>NW_022145598.1:1626779-1716779 GCF_000002235.5 Strongylocentrotus purpuratus | reverse complement strand
AAATAAACCTTGATGTCATGTGTTTCCATGAAATCTTCATGGTGTCCAGTCACTTCTAAGGTGAACCGATACCAGCTCAATCCACATTTATTCACCGGCAACAGTTTCTTCAAGTATCATTTCCTCAAGAGTTAGGGTTAGGGCTAGGGTTAGGAGGTCGTAATTGAGTTTGATTTGTAGGTTAGGTTTAGGGTCAGGATTAGGGTTATGCTTTGGGTTGGGGTGATAGGGTTAGGGTTAGGCTTTGGCTTGTGGCAATTAGGGCCAGGGTCAGGGTGATGGTTAGGAGGTCGTAATTGAGTTTGATTTGTAGGTTAGGTTTAGGGTCAGGATTAGGGTTATGCTTTGGGTTGGGGTGATAGGGTTAGGGTTAGGCTTTGTCTAGTGGTAAGGGCCAGGGCCAGGGCCAGGGTGAGGGTGAGGGTTAAAAGGTCATAATTGAGTTTGAGTTTGAGCCTTGGGTTAGGGTTAATAATAATAATTATAATCTTTTAGTCCACTCCAAATTTTATTAAACCAAAACGAAAATTCTTTTTGCCCAATTTGTCCCTATTTTCACGAAGTGACGGTAGTGAGGAAAATCGTCACGCAAAGTGAATGCAATTTTTTTTCACTACCGTCACTTCGTGAAAACAGCTACGATTCGTGAGCCCGGCAGCCACTGAGCAGCGCCAGATCAACGTTGCTCTATCCCTTATTGTTGAGCGCCAAACAAGGTAGCAGCAACTCCCATCTTTTAACGTCTTTTGGTATGACGCGGCCGGGGATCGAACCCACGACCTCCCGGTTGTGAGGCGGACGCTATACTGACTGAGCCAACACTCCGGTTAGGCTTGGGGTTTATGGATTAGGATTTAATAGGCTTGGGGTTTATGGATTAGGATTTAATAGGCTTGAGGTTAGAACCAGGGTAAGGGTTAGGGCTTAGGCTAAGTAAAGTGCTAGGTCCAGTGTTAACATTATGACTTCAGGTTTAATAGTTAAGAACTGACCACATACATGTAGCATATATTTATGCCATAGAACCATAATGGGATTATGATGACACACAAGAAATTATTTATTTTATTCAAACTCATCATATTTACACAATAAATCACTTGTAGAATCTAATTACCTGTACTTATCGTATACAGCAACATGTGGCTGTATATAGTTTTCCACAACATAAAGAGAAGGTTGAGTTCTGGGAAGAGGTGAAAAATAATTTGTGAGCGTTATCATTCTTATTATGCAAGTGTGGAAGAACATCAGATAAAGCATGTTCCCTGAAAAGCATGGCTCTTCAAATGCCTTCATATTCTAAATATGTCATGTAACATAGTAAAAAAACAGGACAGACTTTTACGCCACGTGTTTGTGTAGTCCCATATACATCTTTCTGTGTACAGAGCTTGTGACTTCACCAAGACTTGGCCAAATTTCTTATCATTTTGATGATTCCAGAACCTTGCAATATACACAAATACTTATATGGTTGATGATCAACCTTTTCTGGTCGATTCCACAACTTTTCTATCACAATGCAATCGCATGACCAGAACTCAACTTCATCTTTAATAGGGGGTATAATTAAATGCTTGTATTGACAGAGGCATAATTTATGATCATAGTAATATGAATATGACCAGCTCTGCAGTATCATGCGTATGATCATCGTGTGGGAATTAGAATATACAATATCTGGGCTTGGAATCCCTTTCCATTACAATATCTAGGTGTTACAAATAATTAGAACAAATCTGATTGGAAAGAGACAACCCCTTCTGATGACTGTTTACAGTTAAGGATAATTCATGGGAAATATTCATTTCATTTTAGAACTACATTTTACTTGTCAGAATTTTGAACAGCAGAATTTCCTAGTTTTAAAACGTAGTTGTAAAGTATACTTAATACAGAAATTTTACTTCATAGAATCTACTTAAAACAAAGTATTATCGAATATTGAAATTTATTTCTAAAATGCCAAATCAGATTCAAAATAATTTTTGTCCTGCTTATACTTATTAAGCTGCATACAATTCGTAGAGAAAGTGGTGACTTTAAACACTCTAAGTTAATGCCCTTCTTGCTCCAAGAGAAGGCATTACATTACATCCAGACAGCTAGTAGTGGGAAGATAGCTACAGTTCTTTGTTGCTCCGCTATCAATTCATCCAAAAGGTTCAATAGTTTTACCTTAAAGCCCCTCTAAAGTGTTGGGAGCCCCATAAATTTGATGGCAAAATTTCATAATGTGAAAGAGGATGTCATTTAAGACACATTTCTGCAAAGATTTTCAAAAACAAATGTGTTTGAAGTCGAATATTGATGAAAGAATGCAAAAAATAGGTTTTCTGCGTGCAAATTTGGGGCTCCCAACACTTTAGAGGGGCTTTAACATAAAATGGCCACACACCTATACAACATCTATAACAGATGAAAGGTACCCGCGGACATCTAAAAACAAGGAATGGAGTTGCATAAACACTGGTGCCTCTGAATCAGGTCTTGATGGTGCTCATGTGGCCATGATTAAACGATGACACCTTCTCGTGATCAACGACAGGATGGCAGCTGTGAAGGACCCCTTCAATTCCATTGTCAATGTCAACAGAACTTACATGACAAGGACAACTAGGGTTGGTTATGTGATGTTTGGTAGAGAACCTGATTAGCCATGTCGCACCCCACCCCATGACACACCCCACCCCAGGCCCATACCCCTACCTCTCCTCCTCTTTCCATTTGATCATCATAAAGGCCCCTCCTTAATGACACTGAGAAAGGAGTGTTATCAAAAATATTTATAGGAATAAGATGTCAAGTCATGAGAATACTTTCAAGGGGAGGGGATATTGGAATGGAGGCTAGCAGGACTATTGCCAAAAGCGAACAGGAAAGCTCAAAAAAACTTTTTTGATTCCTATTTACAAAATGAGCAAATAAAGTGGCCTTACAGATCATTCTATCTGCCTCAAATCCCCCTTCTATCTCTATTTCTCTGCCCCCCATCCCCTTTCTATCTTTCTCTTCCACTTGCTTGTCTCTATCCCTCACCCCTTCTCCTACCACCCCTCTCTATCTCTCACCCCTTCCCCTACCACCCCTCTCTATCTCTCACCCCTTCCCCTACCACCCCTCTCTATCTCTCACCCCTTCCCCTACCACCCCTCTCTATCTCTCACCCCTTCCCCTACCACCCCTCTCTATCTCTCACCCCTTCCCCTACCACCCCTCTCTATCTCTCTTATTTCACTAGAGCTCTCTCTCCTTCTCTCTTATACCATGGACCTTCGTAGTATAGGTCCATGCTTATACACTCACCTCTCTCCCTCTTCCTCCCCTCTCTACACGTACCTTCCTCTTACCCCTTTCTTCCTGTATCTCTCTCTCTCTCTTTCTTGTGTTCTTTTACCCTTCCTCTCTCCCTCCCTTCCTTCCTCCTTCTTTCCCCTAAACCTTGCCTCACTGGATAACAATGAGATCAATTACTAGTTGTCTAGATTATGAAACCAGACATGGCCAAGGTTACCCAAGAATAATATTATAATCCTGTAACAAAACATGAGAATTATGATTCAGCTAAACAATGACAAAGCTAAATCAAATACAATATTTCTTTACCCCTCCCCCCCCCCCCCCCCTCCCCATGCCCAAAAAATGAGGCATTTCATATCTATCTGAACATTAATTTATTTTATTTTATTTTTTTCAAACAAAAGTTCCTTTCAGAGCTCAGGTAAATGTACATAAATATCAATCTTTATTTGCATACTGATACTTTTACAAATTAATCGTTTGAATTTGATTGAATTGAAACGGAATTTATTACAAAATCCTATGGAGTTTACAAAGAAAAATCACAAAAACAAAATATCTAACAAATCTACACATGTCAAAGTCATACAATAACAAAGCGTAATGACATTCAATCTGATCTGCACTTTTGGTAACATGTCAAACGAGCAAAAGGGAAGAGTAGACCGAAATCGAAGAGTCGCACAGAGGGTTATAGGATCAGATCTACCCCCTGTTCCAGCACTTTATGAAAAACGCTTACTTGCAAAAGTTAAAGTTATAATGACAGACAATACTCATCTTCTCAATGATTGTTTCAGGTTCAACCGTTCTGGAATAAGACTGTGCCCTCCCCGTACTCGCCTTTCATGTTCTCGTAATTCATTCATCGCTAATTCCATACATGTGTGTAATTCAACTGTGACGCGATAAATGTATACATAAGGCTACCTACCTATCCTTATAATCGTATATTTCCTACTGGATTCGAAATATATTTCCTACTGGATTTGAAACTGCTATTGTTGATTTTGAAAGCTGTCCGTTTGATTGCACTTCAATAGCTGATATTGAAGTGCAATTAAACGGATAGCTGGAGACTGTGGATCGAGAGCTAGCGGATTGGGGGGGGGGGAGCTGACGGGAAATGAAATATCATATTATGAAACATTTTAATTTATGACGCATGTTATTTATTCATACGATTGTGCCGGTAAATTGTTAACTTGATTTCTTCAATCGTTAAGAGTTCATTTTACTGTAGAAGTGTTAATTGCGTAATTATATCACGCATTTATAATTATGAAATCTAAATGTAAATGTATTTATTCCTGTTATTTTTCTGCAAATCCAAAACCATCTGTGGATCGGGAGCTAGCGGATGGGGGGGGGGGGGGGGGTGGTGACGAGAAATACTATATTATATTATGAGACATTTTAATTTATGACGCATGTTAAATGTAGGCAATAGGAAATTGAGGGGCATATGCACACTATAAATAGTTATCCATATTTATGTACATAGTTTTCTATTGTTAATGTTATATTGTATTTTCTATCATTTGTATTTTCACTGTCAAAAAAGCCATTGGAAGCAAAATTTCTATGTAATGTTTGCATGCATGGACCAATAGAATAATCTTGAATCTTGAATCTTGAATCTTGAATCTTGAATCTTAAGGGAGAAACAGAGACAGAGAGAGGGTTAGAGAGAGAGAGGGAGGGAGGGAGGGAGAGAGAGATAGAGGGAGGGAGGGCGAGATAGAGGGAGGGAGGGAGGAGAGAGAGAGAGTGAGAGAGAGAGAGATGGAGAGACAAGAAGAGACAGCAAGGAGAGGGGGGCAGTGCCATAGAGGCAGAGGTGTCACAGTCTAGAGGTAGAAGAGATTGTAAATTACACGATACGTGAGCCAATTGATTAACTAAAAAAAGTACAAGGATATTGTGTAATCTCATGGATCTATTAAAGGTGTGTATAACTTCATAATTCCTCCTGTATTCATTAATATAAGATAATCCGTCCTTTCCTGTTCAGTTAGAAAGGTGTATCTGAAAAAGGAACCTTTCAGGAGCCTAATTGCTTCTCTTCGAGATGCTAATTGGTTTATCTATTGTCTGACAATTTTACCCTTCATGAGTAACACAAGAGTTGCTCAAAATAGCTGAATTATTCTTAGTTTCTCAAAGGAAATGTTCTTTTCTGATGTAGACTTACAATCAAATACATGTTCAAGGTGAAAACATTATCAGAATGCAGAGGTGCAAAATGAAACATAAATCACCTTTGGTGTTTCCATCAATTCCATAACACCCTTTTTCCCCCATAACTTCTTTTTTCTTCATTTCCATTTTAACCCCTGTCACATGTTGAGATAGTAATGACAGTTAACAATGTTTTTCTAAATGACACCGATTAAGATTACGTTACTCTATGTAAAATGGTAGAATTAATAATGGCCACTTGTATAGCGCTCGTATTCATCAGGATGTACATGTAAACAGTTATGAACATGTGGGACTATGAACTTCAATAACTGGGCTTGCATGATCCACTCCATTTCCTTCCTTTTCTCACATTGGTTCGATCCCACTCAACTATTACGCACAGTCTCTCAATATATATATATGCATATTTTTAAATGAGAATGAAATGTTTGTCACATCAGCAGAGTTTACTGAGAATAGGCTTAAACCATTTCCGTCTGTATTACATGCATTGACCACTCCTCGACCGGATCGAAGAGGAACTCCTATTACGGAATAGGGAAAATCTAGGGGATTTTCTTGAATCATACAACTATTTGTGTAGAAGTGTACTTGAGTTGCAATGTCAAGTGCTGCACTTGGGTCATTTTTCATAATATTTGTCTGGTTTCTATATCCTTCTTCCTCTTTCAATTGTTTCCCATGTTCCCCCGACCTCCAACTTCCTCCATCCTCCTCTCTGCTTTCTTCCTCAATCTCTCTTTCTTCTCCATCTGTTCTTCCTCTTTCTTTCTTTTCTCCTCAGCATTAGGGTATTTCTCATTCTCATCCCATTCATATTCATTCTCTCTCTCTTTCTCACTCTTTCTCTCTCTCTCCTCTCGTTCTCTATCTCTCTCTCTCTATCCCTCCTTCCCTCACTCCCTCTCTTTCTCTGTCTGTCTATCTATCTCTATCCCAATTGCCTCATCTTCTCTCAATCCCCCCCCCCCCATCCCCTCTCTCTCTCTCTCTCTCTCTCTCTCTCTCTCTCTTGTATCTCTTAAAATGTCTTCAATTATATATATATTTGTTCAACATCTACGATCCATTAGAGTTCTAGAAGTGATATTTTGTAAAGCACAAATTCCTTTTAATGTTTCCCTTCAAAACAAAATAAAATGCTCACTGAATTCCCGGAAAAAGACATCAACATATAGTATCACCAATCGCAAAAAGAGAGCAACAGTTACAAATAAGTATATAAGAGCTTCACGATTCTCTTCTTCGGCCTCGATCAGCTCATCCGCAAATTACTTTCTCGTGTCCGACCAGATTCCGACCAGATTCTGATCAGATTCACACCACCAAATTCTACTCTCCGCTTCATTACAAATGGAAATGGATGATAGGGTGTCGTGCCATGGCATGCTCAATTAAGCTGCATTCAAACCACCCGACTTCAATGTATAGCTATATGAGAAATGTATACCCAGATGATATAAAAAAAGTATTTTTAGTCTAGTCTGGACACCAGATAAAAAAGCAATGTACAGTGAAACCTGTCTATAAAGACCACCCAAGGGAGACAAGAAAGTGGTCTTTATAGGCAGGTGGTCTTTAAGTACGGGTTCTTATAGCACATGTATCAATGAGAAACCATTTTCAAGGGAAACAATAAATGTGGTCTCTGTCGACAGGTGGTCACTTAAGCAGGTTTGACTATATAATGAATTGTTATATAAAATAAACGCACGTTTTGGCATTGTTTCAAACAAAAGCTTTATAAAGAATCACCTTCCTGGTCTAGTCTGAAGACCGTATCATACGAAAATTGTATATAACTGGGCGGAACTTATCTTGAGAATGTACTGATGATTGGCTAGCTGTCTTGTCCATTGCCCTCTACAAAACTTGGTTCATTTTATACAACATTTGATATTTAGTCTGAATGCTCCTTTCCCTGTACGACGATTCTTAATAAGACTTGTCTGAACATGCCACCAGAAGCCCTTATAAGCCATCTCCATCTCATATATTTCTATCGCTTCTTCAAAGAAGTTCACAGGATCTGTTTTTTCTCACCCTCGTCTCTTTTACATCTCCCGTTCAATTATAGCTGCGTCTTTCTCACGCAATCTCTTCCTCTCATCTCATCCCCCATTCCATCTTCCTCCCATGGATGCTAGCTGCAGGATTAAATCTTCTGTGTCAAACTGTAGATTCATACACTGAAAATAGTAGAATTTAACCTAAATAAAAAAAGTTTTCTCCTTATAAAGAGGGATTAAATTTCTGCATAATATAGTTTCAACCACAGAGGGTGTTTTTATGAACTAGGATTTTTCAACATTGTAGGACTTCACAGATACGTCTTGAAACATGTGGGGATTCAACGCTTACAATCATTAGCCTTTTTAAAACAAAACTCTTGGGATAAATTGGTTTCATTCAATTACCAGAATAGGTTAAAAACACAAGCAAAATGATTGGATGTACACTGTAGAACGTCACATGTCTACATGTAGCTGTAGTACTGTGTAGAGAATGGCTTCTAATCAGTGTCTATTGGAGTAAAAAAGCTATCACATACAGGTAACAACTAAATTACACATAGCCCTTGTAGATGCGATGTTTTTTGTATGTTTTTTGTGACTCAGGAATGAACGGTGGACTAATTGAATTAGGGCCTTTGCAGATATAAATACAGGTCACATTCTCAAGACGCATGAAAAATCAGGAAAAATCTATTTTTTGCATACTTAATGAATTAGAAAACTTGGTGAGGGTATGAACAATTTAGTTGTTAACTTTAAGTGTATTAATACATTTAACTTCCAAGTACAATCCTAACTTAAGGCTTGCCAGGCATAGCAACGTGTGCACACATTGGATTCTATCCACAGGGATGAGATATCACACTGTCTGCTGAGAGCCGATGAATTTATCAGTCAGGAGAAAAAACACTTCAAATTCAGTTGTAAGCTAAGCTAGTCTATTTATTTCATAAAACTGCAACCATCGGCTGGTCTTACAATAGCTTGAATTTACCAGTCGGGGGAAAAAACAGTTTCACAAAACTGTCATAAATACAAGTTCGGTGACAGCCCATGTGAAGTTATAGTTATGACAGTTACGTGAAATGATCCCTAGGGACCCGTTTCACAAAGCCTTTTTCAATGACAAATGACAAAAATCAGTGACAATTCTGCTGATAACCAATCAGAAGCAAGAATTTCACTAGCTCATAACAAAAATTGTCATTTGTCACTGATGACAAGTTTTTTGAAAATGGGGTCCAAGTCTGTCTCTTTCATCTGTCTGTAACTATACTGTGCAAAGTTTGTGCTTTTCTTCTAAGGGCAGTGCACACAGTTTCCATACCATAAGCATGTGAAATACATGTGAGTTTCTTTGCCTTGCACATTTTGTAGCATTATTACTCATCATATGCAAAGCATGTCTGTCCAGATGCAGCTAGTGCTTTAAGTGAGCTGCTCTACAAACAAACATGATCAGACTTACCTGTGGGCGTACATTTAGCGTGATTGAAGATGGATGGATGATCAATATATGAAAAGAGAAAAAGAGAAAAGAGAAAATAAATTAGTTTACATTCAGAATGGATAAAATACGACAATTTTCAATATGTAATCAAATTGAATGCATAAATCTTAAACTCTTAAACAACAAAGTATTTGAGATGTATTAAACAATAACTCAAATGCGTATTGTTTGTATAAGGTATTACAGAAGTGTTTTTGGTAAAGGAAATAAAAAGGATGATGAGCCTCCCTAGGCGTTGTGGTGTACGTTTGTAATCCAGCTAACATTGGAAGTTACAAACTGATTCAGCCAAGGACGCAGGTTCCAAACTGAGTCACGTCTTTCGGATGGTGACGTTTAAAGGTCGGTCCCCAGACGTAAATAATCATCTCTGATTGGTAAACACTGTAAAAACCCAACGGACACACACACACACACCCCCCCCCCCCCCTCCTAAACAAAAAATAGAACACACATATTTATATCAACAATTCTGCAAGTCTGTAATCTATATCAGTTCGGACATTCATCATTATTGTATTTATTCACATTTATTACGAGTATGTTTGTCTTTTCAATCTCAGTTACTGTGAAGAAGAAAAAGGAAAAATCACAAATTAGTTTTTCAAAACTTATTCAATCAATTAATTAAACCATGCCGAATCATATCAAAGCGGATCAATATCTGTTTGGAGTTTGTAATATATCTCTGAAATTCAGAGCAAGAAAACCTTGTAGGTGAGATGTAATGGGATTATTTCTGCATGATCGATCAAGGTTATTAATCCATAGAGTTTTCACACGCTGTCTATGTTCTTACAAGATGAAGACTTACAAGCGTAAGCTCTAGGTGCCGGCAAATAAGATTAATTTGTCAATTAAGCGTCATCATCCGTGACTGGAATCTTCAAAGGTTTCACACCCACACCTGATTAATAGCAAGTAATCATTTATTTGGAAGGTTTCCAGGAAATATTCTTAGAAGCCATAAAGGACAAGAAGTTATTTCAATTGAAACCATAAATGTATATTGAGGATAAGTAATAGTAAGGTCATTGGAATTGTGCTATTCAAAGATTTGCCATGAAATTCTATACTTGATGTCTTTTGAATTCCTCTCTTGCTATCAAATGCAACTAAAATACAGGAAAGACCCCAAAAATGATAAATATATATATAAAATAAGAGGCTGAAGAAGAGATTGAGAGGGAGGGATAGAGAGAGGGATAGAGAGAGAGGGATAGAGAGAGAGAAAAAGAGCAGAGAGAGAGAGAGAGAAAGAGCAGAGAGAGAGAAAGAGCAGAGAGAGAGAGAGCGAGAGAGAAAGAGCAGAGAGAGAGAGAGAGAGGGGGGGGGGGCAGGTTGGGAGGGGGGGGGGGGTGACAGCTCCTTCCATATGTCATTTCCCTTTTTGTATCCTGTTGCATATACACATAGAGCCTGCTTGCCTATCGTCGATCATAAATTCCATCAATTTGTAGCCTTGATTAGTCAATTAACATTGTAGCACATGTGATCATTTCATCATGCACCTAGTCTAAGCATTCTAAACTCCTTAAACTAATTGAATGTTAAGCCTAAGATAACTTGGACTGGATTTCATGGGACATACAGCCTATAAGTTATATACAAATGTAATCAAGTACAAGGGCTAAGAAAACAACGCACAAACGGCACATCTTTTGACATGTTCTCTAGAAAGTTCAATGTACTGATTTCAGCATTATCATAGAATAGGTAGCTCCTTCTAAACTCCTTTATCAAAGTGATGTAAAACCTTACATAACTTTGCAAGACTCTATAGAAAAATGTAGGTTACGGTATATCAAAGTTGTATTTAAAGCAGAGAGTTGAAAAGAGAACATCATAACAACCAAAACTCTACACATCATTCAACATGTTCTCTATGAAATAATGTACAGATTTCAGCGTTGGTTTAACAAATGCAGCACTTATTCTTTACCAAAGAGTTTCATTGCATCAGTGCATTCCCACTCATGCATTCTAAATGAGCAGTTACAAATTTCATGGTTATGGCCAAGATTTCCATTAAAATATGAATCTAAAATGAAATTCTCTTAGATCTAGGGGGAAATGGCAGTAACATTGATCCCTCTCTCTGAATTCCATACACATCACATTCGCAAGTGCGGTTTCGAGAAGGTTTCTTTAAAATGCAATTCCAACTCCAAAACTAAACTTAACCTTTGCAGGGATTAGGTGAATAAGGGTTGTTAGCATACCATCTTCAGGGGTATATATGTGCATTTCATACAGAAACAAAACGTGATGTGGATGTTTTTTCAACAGTATGCAACCATAGGATGCAATCATTATAGTAACGATGATGATGATGATGATGATATAAATTACATCTTTGATGAAGTGAAAGATGATGACAATTTTGATGATTTCCCGAGCTGGTCATGATGATGGTGATGATGAAGGTGACGGCGCTGCTCAGTGGCTGCCGGAATCACAATCAATTGGGCAAAAAGAATTTCCATTTTCGATTAAACTTAATAAAATTTGGAGTGGATTTTAAAAGATTATTATTTATATATTATTTATTTATTATGATAATGATGATCTTGATGATGGTGGTGATGGTGATGATGATGATATGACGATGATGAGGAGGATTTTAATGATAATGATGATGATAAAGATGCGATAAAGATGATTACTGATATTACTCATGTTAATGATGATCATAATGTTGGTGGTGATGATCATGGTGGTAAAGGTGATAGATGCAGTGGAAGCTCGTAGTAAAACTGACCCCATTCCTCAGCACGCACCGTCCTAGATTCTTCGACGTCAATGACATTTTCTTTAAGAAGTCACAACAGCTACACCAAGTCAATTAACATTACAAAGCTCTACACCTGTCAGACATTCATCAATCTCTCAAATTGGCAACACTAATTACCTGAGTTGGCATCACCACTCGATTCTCTACGCATCTTCATCATCTGATTCTTAAGGCTTGTGCAGATATGACAAAGGTAAAACCCTAGCATTGTTTTTGTTATGATGACGTGAGGTGAAACATGCGTCATATTTTTGTATCTTATAATACAGGGCTCTGTTAATATGCGCAGGAACTTTATTGCTACATACACTTGAAAAAGACGCAACAGCTTTTTTGCAGCAGTTTACCTCATCAAATCTGGGACCCGTTTCACAAAGCCTTTTTTCAATGACAAATGACTAAGATCAGTGACAAATCTGCTAATAACCAATCTGAAGCAAGGATTTCAGTAGCTTATAACAAAAACTGTCATTTGTTGCTGATGACAAGTTTTGTGAAACACCCCCCAGGAAGAGCCTTTACACCCCAAATCTGTCGATAAGCTATCTGGGTAAGATGTGAACATGTTGCGCAAGATGTTGATCTCATTAGATGAAATTTGATAAGATGATCAACATAACTTTCATCAGTACCATTATCACTATCACCATCAGCACCATTACCACATCATCATATTCATCATTTCGTTTGGGGTTATGGTTGTGCATGGTGTTTTGTCTACAGCTGACTGTGGTTTGGTATTGGGTTAGTAAATTGGCGTGTAGCTTTTGTCTTCGGAGCATAAGTTGTACCCCCCCCCCTCCCATTCTCTCTCTTTATATTTGTGCATCTCTTTGATTATTTTGTTATAAGAATGGCCTTTTTTGTTGTAAATATGAATGTGAATCAAATTGTATATACAGTTGTACAGGTATATCACATTTGTTTTACTTTGTATTGATATGCATGATGTACATGTATATATTCCATGTAATTCAGCTCTTGAGCTGCGATATGGGTGTCATTTCAACTAGCAGTGGTAGATGTTAAGATGTTGATCCTATTCATTTCACAGCCTCATTAGTCCCTTATCAATCATGGATATTCCACAAGCCTTTAACAGACTACGACCCATGACCTTGACTAATATAGCGCAAGCATCTATGATGATTGACACTATTCACTGTTCAGACACAGAGACCTGGGAAAGCTATTCAGACCCCGCTCATCATCTCATCTCATCGTCTCAACTCATCAACAAACGAGAGAGATGAATGTATGGTTCCACAGGTATCTGTGAGACACACAATGTCCATTTGGGGAATAGGATGGTATATAGGTAGCAGCATATTCGCATATTACCATGACAACCAAACCCGGGTCCAATTGTTGCCTTCTGTTGATAAGACCTTGATGTAAATGTTTGCTGTTGAGCCTGCAGCTTTCAGGGCAAGATATGAATGTATTACTAAATGAGTAGGGGACTATCATACAGACAGCAGAGGAGAGAGGAGGAGCAGAAAGATGAAAGATGAAAGATGAAGGGGAAGAGAGGGAAAAGGGGGTAGGGAGAAAAAGGGAGAAAAAGGAAGAGAAGTAAGAGGAGGAAGAGGAGAAGGAGAAGGAGGAGAAGGAAGAGGAGGAGGAGAGTAAGAGGAGAAAGAGAAGGAAGAGGAGAAGAATAGTGAGGAGAAGAATAGTGAGGAGAAAGAAGAGAAAGAGAAGAAGAGGAAGAAGAGGAAAAGAAGTAAGAGGAGGAAAAAAAGTAAGAGAAGGAGGAGGAGGAGGAGGAGAATGAAGAGGAGGAGGAGGAAGAGGAGGAAAAGACAGAGAAGGGGGAGGAATAGCAGCAGTAGTAGTAGTAGTAGTAGTAATATTAGTAGTAGTAGTAGTAGTAGTAGTAGTAGTAGTAGTAGTATTAGTAGTAGTAGTAGTAGTAGTAGTAGTAGTAGTAGTAGTAGTAGTAGTAATATAGTAGTAGTAGTAGTAGTAGTAGTAGTAGTAGTAGTAGTAGTAGTAGTAGTAGAAGTCGTAGTATTAGAAGTAGTAGTAATAGGACTGGTATGCCTAGATTTCTCTCTATCACTATGTGTTGGATAAATTCATCTAAATAGTTCATCGTGGACCAGAAATGACCCGGCGGTACGGTGGCTGTCCAGACATCAGTAGATGATGCAGGTGGAATCCCTTCTGGCTCAAGGATATTTCTCACTTGTATTTTATTGATATGCAGATCAAGCAGCCAATCTCAAATACAGGCGGATACAGGAAACTTCATTATAAACTTTATAACAATGCAATTATAGAAACAACAACAAAATCATGCAAAACAGTAGGGGGTTAATTTTAAACAAATTCCAAACAACAAAAGTAGAAGAGAAATCCAGGCCCCTGTTAAAAATAAAACCAGTTCTGGTCATGCGATTGCATTGTGAAAGAAACCTTGTGGAATCGATCAGAACAGGTTGAACCTCTAGCATATAAGTATTGGTGTGTACTGCAAGGTTCTGGAATCATCAAAATGATAAGAAATTTGGCCCAGTCTTGATAAAGTTACAAGCACTGAATACAGAAAGATGTTTATGGGACTACCCCCACACGTGCGTGACACGTGCGTTATGTCCATCAGGTCCAAATAGATATAACAATTTACCAAATATATCAACTAGTAGGCGGTTTCTCTGCAAAATTTGTATGATCACGTATTAGTCAAAACATATTCTTTCACATGATTGGTAATAAGAGCTTCCATTTCATTTTTTGAGAGGGGGGGGGGGCATTTCCAAAACTGGTCTTTACCTTTAAACCAGACATACCAGGGACTTGAACAAGACATACGTGTACTCACACGTAGACGGAACATACTTTGGCCAGGTCTCAAATATGTTTGAGTGCTCTCATATGTAATAACACTTAACAATATAAGTCAAGGATAGTGATCGTGACAGCGATAGATTGGTATCATGTTAGGCCCAGATATAAACATCCTAACCCCCTTCACATCAAAGAGTATCCTGTACGCTGAACCCTATGAGAGAAAGTGGGTCAGGTTTTAGACTAGGAGACTGCACAGAGTAAAATACTATCATTAAAGCCCATCTGTACTAGTTTGGCTAGGAGGAATTAGACCTCCCAGGAAGGTCACTGACAGGTGGCTGTCTCATTAACTCAGCTCTCGATTAACATAAGAAAAAGAGGATCATGGGGGACCAATGGTAACCGATTAGGCATTGGTTTCTATATAGAGGGAGCAAGTAACTACAAGTAGTACAGTGGGCCTTTAAATGAAACTCATGTATGTTTGGACACCTTATCAAGTTACTGTATGATAACTAGTTTTAAAGAATGCATTGATATTTTGAAGAGTTGTCAATAATCCATCAACATATTCAATCATTTGCAAGTAAGTTTTAATTACTAGTTAAATTCACAATGTAAACGTCCTAAGAATGCATACAATGTACATTTGTTTGAAGAGGTGTTAATTATCTCTCACAGTGTCATCACAACACCTAAATGTAGAGTGTATACATTACAAACACATCGTCTGTTACATTCCAGAAGGGCTTTCATTTGACTCCTGGGGGTGTTTCACAAAGATCCTAAGTTGAACTTATCTCTAAGTTGGACTTAACAATTATGGAATGCTGTTAGCATCTATGAAAATATTTTGTAAAAGTTATTTGAAAAGGCGAAAAATGTTGATTTAAATCATTCATATTTTATATTATCAAGGAAATTTCATGTTCTTGATGAGGAATTTATAAAATGTCTAAAATACTTGGATTTTCGTTTTTTGAACTTATTTTATTTTAAGCCTTCTAATGGCTTTCCATAATATTTAAGTCCAACTTAGAGTTAGGTTTGATTTAGGATGTTTGTGAAACACCCCCCCCCCCCTGTACTTACTAGCTACAAAACAGATGACATCATACAAGTAATGATCACAGTGTGATACACAAAATGCATTGATCTGTTAACTATTCATGATGTAAACAAATATAGCTGTGGAAACTAACCCCTGGGGAAAATACAAACACAGACATGGGATATTCCTCAGCCATAGTCCCACTCGATCACACAGCCATCTTATTGGCAAGCTCTAGACCACTTATACCTTCCACGAGACCTGTTAACTAACATATTGTAACGAAACCGGTTCCTGTCGATGTTCTTCCCAGCAGCTTATCTTGTCAGGATTGCCTTCTGCTGGTAGGTTTTCCTAGTCCGGTACAACTTTTCGCCGTGGATCCGTTTGGCAGAGATATACTGCCCCGTTGACGTTGACACCAGTCTGATATATTGCTCCGCACCACCTCTCGACCACCGTCCAGTCGACACTACCAACCGTCTTCTACCAACCGTTTTACCGTCGTATACCACCAGCCAACTAGGCCAGTCTGCTTCTGCACCTTTCAGACGTCTATACCAGTCTGCTTGTGCATGCAACTCCAATTGGCCGCACCAGTTTGCTTCATGCACCTTCCAGACGTCTATACCAGTCTGCTTGTGCATGCAACTCCAATTGGCCGCACCAGTTTGCTTCATGCACCTCCAAACAACCAGACCGTCTGACTTCGTACAGTCAGCTTACTCGACCATGCCACTGGCTTTGCTACACAGTAGTCCCTGGTATTGTCTAATACTAGAACGTAAAAGACCCAACAAACACAACCTAGATTCTTACCATGGTCGTCACCTAAAATCAGACTTCAACTTTAGGTTTCCCCATGGAAAGACATGCAAACGATCATCTCAATCATTTCGTTGCACGCAATACTTTATTGGGCAAATATCCAAACATAATCTGATTGCCTTACAATGTAAGTGTGCCCAGTGGGCGACGGCAATTATGTAGACTATGACAGGAAGCTCGTTTACACGAATGACACTTGATTTATATACACATTTCTTAAATATTTGTTATTCTCGTTAGGTTTCCAAGAATGACATAAACATTGATATAACTTCACTTTCCAATATCAGATTGAAACAAACCATATATCAAATGAAAGCACTAGTTTTAATCTATAAAACTAAACAGAAGAAAACAATTAATTATTCATGGTAGAAAAGTAATTAGACTAAAACTGTCGAAAACATGCACGATCAAACATTCTTGAAATTGACACGTGACTATAGTATCGTTTATTTAACTTGAATTACGCCATCTACGCCGAAATAGCTATCTACGAAATGAAACCAATTTCGTGACACAACTCCCTTATTTTCCTTAGCTCGGTCCCCGAGCGATATCTAACAACAATTTACAAACTGCATATAACACATTTACAGAAAATAACGTCCATGGGCATCTAGGTATCCTTCCCACCGGAACCACCGGTTCTAAGTTAATGCAGTACTGACTGAATTCTTTAACGAGAACTATCAGTGTCAGTTTGAGTTTCAGCATTCTTACTAGCAATTTCAGTCCACTCACTAGCCCAGGCAGTCTCCGACGCCATTTTCCTAGATGAATATCGCAAGTCAAGTGGTGAAAGGGACCTTTCGTCGTTATCCAACTGTTCTCCTGGTTCGGGCGTAGATTGTCGGCTATGTCGAGGGGGAGCTTCCGATCCATCATGCTGTGGAGACTCCGGGGTCTTTTGACATGACGATTTCGTCAGGTCTCTTTGGAGCGATTTGGATTTTCGTCGCGATGAGCGGTAACGACGTGGTGACCTCCCTCGAGGTCGGTCCAATCTTGGATCATCACGTCGTGGCGACCGCCAGTCCATTCTTACATGACGCCACGATGCATCAGCTTTTTCAGAGGTCCCTGTTATTGGCGTGGAAGTGGGTTTGCATCTTGGCGAAGAAACAGGTGTTAAGCTGTGTTTTCTCACGGGAACCACAGCTACATCGTGGGCTCCCTGATGCCGCTCCATCTCCGTCTTCCTACCCGTGCGATAATCGCATTGGTCGCAACGATACTTCAGGATATGCACTTCCCGCTTGTGTCTTTGCAAAGAGTCTTTCTTCTCATAACTTTTGGTACAAGAGTCACATTGAAAGAAGTGGGTAGTCGTACGTCGGGCATCAACGTCCTTGTCTTCCTGCTTGTCGGGTGGCATGTTTCTGCTTGCACTGGTTTCAATGGGCATCGTCTGATTGCACATTTCTGTGCCCACTTCTTCCAGCGCTGACAATGAGGCAATGGCAGTGCCTGCCTTTGTGATCCCCTGTTCCCTTGTTGAATTGAACACCCTGACAGGCAACACATCTTCATCTGCCTTCACGACAGATCTGGCAACGATGGGTCCCTTTTTCCATAACTCGGTTGGGTTCACAGGAGATTCTACCAGTCCTTCACACAGTGCTATCTTTTCCCCTGTTACTCTGTCTGCTAGCACCATTTCGTGTCCTGGAGGAATTGAGTATTCCTCCCCCGCTACTATCCTTCTGCAGAATGATTCTCCTTCACTATCTAGGCATGGAATTATGCCCCATTCGGTCCTCAATTCCATCTTCTGGCAGTCAAGTACGGCATTAATTTGAACTAGAAAATCTAGCCCAAGAATGCCTTCGTTCTTGAGGCTGGCCACAGTAACCATTGTAGTGACAAGTGAATCTCCGATCTGCACTTCCATCCTTGATTTACCTCTGGTCCTCAACGGGGTCCCATCTGCTTGTAGTACCACGCTGGTCACTGGTAATAACTCAGGTCTTCTATTATCCTCTATCCGGTCAAACACCTTATCTGAAATCAAAGTGTTGGTGGCTCCGGTGTCGATCAGTAATTTCAAGGACTGTCCATTGATTTTCCCTTCCAGGAAAAGTCCTTTCCTGTTAGGATCCTGAGACGAACCAACTCTGGCCTGCTCCTCTTCATCTGTCATCCCATTTGCAGTTGCCCACTGCAAGTTTGTATTTGCTTTCTCTGCTGCTGGTGGTGCTGTTCCTCCCCTAACTTTCCTTGGATAAGGACATTGGTTCCTCCAGTGTCCCAATTCATTACAGTTGAAACACCGGTTATCTTCCCGTTCTGAGACTTTAGTTGGCATGGTTTGTTCCGGTCTCCTATCTGGTACACCTGGTTTAATCGTATTCCTCCCATTTCTCATGTCTAAGGCATCTAATACCTTCTCTACTATCTCATCCATAGTAGGATTCCTTGGTTGCTGTTCACGGATGGCTGCAACCTCACACTCTTCCAGTGCTCGACTGTACGTGGTTGAACGCTTCACTTCATTTCTCTGACCCTCCATCCTCAGGAAGGCCTCTGTATTTAAAGCTGCTTCCACGGCATCATCAAGCGTGCGAGGTTGAGCACGGAACAATCCTTCTCTTATTTCTGGTGTTACTACGGCATCCAGAAAATGCCCACGGGCTAGTCGGTCTTGTCCTTTTTCGTCGAACTCGGGGTAGGACAATGCACACAGCTCCCGTATCGTTTGTCCTAATTCCTGGAGACTTTCCTTTGGTTGCCGACGACGCTGTCTCAACTCTGCTAGGTATATCTCAGCTTTGCCTCCAAGACCAAACCGGTTCCTGAGTCTGTATACCAACTCGTCGTACGTCAAATCCACTCCAGGCTGTTGGTTTAACAACTTCACAGAAGATCCTCTCAAACTTGCAGCAAGAAACTGCACTGCTTCTACTTTGGTCCATCTGTTTACTCCAGCACATGCCTCAAAATGGTGCAAGTAATCCTCGACAGGAGTGTGACCGTCAAATCTGTCTGGTACCATATGCGGCCGTCTGCCGATTACTGCATCATTTGCCCTCCCCACATCCTGCATAGGTGGAGAGAAAAGCGGTGGTGTAATGTGAACTCCAGTTCCTGCAGTAGGCAGCCGCCTACTTTGTTCTCGGGGCGTTGAACTAAATCTAACCCAATGTGCCGCTGGCATCTGTGAATCTGCTGTTGGTCCTGATGCAGTTTGTCCACTCAGAGTTGGGGAAAATGCCTCCTGGCGACCTGGTTCTGAGTCTGCAACTGGTGCCTGCCTCATCGAAGCACGTAGTTGCTCCATCATTTGATCTATTTCTGTCATACTTCTTTCTAAATGCGTCATCATTTCTCCTGGCGTTGGTCGATTCTGCAAATTTCTTCCTTGTGCCATTGTCACTGGATCCCACTTCTGACACCACATGTAACGAAACCGGTTCCTGTCGATGTTCTTCCCAGCAGCTTATCTTGTCAGGATTGCCTTCTGCTGGTAGGTTTTCCTAGTCCGGTACAACTTTTCGCCGTGGATCCGTTTGGCAGAGATATACTGCCCCGTTGACGTTGACACCAGTCTGATATATTGCTCCGCACCACCTCTCGACCACCGTCCAGTCGACACTACCAACCGTCTTCTACCAACCGTTTTACCGTCGTATACCACCAGCCAACTAGGCCAGTCCGCTTCTGCACCTTTCAGACGTCTATACCAGTCTGCTTGTGCATGCAACTCCAATTGGCCGCACCAGTTTGCTTCATGCACCTTCCAGACGTCTATACCAGTCTGCTTGTGCATGCAACTCCAATTGGCCGCACCAGTTTGCTTCATGCACCTCCAAACAACCAGACCGTCTGACTTCGTACAGTCAGCTTACTCGACCATGCCACTGGCTTTGCTACACAGTAGTCCCTGGTATTGTCTAATACTAGAACGTAAAAGACCCAACAAACACAACCTAGATTCTTACCATGGTCGTCACCTAAAATCAGACTTCAACTTTAGGTTTCCCCATGGAAAGACATGCAAACGATCATCTCAATCATTTCGTTGCACGCAATACTTTATTGGGCAAATATCCAAACATAATCTGATTGCCTTACAATGTAAGTGTGCCCAGTGGGCGACGGCAATTATGTAGACTATGACAGGAAGCTCGTTTACACGAATGACACTTGATTTATATACACATTTCTTAAATATTTGTTATTCTCGTTAGGTTTCCAAGAATGACATAAACATTGATATAACTTCACTTTCCAATATCAGATTGAAACAAACCATATATCAAATGAAAGCACTAGTTTTAATCTATAAAACTAAACAGAAGAAAACAATTAATTATTCATGGTAGAAAAGTAATTAGACTAAAACTGTCGAAAACATGCACGATCAAACATTCTTGAAATTGACACGTGACTATAGTATCGTTTATTTAACTTGAATTACGCCATCTACGCCGAAATAGCTATCTATGAAATGAAACCAATTTCGTGACAATATTCAAATTCATTGATGTTTCTTTCCTGAGGACCTCGTGGCGACAAATTTTATGCATACATTTAAAAAAAGGGTTGTTCTTGACAATCTGGAGCTTGCCTAACATAGCAACAAATCAAGTATCAAGACTGGATTCCAAGTAAAATATTTATATATTAATAACAGATTAACGGAATGACCTGTTACTAGGTCCTCAGGAAAAAAAAAACCTGCATACATTTTGATATGGTAGTAAACTTATTTACCACAATAGGTCAATCAATGGATCTACCTATTATTTACTAGTTTATCTAAACTACGCCACCATCAAAAACTTAAAACGTCACATTCACGCATGCCCCACCCCAATACATCACCTTCCCAGGGTTTATGTGCGCAACCGCACATCCGCCATTATCCTCCTCCTCCTCAACATTGACAACTGGCATTTATACCATAATAATTAGGACATTTTGTAATAATTCATAATTAATATAAAATTCTCACTTGCCAGGAGTGAACATCTACAGCTAAGTCATTACTCAAATTTGAGGATTTGTGTGAATACTTCGCTTTTTCAAAAGCAACTTTCAAGAATTGATTTTGTTTTACTGCATACACGACGCTAAGCAGTGTGAAGGATCCCTCGTCGTGATTGAGGGAGACAAGATGCAATTCATCCCGTACGATCAATATTCCCTTTCCATCAATTTGTTTCCATTTATGCTCTTGAGGGGCTACTAGGAGTAATTGCCAACACGAAATTTAGTATTTGGGACTGAGGGTAGAGTCTGGTAGGCTATCATTGGTTACACCAATCACTGTAGATGGGACTGGCCATCTCCCCTGGGATTCAGGGGGTAATACAATCAAAGTTACAAGTTTGATAAAACCTAGAGATTTAAATCAATAATATGAAGGATTGTGTGATTTATCTGCTATCTTCTGCCCCTAACACCCCACCTCCTCCACGACTAGCATTAAAAAAAAAAAATTGGTAAATGGAGAATTTTTACATACAGGGCACTGTTGGATTTAGGGGCTATGACCGGCCTATGGCCCTCCTAACAACCCTTTAAAAAACTAATTGGCAAACCTCACATAAGCAACCTCTCACGATGCATGCATGTGCCCTATTTCTTAATTTCCAACCTGAAATTCACTTTGAAATTGTGATGACTCTTATTTTTTGTAAGCGCCCTAGAAAAGTGACAACCGAAAGTTTGAATATTTATTGAATATTAAAGGTAAAGACCAGTATTGGAAAGGCCCCAATTTCAAAAAATGAAATGGAAGCTCTCATTACCAATCATGTGAAAGAATATGTTTTGACTTATACATGATGATAAAAAATTTGCCGGGAAACCGCCTACTAATTCATATATTTGGTAAATTTGTTTCTCTCATGGTCTGTGAGAGATATAGGGTAGTCCCATATACATCTTTCTGTGTATAGTGCTTGTAACTTTACGAAGAATGGGCCAAATTTCTTATCATTTTGATGATTCGAGAACCTTGCAGATGCTAGATGCTAGATGATCAACCTTTTCTGAACAATTCCACAATGTTTCTTTCACCATGCAATCACATGACCATAACTGGTCTTTACCTTTAACATTCTATTTATAAGACAAAATTGTCTGTTCAAAGCAAGAAAGGCATCAACTTTGTGTTTCAGTATATGGTTTGTTTTACATACCAACAATGGTCATTTAATGAAAATTTTACCTTTCTTATCTTTCTTTTTACCTTTCAGAAAAGAGTCATTAAACAAATATTGCTACAAGAAATCTTGCGTGCTATAAATTGTAGCCCTTTAATTCTCCTACTACATGACACATACAGAATGACTTCAAAATTAAACAAATACAATTTGTTTAATGTTCAAAAATAATAAATGTACATGCATATTAACCAAATAACATGTACACCATACTAACATTAATATATCTTTCATCATACAGCAGGTCTTCATAATCCTTCATTGTTGCCTCAGGGTTTCATAACTTAAGGAGACCAGACATCTTCCGTTGCTATCGGTTACATAGGCTGAGATGGAAAGACAGGAAATCTTCAGGTTGAAGAGGACGATCGAGAGCCGAGAATGCCAGCTGATTTATCAACCGTAAACTTCCTAAAATATCGCATCTGGACAACAACAAAAGCCTTCGCATTTTATCCCCACGTATTTAGTTTCATCTTGCGGAGAACGGTGCTTCCAGATAGCGGTGCTCTGGACTTTGTAAACCCCAATCCTCTACTTCTGTACCCTTAAAGGGATTGGGTATCTTTGCCTCAGATTCTAAACAAAATCCTGGATTTAGCTCATGCTGCTATCATAATTATAAACCTTTAGGTCAGTCAGGAATCCCATGACTTTTACAAGCCGATCGCCTGTATGATTATCAAGATATTTATCATTGGAAGTAGAAACGTCAAAAACCATTTGCCAAACAGTTTTGAACAACACTAGTCTATTGGGGAAAATGAGTATGGTAAAAACCCGTCACTCAAATATTTTTACTTTTTTCGAAGCACTTCATGATCATTTTGAAGTGATGTTTTTAGGGCTTCAATATTACACCATACCACAGACACTGATAACATGTAGGGCCATGCATCTAAGATTCATAAAACTGGAGACATTGTTAAACAATGCCTTTAAAGATATCCTCTAAAATGCGTTTGCAAGATTGAAATTGATTTTATGTACATAGCTAGGGTTCCACACAGCTTTTATGGGGGTCACATTATGGGTATTGCGATAAAAATGGCATGTTTAGTACCAGCGACCAGGTCACTTAATTGTTCAAATAATCATTGACTATTTTGTGTCATTCTGCAATGCACAGGTGACAGGGTGATTCGCCCTTGAGATTCATCAATGGCAGACCATGATGTAGCACAGAACTTGGGGTGTTGTACAGTATACAGAGTTACCTGCTTTGAGGGGCTCCATTAAAAATAACACTCATGGAGATATATTTACAACCGTGACCAAACAAAATGAGCAGTATATATTTGTTTTATATCCAAAGAAATTATAATTTGTAGGAAAAATAAATATGAGTATAATGCATTTGCTAGGATTTGTTCAAAGAGTTTGTATGATGGGTAAGAAAATGTCCAGGATATAGAGACGATCCTGTTTGTAATAATAATTACTGATGGCTTATTATATACCTGTAGCTCACATCTGTCACATCGTGACAATTCTGGCTCTCCAAAATTAGAAGTAGCACTCTGGCAAATCAGGTACCCATTTACACCTGGGTGGAGAGTGGCAAATGTTGATAAATGTCTAGCCAAAGCACGGCTGTGCCAGACGGGGATTCCAACCCTCAACTCTTAGATTGAGAGTCAAGTAAATGAACCACTATGTCACGACACCTCCACTGAGATCTTGACATCTTTATAGCGTGCCTTTAATTCTCTTTCCGTGCCATAAGAAAGCTTAGGCAAAAGATCGCAAGAGATATGACAGGATGATAGGACAGCTGAAAATTTCTAGTTTGTAAAGCGTTAATGGATGCTCAATTTACAGAACCTATAAAGTACAGTGAGGTTTATGAGGGGTAAAGTACGAAGGCAGGAATCGTTGGGTGATAGCGAGTTGATTCTGTGCAGGTGTATTTCATATTTATCGTTCACACACAGGCTCTTGTGCCTGAACTAGAAGATGATATAATGCTCATGTACTTCATATTGGGGCTGCTGAGGTCATGTAGATAATACAGAGTAGATACGATATCACAAGCTAGATAAATGTTTTAACCCTTTAAATGCCTAGACTGGCTTATGAAGGGTTTAACCTTTCATTTACCAACAGTGCCAATTTGCACAATTGCTCCTTTGCCACAAGGAAGCATTGCTTAGTGCATCACAAAGGATTACAAAATTGTCCATTTTGTGTCTTGACAACCCTTATAACACCTATATATATTAGTCTTGCTCTAGAAGCAGTTTAGTCATCTAAAAGTATATCTATAACATGTTATAAGATGATGAAATGAATCCTAATCAAATGATTGGTTGAGAGTGACATGTGACCAAGCATTTATTTTGCCTAACACATAATTTTACTAATGACCGGTCATTAGCAAATACAGATCTAACACCCTTCTGGATTCAAATAAACGATATCTTCCATATTAAAAAACGATGGGAATAACATTTATTCAACAATATGGGAATGGAAAAAGTAGGTCGATTACCAAAATGTTCTCAAGTCTCTCGACAACAAAAAGTGTCATTTCTACTTTGCTCGTCCCGTTCACATGCACTGACTGTCCATGTGAGCACGGGATGCACAGCTACATGAACAACGCACTGTCTTACAGTACAATGCATAGATTGGTCTACTTTTGGGTGCACTTCAACTCTACCGATCTCACCCCTAGTAAATGGAGCATTCAGACTTGGGTTATAAAGAGTTAGGTCAGAACGCCAGCGAGAGCCCGCAGACAACACCCTGCTAAAGTAGGACATGCGGATAAGAAATCAATTTCCTTTTCAAGAGTCTTTGAAAGGACATCTTCAAATACTGTCTTAAGATGGATGAGCGCTGACTGGTGGGGGGGAGAGGTGGTGAGGGAAAGTGAAACATTAGCTTATCTAGGGCAAGCTGATGGCTTTTTTGTGTAAAAGTTTCCTAGGCAAATCTGACTTAGCTTCTGTACTTGAGGATAATATTACACGTTTCGCAGACATGCGTTTCGCAAAGTTGGTTACTTGCATGTCAAAAAATGCATAAATTGTCTGATATTTTTGCTCTTCGCGCTTCTTTTACACGTTTCTTGCCATTTACTCCCCAAATTTAGGTTTTAAAATCTGTTTTTGAGAACACGATGTCTCACATTTTTCTCTCGATGCTTGTATTACAAGTTTTATAGGCCTTAACAACAAAGTTGGAGACTTGTTTGTCAAGAATAGATATTTGTCTCACACTTTTGTTATTCACAAATTGAAGGTTGGGATATTTTAATTCATCAAGTATTTTGTTACAGGCTTCTTATAAGTAATGTGCCGCAGGATTCCATATCCTTAAACTGCTGGCGAACAGAGCAACAAGACAAAGCTCTGTACAGTAGTGCCGTGTTTGTGCCATCCACCTGGATCGACCAAATCATTCGATTTATAATATATACAATATTTCCCCCCCATAACATGAGAGTCGCAGTAATCGCTTCATTCTTTTAATTAAATGTAATGGTAATTGTTATTGTATAATTGTGTTAAGTGGGGGCACGCTACAAGAGTCCTATCGTGCACCCCGGGGCAACGTGTCTGACGGCGGGTTGTAGCAAATACTCCGAAGATCAAGATACACTAATCTTGATCAAAGGAGACACAAAGGAACGAACGAACGAACGAACAGGCTTCATGTTCATAGTAATAACTTATATGAGCTGCATTTTCATTTTTATGTCCATTTCCACAAAATGGCAATGTGATTTACGACCTCCTGGCTCTGCGCAAACGATGCATGATTAACACAATACCATAACTAAATCTTTATGACACTGAATATGAAACCAACGTGCTCAGTGTTACATAATACACAGATCTTCTATCACATTGCATGCATAAAATATTATATACTTTAAGTAAATAAAATGAAGACATTGATGATATGATATTGGTTGATTTTACAAACATATTAAAGTTGACTAAGCTCTATAAAAGTCTGGCAGATTTTATTGCATATTGACCAAGGGATGAACTCTGATTTCAAGGATTTATTAGAGCAAGCACTGTGCAACAGATCATCAGGATGAACAGCCATTAAGTTGCAGAGTGCAATGACGCTTCCTGAAAGCACTAATCATTTTTTATGCTTCCTTTTGATTTTTCAGGGTTACCTGAATACGATGACCTTATCTTCCTCTTAAAGCGGCACTGCACTACTTGTAGCTACTCGCACCCTCTATACAACCAGCAATGCCAAAGGGGTACCCGTCGGTCCCCCATTATCCCTTTTTTTCCTATGTTAATTGAGAGCTGATTTGATGAGATAACCACCTGTCAATGACAGCACATGGAGGTCTAATCCCTCCTGGCCAAACGAGTGCAGACAGGCTTTAAAGGCCTTGAACAATACACTGTACGGTAAAGGTAAGAGCCGTAAGGATGTGGGATTTCACTCTGATCATATCCAGAAGTGAATGCACATGAGGAAAATCCAGCAGCCACCCCTCCCCCTCCCCCTCCCCACTCCCTTAAAAAAATGACATAAAATTCATATTTACCAGGATTTCTTCTCTGTCAAAATTTGTCTTTTTCATCTTTCCATCCACTCATTATGTTTGAAAATAAACAACAGGACCTTTAAAGGCACTCAAATGCAAAGTCCATTGCGTCAGTCAGGCTACAGCGAGTCTCTTGTTTTCAAACACCCTGCCAATCCCATCACATTCTCATCTAACACGTCCCCTCTCGCCTTCCTAGCTCTCCTTCATCAATATGCAGATATATGGCCCAGACCGAACATGATGGCAGATTTGTTGCTCTGACGGAGGGCACTGTTCGCCGGCTGAGCGACATCAGTCACCGCTTGGAACATTTCACAGAGGGTCATCTTTCACCAAACTGAAAATTTGCAATCCCCGCGAGACCCCACGATAAAAAAGAGGGAAACAGAGAAAAATGGATGCAACGCGATCAGAGTCGTCATTATTCGTAATTTGGCTCCATTCTGAATCTGATTCCGCTGCCCACTCCTCCATCAGAGAACATACGGCATCATGATTGCCAATATGACGCCCCCCGGGTAATCCAATGCCACTTTATTTGGATACTCGTTCTGAGAAGCCCGCAACGCTCCTTCAAATGTCAGGGCGTAATAAACACGATCGGGTGAAAATTGTATTTCTACCATGTTCATTCCTTGTGCAACATGTGGAAGAAACCATATGTTGCACCTCAGGGTTATCAACTCTCTTAGGCAAGCAAACAAATCAAGCATTTCATCTGCTTCAGAGCAGAAAGGACGTTACCTTACATCTTCCAACATAGAGTTAACGCTCTTCTGTTTCCCAACATACAATCTTCTATGGCTGTCTAAGTTTTGGTTGATTTCCAGAAGATGTTAAGAGCACCATGAAGTGTCAAAGGTAAAAAAAGGTTCTCTGCTCTATCCACATCTACCTTAGATCAATCGTACATCAATTATTTCAGCATCACCGACAGTATCGACAGACTTTGTGAGGGTTTTGAGCAAATTGCTTGCTCGCTTAGAAACTCACCAGTCTATAAGAATGTACCCTGAGTTCAGAAAAACAAAACTTTGAGTTTATTTGACTCAGTTTGTTGTTTCTTAGCTTACCTGACATTCACACATTTTAGACATATTGATACATTTTCAAATAATGAATTTGGTTGATGTCGTTAATATCATGATCATAACATAATTGCCGCCACCTGCTGTCGCTGGGAGGGGATAGCTGACTGACTCTCCCCTCTGATGTTTGTAAGAAAACAATTTATTTTCTACTTAATACATGACTTTTGCTAAAACTGTACATTACATTTAAGTAAACTCTGTGATTGTTTACAAACACAATTAATGAACAAGGTCACAAACACTTACAAAAACTTTCAAAACTTTCCTCAAGGACAGTTGTTTTAACATATTGTGCTGATATGGACAGCATGTTCTAACTAGATATAAAGTTATTGCACTTTGCAAATTTGGAAAAGCACTGAATGTGGATATCCAACTGAGAATTATAATAACTGGTCATTTTCTGAAAATGCTTGTCACTATTTTTATGGTAAGTCCTGATACTGATAGAATAAAAATAAAGCAGTTTAAATTAGAGCACTTTCATTTTTTCCCCGTAAGAATTTTACTCACAGCAACTTATTTAAAAATTAACCATAGCAATTTATTCTTAGTCTACATCTAAGATAATAAAAGTAAGATGAATCGAGAAGTAAGATGAATCGAGAAGTAAGATGAATCGAGAAGTAAGATGAATCGAGAAGCAAGTGTTGGTTTCCAATTACTACATCAGCCCAAATCATATCACCCTCGAACTAAAGCACGGTGACTGCAAGGATAGATGGAGGGAAACAAAAATAGAAAGCGGCTGCTAAAGAGGTGATATAATGGGTGTTACTTTGAAGTAGGTCACTTATCTCTGAGAGCGCTGGCCTTTACAGTATAAAAATAGAGAGGAAGATAAACATTAAAGAGCTGTGTTTCAATAATCTATAATTCAGCAGACAAGCTGTGTTTCCATTAACAAGAATACAGGAGATGGATTTGCAACACCATTTTTATAACTCCATGGATGGTATATTTTTAACCCTTAACTTGCCACAAGTATATAAATGTAAACCAAATTATATGTTTTAATGAAACAAGCTTTTAATTGCTTTTCCATATTGCAATATCTGTCATCACTATCATATTTTAGGAAACAGAAAAGCTTTTCATAATTACAAAAGGGTATACTGTTGATGGTTGCGGCACTGAAAGAGTTAACGCCATTATGTTAAGTCCTGCATATAGAAATACAACAATGGATGCTAAGGTGTTCTTCAGGCTCTTCCTGTTTTGTTGAATGTTGCTGCATGAAAATGGAAACACCTCGTGGGGATCGGAATATTGGCACTCATCCCAAAGCGCCCCAGGACACTGATAATACATAAAAAGATACCCTCCTATAATGGAAGATTGTAAGAGAGAGAGAGAGAGAGAGAGAGGGAAGAGAGAGAGAGAGAGAAAGAGAGAGAGAGGGAGGGAGAGAGAAAGAGAGAGAGTTAGAAAGAGAGAGAAAGAGAGAGAGAGAATGAGAGAGAATGAGAGAGAATGAGAGAGACAGACAGACAGACAGAGAAAGAGAGAGAGAGAGACAGAGAAAATGAGAGAGAGAGAGAAGGGAGTGGAGAAGAGAAGACACAGAGAGGGAAACCCAATGAAGGTACAAGTAGAGAAGACAAGGGGGAATGGAGAATGAGGGATAAACGAGACAGAGAGATAAAGAGAGACAGAGACACAGCTATAGACAGAGGTACTAAGACAGGCAGAAAGACAGAGATAGAAAGAGAGAGAGAGAGAGAGAGAGAGAGAGAGTCAGACAGACAAGGACAGAGATAGAGGGAGAGACAGACAGAGGCAGAGACAGAGAGACAGTGAGAAAGACAAAAAGAAACATCTCCAACCATGAGATGGACGAACATTCTGTATATATACCAAACTGTGTGTACACCACAATAACAAGAACCGCATCTTACCCAACCCATGGCTGCTCATCTCACAGTGTGAACCCTATCATTTCACAAGTTTATAATAATAATGATAAATACAAAATACCAAGTTTAAGCATTAAAGAGTTATTATCATTTCCCAGGTTATCGCAATCACTCTCACACAATGTGCACCATCTCCACTCCCTGGGGAGTATTCCTACCATATGATCACGTGAGGGCATATGTCAATTACCATCACAAATGCTTTTGTCATCCTACCAGGTCCCCATTTCTCTACTGGGTATGGAGTGGCAAATGTAAATTAATGCCTTGCCAACAAAAAACATCATTGCCATGCCAGGGATCCAACCCACAACCTTTGCATTTCCAGTCAAGCGCTCAAACCACTCAATCACGACACCTCTATGAAGAATAAAATCCTAATCCACTTAATGTTTATATTCTTTCTACATAATGTATTTCTATGTTGATAATAATGATGCATTCTAAATTGATAATAAATAATTATAATATGGATATGAGTTTCTTACGTTCACCTATCGAAAAACCTACAATCAAAGCACAAAACACGTTCAGTATCTAGACATGATAACATGCTCAACAGATAATCCAGTTATCTAAAATATAGTTTATACAAACTGGGTGAAAGAATGAATAATTGAATACCACTATTGCTTAGAGATGCATTTGAAGAACGTCTCTGAGAAATGCAGACCTTAAAGAAACGTGCCTATAAATACCTGGGGCTAACCTTCAACCACCCTTATACGAGATCCCACCTCATAAACTATTCACCAGATGCAGTCAAAAGGGGTCTGTGGGGCTCAACAGTTGACACATATCTTAATAGCATCTCTACTAGTCTTCATACCAGACCTTGCTTCTTAGTCAAGCCAACAGCTTTATTTGGTAAGGCGGAGTTCTGTTGTTGTAAATATTCCGAAAATTATGTTAGGGGAAACAATACCAAATGACTTAAGAAATTTAAATTGCACAGGAATATAATTTATCTTTGGTGCTTATGCATATATGTCTCTTTTAAGTTATGTGAATGCAGTCAGCTTTGCGCAGATATTTACAGATGACCTGTCCTAATATTGATTTGCTATGACAATTAACATTGTTTCTCTGGCATAAAACCATCCCTGGACCTACTTCTGTAAGAATCATCTGAAATGAACGCACCTTTGAAGCACAAGCTTAAATAGGCCAACAATAACAATAACAACTGGCATTTGTCGCTGCCCTTGATTTCCTAATGATCATGCAGCTACACGTACCTGGGAATATATACAACAGCCGGCCGGGCTGGATACCAGATTTTGTCAAAGTGGGTGGGGTCACATTTCTTAATTCCATGGTAAGTTAATGAATACAAATATTTTTTTAAATAAACAAACAAACGAATGAGAGAGAAAAGAGGGGGGGGGGGGGGGGTTTCAGTACCTTTGGGCTTGAGAATTGTTATGTTTTACTAGATGTATGTAACTATTTTCAAATCCTCTGATACAGAGAAAAACTGAGATGTATACTAAAGTGCTCTAACCCCCCCCCCCCCCACTTGAAAACCCCCCTTGAAAAAAATTCTTGTACGCTACTGGACCCACAAATGACAAATTTTTATCTCAGCTTATAACAGTTATTGGGACTTGTTATTGATCGCAAATTTTATGAAACAGGGTCCTGGTAAGTAGAACTAAGTAGTTTATGAGAAAGGGAAAGGAAGAAAGGCAGGGAGTGACAGAGAGAGGAGAGAGGAGGAGAGAGGAGGAGAGGGGAGGAGGATAGAGAAGGGAAGAGGAGAGAGGAGAGAGGAGAAGGGGGGATGGGTGAGGTAGAGAGAGAAAGAATAAATATGAAAGAGCTGAGAGAGTGGGGATGAAATGGGAAAAAAGAGATAAAGGATAAAAAGGATAAAGATAAAAGGGAGGGGAAGACAAAAGAGTGGGAGAAAGACAAACAGAAAGAGGAGAAAGTTGTGTAAGGGAGAGAAATAGGGAAAGAAAGAGAGGAGAGAGAGAGAGAGAGAGAGATAGGGAGAGAGAGAGGGAGAGAGAAAGAGAGAGAGAGAGAGAGAGAGGTAGGGAGAGAGAAAGAGAGAGGGAGAGAGAAAGAGAGGGAGAGAGAGAAAGAGAGAGAGAGAGAGATAGGGAGAGAGAAAGAGAGAGAGAGATAGGGAGAGAGAAAGAGAGAGAGAGAGATAGGGAGAGAGAAAGAGAGAGGGAGAGAGAGAGGGAGAGAGAAAGAGAGGGAGAGAGAGAGAGATAGGGAGAGAGAGAGAGAGAGAGGGAGAGAGAAAGAGAGGGAGAGAGAAAGAGAGAGGGGGGGGGGGTAGGGAGAGCGAAACGCTATCTACGACGGATTCCTCTCACACCAAGAATCGACAGACGACTCAGATTTCTCCCACTCTCCCAACGAGGGATAACGTTTCCCTCCATTTGAAAGAAAATTGATCTTAGTAGGTCAAATGGTAAATAATGTTAGCTTCTCCGAATGCTGACGTTTTTTGGCTCTCGCTCGTCTTCTGAGAAAAGATTGCTTTTTAGCGAAACGTGCGCATCATGAAATTGATGATCTTTTGTTTTAACCAGACATGCCGGGTCGTGGCAAGTTCATACATGTATGCTGACTACAGCAGGCCTTAAATTAATCGACGGCCATCGACGGCCAGGCCGTCGATGCCCCTATGACTGGCCGCGGTGCCCTCCCAAAAAAAGATATATTCACGGCCAAAAAGGCCGTGCCCTTTTTTTCAAACTGGCCGACGTGCCTTTATTTCCAACTGGACGTGCCCTTTTTATTTTAAATTTGCGCACATAAAACCACCAATTGCGCCCATAATCATCTAAAACTAGACGGCAAGGCGCAAGTGTTTTCCGTGAAAATGCGCCCATAAATTATTAGAACAGTAAAAATACACGAATCACGAACAGTTTGCCGCCCACGAGCTCTCTTCTAGCTTCGTATTTAGTGCTTTAATAAGGCGCAAGTGCCGTGAAATGTTGTTGTTGTTGTTTGGTATTATCGGCGTTTCATTCTTTTTTAGAATATTTACGCCTTTCACTTTATTTCTTTCTTTTTTTCTTCTATATTTTGGTACTATTTGTAAATTCATACTCATCTCTTTTTTTTTTTTGGATAATATAATCTCAGATCTACTGGTCCATGAAAACCATGAAAATGCGCCCTTTGTTATTATATAGGCAATGCGCTATAGCGCACGTACGTACGTACGTACGTTCATATTATGCGATCGCATGATATGCATATGGTGCATGCTGTTGACGCACGCACGTACGTACAAATCGAAGGCCAGGATCAAGAAAACAAATCGTCAAATGGAGAAATAAACAAGCATTCAAATAGTCATTAGAGATCTGTCGAGGTTTGTTTGTAGGCCTAGTTTATTATTTTATCTCAAATAGAATTTAGAATTATCTTATTAATAAGTTAAGAACACCTACGATGTTCTCGATCGTAGTTACTCTCATTTTGCCACCAGCCGACCTCGCTTCAAAAGCTACCCCGCCAGCTTCCCAAGACGAACGTTTCGAGTCCCGGTAAAATTCCGAGGGTGCATCGGTTTCGCTGGCAAACTTCCAGCCCGACAGCTTCCCACCAAAAGTGGCGAGAGTGTGTGTGCGAGGAACGATTTTGGTTTCGTGAATGCACGTTACGCAACTGAGCTGAGCGTGTCACTTTCAGCTGTCGAATGTCTATAAGGACATTTTTACATCTTATTTCATTAGTTAGGCCTAAGTAGACCTTTCTATACAACAGTTAAAAAGATAATTTCTTCAAATTTGCTCCTACTACCGAGAGAGTGGCGGAAGGTTTGTGTGTGAGGTGCGATTTTGATTTTGAATACCCGGCCCGGTAAACTTGCCAATTAAGTCCTTCTGACTTTCGATGTTTGTGAAATTGACAATTTATTTATTCATTTGCTCATCAATATTTTTAGTTACTTTAAAATACTGTTTAATGTGCAAGTTTGATGTTCTTAATCAATCTTTCCTGTTCATATTGTTAAGATTAAAAAGTTACTAAATTGATCGTTCGATCTATTCACATTATGAAATTAACATTTGTAGACTCTCTTTGAACTTATGATTAGATAAGCGGCCTATCTGTTTTTGGAAAATTGCCCCTTGCTCTGGTAAATTCCCGTGGCAAAGGGCAACTTAAAAAAAAAATTGCCCCTTGCTCCTGGCTGCTAAATCTAAGGCTTGCGGGCCGCCGCCTTGTTTGCAGGCGCGTAGCCAGAGTTTGGTGTTTGGGGGGCACATACATGTAATCGATCGAGGTCAAAAAAAGGGGTCTACAAAATTTCAACCGATCCTGGAAATTTTAGGGGGGCATGTGCCCCCCGTGCCCCCCCCCCCCCCCCCCCCCCCCCCCCCCGTGGCTACGCGCCTGCTTGTTTGTATGTACCGTAGACCTCTATACATTCTGTGAAGAAGCTGGTGCTAAAAGTCATGGGAAATTGATCCTGCACAAGTTTCATAAAATACACATGACATCTAACAAAAATAGAATCAATTTTTTTGGCCTCATACTCGATGCCCTTTTTGTAAAATATTTTGGCCTCGATGCCCTTTTTGTAAAAATATTTTGGCCTTGGTGCCCTTAAAAATATGAGGTACTCGAGGCCAAACTGGCCTTGCCCTAAAAATGACGAAATTTAAGGCCTGCTACAGAGATTCTATCTTCTTTTTGCTTCATTAAGATGGAGATCTATATGGCATTATGATAATAATGATGGCAATGCTACAGAATATATTTTATATTTTGATTATAGAGAATTTGACTACTTTTGCTTCATAAGGACAGAGATCATTATGGCATTATGAAAATAATTCTACAGAATATATCTTGTGCATTTAAGTCGATGTCTCCCCTTCCCTGATAAAATAAGAAAACAGGAAATTCTCCACTACACAGTTGTTAAAGTTCAAGAAAATGTCAAAGTTGTTTAGAATTAAAAGGAGCATCTGCAGTAGATACAAAATTATCGGCAGTAGATGGTTAAGTAGCAGATGTAGAAGAAGATGAAATAGTAGAGGTAGAAGACATAGAAGTAGACGTAGAAGTAGTAGATGTAGAAGTAGCAGATGTAGCAGTAGTAGATGTAGCAGTAGTAGATGTAGTAGTAGTATTAGATGTAGCAGTAGTAGATGTAGTAGTAGTAGATGTAGAAGTAGTAGATGTAGAAGTAGTAGATGTAGCATTAGTAGGTGTAGTAGTAGTAGATGTAGAAGTAGTAGATGTAGAAGTAGTAGATGTAGCAGTAGTAGATGTAGCAGTAGTAGATGTAGTAGTAGTAGATGTAGAAGTAGTAGATGTAGAAGTAGTAGATGTAGAAGTAGTAGATGTAGAAGTAGTAGATGTAGAAGTAGTAGATGTAGAAGTAGTAGATTTAGAAGTATTAGATGTAGAAGTAGTAAATGCAGAAGTAGTAGATGTAGAAGTAGTAGATGTAGAAGTAGTAGATGTAAATGTAGAAGTAGTAGATGTAGTAATAGTAGATGTAGAAGTAGTAGATGTAGAAGTAGTAGATGTAGAAGTAGTAGATGTAGAAGTAGTAGATGTAGCAGTAGTAGATGTAGAAGTAGTAGATGTAGAAGTAATAGATGTAGAAGTAGTAGACGTAGAAATAGATGTAGAAGTAGTAGATGTAGAAGTAGTAGATGTAGAAGTGGTAGAGTAGAAGTAGTAGACGTAGAAGTAGTAGATGTAGAAGTAGTAGATGTAGTAGTAGAAGATGTAGAAGTGGTATATGCGGAAGTAGTAGTTGCAGATGCAGTTGACATAGAAGTGGTAGAGTAGAAGTAGTAGACGTAGAAGTAGTAGATGTAGAAGTAGTAGATGTAGTAGTAGAAGATGTAGAAGTAGTATATGCGGAAGTAGTAGTTGCAGATGCAGTTGACATAGAAGTGGTAGAGTAGAAGTAGTAGACGTAGAAGTAGTAGATGTAGAAGTAGTAGATGTAGTAGTAGAAGATGTAGAAGTGGTATATGCGGAAGTAGTAGTTGCAGATGCAGTTGACATAGAAGTGGTAGAGTAGAAGTAGTAGACGTAGAAGTAGTAGATGTAGAAGTAGTAGATGTAGTAGTAGAAGATGTAGAAGTAGTATATGCGGAAGTAGTAGTTGCAGATGCAGTTGACATAGAAGTGGTAGAGTAGAAGTAGTAGACGTAGAAGTAGTAGATGTAGAAGTAGTAGATGTAGTAGTAGAAGATGTAGAAGTAGTATATGCGGAAGTAGTAGTTGCAGATGCAGTTGACATAGAAGTGGTAGAGTAGAAGTAGTAGACGTAGAAGTAGTAGATGTAGAAGTAGTAGATGTAGTAGTAGAAGATGTAGAAGTGGTATATGCGGAAGTAGTAGTTGCAGATGCAGTTGACATAGAAGTGGTAGAGTAGAAGTAGTAGACGTAGAAGTAGTAGATGTAGAAGTAGTAGATGTAGTAGTAGAAGATGTAGAAGTAGTATATGCGGAAGTAGTAGTTGCAGATGCAGTTGACATAGAAGTGGTAGAGTAGAAGTAGTAGACGTAGAAGTAGTAGATGTAGAAGTAGTAGATGTAGTAGTAGAAGATGTAGAAGTGGTATATGCGGAAGTAGTAGTTGCAGATGCAGTTGACATAGAAGTGGTAGAGTAGAAGTAGTAGACGTAGAAGTAGTAGATGTAGAAGTAGTAGATGTAGAAGTAGAAGATGTAGAAGTAGTATATGCGGAGGTAGTAGTTGCAGATGCAGTTGACATAGAAGTGGTAGAGTAGAAGTAGTAGACGTAGAAGTAGTAGATGTAGAAGTAGTAGATGTAGTAGTAGAAGATGTAGAAGTGGTATATGCGGAAGTAGTAGTTGCAGATGCAGTTGACATAGAAGTGGTAGAGTAGAAGTAGTAGACGTAGAAGTAGTAGATGTAGAAGTAGTAGATGTAGAAGTAGAAGATGTAGAAGTAGTATATGCGGAGGTAGTAGTTGCAGATGCAGTTGACATAGAAGTGGTAGAGTAGAAGTAGTAGACGTAGAAGTAGTAGATGTAGAAGTAGTAGATGTAGTAGTAGAAGATGTAGAAGTAGTATATGCGGAGGTAGTAGTTGCAGATGCAGTTGACATAGAAGTGGTAGATGTAATAGATGTAAAAGCAGGACAAAGATGATGTGAGGGAGAGAATTAGAAAATAATAAAGAGGGAGACAGAGAGAGAGAGTAAGATGTAGATGCAGAAGATGTAGATAATCAAATAATCCCTTCTGGTCTTCAATAAAATGCTTGTAGTGGATATACCGTAGTTGCTCTTTATCCTTAAAACACTGAACTCCCTTTTTTCATTTTCTTGACTAAGATAGAGTGTTCATTGATAGATAATTCCTTCCATCCTACATCCTGGAGAGAAAGAATAGGAAACTCATTTCTACACATGCACATCCCTGCAACTCCTATAAGCCGGGAAGGAGTTACCACTCCCAAAGACACTTGGCATAACCATGTCATTACCATGGCAACTGCAAGTGTGACGATCCTATTTGCTTATATTCGACCCACTTCTAGAAGGTTTTCAATACCTGATCAATTTGTAAATGAATGCTTTGCTTTTCTCTACTGTAATGCATTGCTCTGTTTATCCTGTTGCTTTCCGCCTGTATGTCCGTCAATCAATATTTCCATATCCCTACATCTCAGTCTCTTTATTTTTCTCCCTCTCTCTCTCTCTCCCTCTAATCTCTCTCTCTGTCTTTTTCTCTCTCTCCCTTTAATCTCTCTCTCTTTTTTCTCTCCCTCTCCCTCTCTGACTCTCTCTTTCTCCCTTTCTCTTTCTCACTTTCTCTCTCTCTCTTTCTCTCTCTCTCTCTCTCTCTCCTCTCCTCTCTCTGTCTCCCTCCAACTCCCTCTCCGTTTCCCTCTTTGTGTCTCCATATCTCTCTACGAGATCATCTCTCTCCTATCTCTCTTTCCCTCAATTACTCGTTTCCTCTATCTGGCTCTCTGTTTCATTATCAAAATCTGTCCCTTTCCTTCTCTCCCTCGCTTTCTGTCTGTACTTTTTTTGCTCCAAGTGTGCAATATTAATGTTTTTCTCTATTTCTTCTATCTTGTCTTCTGCCACTCTTATACTCTCAATTCTATTCCCTGTTTCTCATCCTAAATATTCACACACACATACTTAGATAAGTCCATGCCAAGCTCCCTCATTTATCCTTTTGTCAATCTTTCGGCCCGTCTATATTGTCTATCTTGTGTTATAAACCAATTTCTTAGCTGCATTTGACTAATACTGCCTCTTTATTTCCATAAACCCTTGGGGGGGGAACTATCCAAACCCATTCCTCACAATAAAGAAGTTCACATCTCATAGCAGAGAACCAGAGCAGACTCCATATATAGCTTTTAAAAACACCAAACCATCCACACCATCAAATTTCTAACACATTCTAATTTCTTCTCAATCTTTGGAACACGCCAGCGCTGACTTTCAAGCATGTTCTAGGTCAGACATCGCCTTTAGGCATAGGTTCTCGTGCTAACCAATTGTCAGTTATTGCTCGATGCTTTCAACCAATTTCATTCGCTTGATTGGCATTTTAAGTATGTGCCTTTCTTCTTTTCGTTTCTTTTCAGGAATGATTATCTTCCTATTGGGATGGGTGTGCATTTTGTGTCACTATCATGGTTAAAATGTAGATGGACATTTTCTTCACATGAACTAAAAACAATGACTTTATCAAGTGAGTGCCAACCGATGTCACAGTCTGCTTTAAACCATTATTGCTTCTCTTCTTTCTCACATCTTTTTTCTGCCTTTTCTGCAAAAAAGAGAGATAGGGGGGGGGGGGGAGTGGGTGTACACATAACACATAATATCTTCTGTTTCTTTCAAAAGTTAAGAAAAATAGAAGTAATATATCCTCGCATGAACCTGCAAGAGCTACTCAATCGAGTTACATACCAACCAATAAGTTATTATACGAGTCGCTTCTAGCAAATATTTCTTTCCTGATTTGCATTTCGAGCACTTGTCAAACTTCTTTCATTTCACACTTTTACCATACACACATCTTATCTTACATTCCACTCATATCAAGATCCATTTTCCAGGTGAATACCCTCAATTTCAAATGAACTATCAGAAAATGAAGTAACTCACCATCTGAGTTTCCTGTAGGGTACTAAATTGTGTACACAAAAAAACTTCATGACATGAAAATTGTGGATGACGGCCATTTCCACTTCAAGAAACTTTTGCACATGGCACAACTTTCATACTGACTTGACTTGAGTGACGATCACCGTTTCAAAATGTTGCAATTTTTGACCTATTCTATGAAATATAAAATTTTTCCCATGATATACATATAGGCCTGATACAATTGTATCAAGAAAATATCATCTGTTAGGAGCCAGAAAATCATTAACTTATTTACTTTCACAAGATTTAACGTAGAGTTAACTAAAAACAGGGGGAAAGGAGTTCTTTAGCGCACATTTAAATGAAAAAAGTAGCCCCGCACATCATGACTGCATTGCCAATTGCAGTGTCCTGCATCATTAGTGATCTCAACTTTCAAAAAAATGTATTTGCCTTATTCCTCATTGAAGTTGCTTCCAACTTTCACTGATTTCTCGGCATCCGCTCGAGCCGACTTTGTTTGCAGGAATATTATCCCTCTTAGGAATAATCTTTATTTTCTTCTCATCCCATGAGAGTTCCTTTACGCTCATGTTTGTAAACTCAATGAGGATGTGGACTTTACAATCAATTATACTTTACATTCACTTCCATTTGTAGAATGTTTATAATTCAACAACTTTGCGGTGAAGCTCAAATCTAGAATGCTTCGTCACGTTTAGGACGCATCAATTGTAAGAGCCATTAGCCTTGATAGGCACTCCAAGCTTTCTCCTTATTCAGATTTCTTTGTACCAGTAGTTTGTTATTTCATTCGTTTTCATTCATTCTTTCATAAGATGTTGACTGAGATGCCCCCTCCTCTCCCAACACAACTCTGAAAACAAGCTAAGTTCATTTGTTGGGTTGGTTTATTTGTTTTACCTCACTGCTAAGAAACCATGGAAGTTTGGAATTGTAACTAAGCTATTCAAACCAGGCAAATTTTGATTATAATGTGTACATCTGAAAGTTACCATAAATGAGGACCCCTCCCCTCCCCCCCCCCTCCCCACCCCAAAAAATTGTTCACTGAATTAGGTAAAGTATTTACTTAATTCAAAGTGCTCAGGAATGGGTTATGCATGTATATGAATGCGATATTATTAATGATTTGGTATTTAGTTTCTACAGAATTGTGTTTTATAAAGTTTTATCATGTGAATGACCATAAAATATTAGATAATACATCATGAAGAATGCAATATTTTCTTCCAACTCATCCTGTTTCTTATATTTCCCTCTTCCTCAACAATACAATACTCCACATCAATCTCATTTCATCTTTCTCTATCCACCCCCCCCCCCCTCCCTCCCCCTTCTTCCCTCCATCCCCTCCCTCTCTCTCTCTCTCTTTCATTTTCTCTATTCACTTTTCTTTATCTTGCCTTTTTAAATTTCAATCTTCAAATTCTAATTGTGTCCGTTTTTAGACTACCGGTACTATCTTTTTTACACAGCCACTTCGCCTGCAGCATCTACGCATTTTAGGTAGCACAACAGAATATTTAGTGCTAATCGTTGTTTTATCTACTCTGAAAATTGCTCCTTTTTGTTTCTTGCTTTCAGGAAGATCTTAAATTTTCAGTGTTTTACATGTACATGCGATGTATTTTATGGCAGCGTGCAAAATCAAGATGAAATGAAATGGGAATATTTTCCTCCATTGCACAACAAACATGTACATGTTCAAATGCAGGATCAAGACAAAAAAACAATTATTCATTTTGGCATCTCACCTCGATATGAGAGCAACTCTTCTCAAAACTCTCTCTTAAAAGTAGATAGTATAACGTAGAATGTGCATGGAAGATCATAACAGCAAAGTGCAATATCTTGGGTTTTTCTGAAATATTTCATTCAAACATCCAGTATTACTTTACTATACAACCAGTCAGAAGGACTGCATACAAACACAGGTCAGTTTATAACTTTTGAGATGCCACTCTTCTCACATAAAGCTTATAAGTATTTCAATAATACTACATGAAGAATAGAGTGGGCAGTGATTATTTCTATTCATTGTGTGAAATGCAGTTTTTTCGTTAGAAGTAAGAGAAACATCTCGTTGACTGTGTTACATGTTCCTATGCAGCAAATTGGTGCTACGTACGCGCTAGTTTGCCGTATCGCGTTGGTGTGGAAGCGACTCTTCTCGACTTGATACTTGAAGGGCTACATCAATGACTCGAACTTCCTCTATATCGAGACAGCTTGAAGTCTGGAGGGTCCAGATGGAAACAAAAGCTGAAGGTCCGCAAACAATTATTGAATAACCATCGATGAGTACAGTCAAGGGGGTGTCCTAGAGTGCCGGCGACATGGCAACTTCAAATTTGCGCAAGGGCAGATAAAATGAAATTCTCATCCTATGACCTGGCCTACTTCTAAAATATGTTTACTGAAACATGAGGATTTTCTTGGAATATCTATTTGAAATTGTCTGCAATATCAGATGTTTTTCTGTAAATAGAATAGATTTTATTTTACAATAATGAATTTTAGGTAGAGTGATATTCCATTATAATTTATCCGAAATCAAACAGAGAAAGGCATCATATGTGAAGTACTATTACAAATATAAATTATATATCAGGGGATTGAACACTTGAAATAAGTTATGATGAGTGCTGCAAATATTCAATCCTTTTCTGCATAGAAGTTAAAAATCTTTACTTGTGTGCATGCTCGTCAATAAGGCCTACGCATGTCCTGTAGTACAATCACAGAAATTGAGCAAAATGGGTATTTAGAGGTTAAGAATACAATTAACTAGTTGAATATCGTACTTAATTACAAGTATTTGAAATTTCAAATTGTTGATTTTGTTTATTCCTTGATAGTACTTTATTATCTTTTAAATTTTCTATATTATATTGAATGTTCAATGAAACTACATCGAGGGTGGTCGTCTCGACAAATCCTCATGGTTTTTTATGGCCACCCAATTCCAATAATGCTCTATTTTATGTTGTTATCTGATGTATCGCATAGTATTTTTATCATTTTACCTTATTTTGTACTCTTGATCGATTTATACTCTTATTCTGTCATGATTGTATGCTGTTTTGTATATTTTATTGCAATTGAATAAACAGAGCTTGAACTTGAATAAAGCATGTAAGCCCAAAACAAGTTGAGCTGGCATCTATGGCAATATCACATTGGGGTAAAATTGTATCCAACAGGTTACTGAGAGAATAAAATGAAAAACTGTAAAAAGCTGTGACACTATCGTAACCCTTTAAATTGGCAACAGGTACCAAGCTGCCTAGAGCTGTCCTTCATAGACATGGCTTCAATTGCATGCTGCACATCGAGAGCATGGTTGACATGTCTTATCAGCATTATGGCATATTTAAGTTAACAGGTGTCTCAGGAGTGAGGTAATCATACATGAGAAAATCAGTGAAACCATCTTGTAAGTTGGCAACAGTCCAATAAATTACCTGACATTCATATTTAAAAATGCGTCTTTGGAGCACAGTTGATATGTTGATAGTATGACAGCATCTTCACTATTACATGCGTTTAAAAATTCAGGCAACTAAACCTTTTTAGATCAGTGAAACCACCTTACATGTGAATTGGCAACCCTCACCAACTAAGTTACTTCTCAAACAGCTATGCAAAAATGCCTCTTTGGAGCACATTTGAAATATTTTATCAGCCTGAGGATTAAAATTTGATTTTGATTTTGATTTTACCGGTACATCAAGCCTAGTATGCAAGAGGGTAACAATTACTTGTTTCTTTAATTTGAATCAATCGTAAAAAACAATATCTGTATCATCTTTAACATGTAAATTGGTATAAGTTGCTAAACAAGTAATCTTTCTTCTTTATAAATGTAATGCTTCCTGGGAGTAGATGGCAGGTTCAAATCCCGCTGGTTTCAAGATTTATTCTGACTTGTTTTTCAATTACAGATCGATCAATCGATTTTATTTACTGGGTGCAAGCCACAGATATGTTTAAACTATTAAGTAATCTTTCATACACCGGCATGGTTCAAATCACACTCAAAACATCATGGAAACACAGTTCATAAATGTTTTTTTTATAAATGTTATCAGCACAGTATCACCTCAAAATGTACTTGTTTCTTTTCTACCTTTAAATATCCATGTTTAACAATCAGATTGGCAACAATCACGAAACAACTTATCTCTCATGGCTCATCTCATGAAAGAGCAACCTGGAAGCACAGTTGATAGGTTTTTTTTATCTAGTTTATCAGCAGTTTCACGTTAAATGTTACTTGTTTCTTTCCTAGCTGTAAAAAATCAGTGATTCCACCTTTAAAATGCAAATTGGCAACACTTACCAGACAAGCTAGCTCTCATGCCTAGCTAGACAAGGCTCAAATCACACACAAAGAAAGGCATCCTGGATGGAAGCAGGGTTGATATGTTTTATCAGTATCATGGCATCTTCAGCTCCATATTGTGTGGGCAGCTGGAATGACATTTGCGATAATATCCAGATAGATAGACATCCAGAATCATTGCAGATCATTGCAGATCCATTAGCAATGTCCCAGCAACATTTCGTTCGTCTAACTCTCTCTCTCTCTAACTCTCTCTCTCTCCCTCTCTAACTCTCTCTCGCTCTCTAACCCTCTAACTCTCTCTCTCTCTCTCTCTAACTCTCTCTCTCCCTTTCTCTCTCTCTCTCTCTCTCTCTCTCTCTCTAACTCTCTCTCTCTCTCTCTCCTCTCCCTCTAACTCTATCTCTACCAATTTTGCTGGTGTCTATATTCTCCTTTTGTCTCACTCTTTCTATCTCTCTCCAATCATCTACCTTTGAATAAGTGTGTCTATTACTCTTTCTCTAAAAGCAGTCTATTTGTTTAATCCCATTTGATCTTCCCCCATCTCTCTCTCTCTCTCTCTCTCTCTCTTCTTCCCTCTTACTCTCCTCTCGTTTCTTTCTCTTTCTCTCCCAGACACAACATACATTCAAACTCTTCACTTCTTGTGCTCTCTAGAATCAATCATTTGATTTCACTTCTCTATTCCTTCACATCTCTCTCCCTCCATCCTTCACCTCTACCCCTTTCTCTCTCAATCTCTCTCAATCTCTTTCTCTCTCTATCCCTCTCTCTCATTTTGTCTATCTTTCTGCTAATATCTCTACATTTTAACCACAGCGGTTCCCCTGGGCATCTTACCGAGGATCCCAATAACTCAAAGAAAGGAATTGTTTTGTTTTTTATCATTCAATACCTCCAATACTCTCTTCCATCATCCAACTTCTATAGTATTCTCTTATTTTCTATTCCAACCTGTTTATCTGGGTCTTTGTCAACATCTATATGTATATCTCTCCCTCTCTATCCTTCACGCCCCCCCCCCCCTCTCTCTCTCTCTCTCTTTCTCCATCTATCTAACCGATTCTTTCACACTGTCTATGACTTCATCTCTCTTTCTCTATAGGGACTTGGAGTGATGAATTTCATATAATCAGTTTATTGACAAACTGGAGAGTATGCATAATTTTCAGCTGTCACAACCGCACTGCCAGTAAAACGGGCTCGCTATTTCCTGCCATCGACTACTACAACATGCACTTTGCATAAATGCATAGAAGGTCCTTGACTGAAAACTGTCGCCAGATCAGGCAAGTTATGTTTTCTTTACAGCACATAGTCTCACATTAAATTTGGGTTTATTCAGTTTCAGTTATTCATACACAAATATTCACATGTTGATCATCGTCAGTTTATATTATTATTATTTATACATTTGCTGGCAAGAATGTCATGGAGGTGTCCAGAGATAATAGGCGGTGTCACACAGAGGCCAAAAATCCGGATTTTAGTTATCCACTAATTGCTGTCTGTCATCAAAATCTTCTAACGAAGCAAGAAAATTCTCCCTTGAAAGGATTTTTCAATGGATTTCTTAAGGGATTTTTCTGTGTGACACCGCTTATTGTGTGCAGCAAAGGGGGGGGGGGGGAGGGGGGTGGGGAGAAATATCCTCTGTTTGTCTTAACTGTCCTTTGATGGCCCTTCCACTCTTCCTTCCTTTGTTCTTCCCCTTCAAAGATCAAAAAATGAAATGTTGAGATGGGTTCATATCTTGCTTAGATGACAAGTCAGTCACGAGCTAGCTACACCTCAAGTACCATTCTGTGCCTGGGAGAAGAGTGCAAATCATTTGTCGGAAGTCAGGAGGGGGGAGGGGGGAGGGGGGGCGTCAACTCTTTTAAAACCATATGAGTGAACACCCTTCTGGCTCTCAGCACATACAATCTCACAGTGAAAAAAAACACGGGGGCTTGGGGCGAAATAGCCCCCGAAATGCCCAAAAGAGCCCCCGAAAATCAGAAAAGATCTCCTTAAATTTGCATAGAGTTCAATGCAAAACAAATTTTAGAATGTTATTTTCATGCAGGTAAGCTTGAAAAGTAGCCCCCGAAAAATGAATATTATTTTTTTCCCTGCAATCTTAAATCGGGATCGAATACAGTTGGTCTTTCTTGGTAGGGTACCTTCATTTTCAGGTTATCATGAATCAAAGTTCCAGTGGAAAACCCTGTGCCAAGGAAAATATATTTGTTTATGGATAGATCGTTGCTTTGGCTGAAATAAGTACTTCATTTCTCCATTACATATATTTGGTTACTGGTTTTGCGAGTACAGGTATTCGCTTATGTACACAAGCAACATCCATTTGCAAAACCAGCAATATCTAAAAAGATTGATGTCAAATTCAACCGTATGATACAACTACAAAAAATTGCAAATCGCACATAACACATACTCTCCATGGAGTCCTCCCGGGGGGCGTTTCACAAAACTTGTCATCAGTGACAAATGACAGTTTTTGTTATAAGCTACTGAAATCCTTGTTTCTGATTGGTTATCAGCAGATTTGTCACTGATTTTTGTTATTTGTCATTGAAAAAAGGCTTTGTGAAACGCCCCCTAGGATTATCTTGGGCTTAGTACTCTAATGCTAAGTTGCCCTTTTCAAAACATACCGCCATATCTTCTAATTTCATTTCATGATCACTTTCAACTGGTTGGAACCTGAATATTCTGGTTTGAACCTGAATAGTCTGGCTGAGTATCGAGGTCATCAACCTAGTCATCAAAGCACCGAGTACATCAACATAGCAAGCACTAGATCTATCCTCTAATGATAGTGACCTTTCCATTGCATGATGTTGTTGTCTGATGCAGAATATTGAATAACTACAGGAAATATTCAAGCAGACCTTGGCTGAAGAGATAAAACGCAAAACTACAATACAGAGCATCTTTGTGTTTGATTTAGTACACATATTTATAATTAAACTAGACACACTACCAGGTCAGTGCTCTGTCGCTTATAATAATTAACCATCTGATAATAAACAGAGAACTTAAATCAGGGTACTATCTGTTTGAGACCAGAAGGGTGTAACTCTGTGTAAAATGATACGACTTAAAGGGACTTGGTAAGATTGTTCAGATGAGAGATAGTGGTGCTAAGGTAGTGACTTCAATGCTAGATGTACAATTAAAGATGATCTGAAAATTTGAGTGAAAACAGACCATTATTCATGGAAAATTGGGAAAAACTGTTCTGATCGATTTCTTAATTCTCCCAAGTATATTATTACAATTTAATTACATTCTAGGTGAATGTAAATTGACACAAACCAATAAAATGGCTCTACATTCCATTCCAAGCATTTAAGTGTTGACAGAATTTTTTATAGCCTGTTTTATGTCTTTTTTTCATGGAAAAACGGTTGGGAAAATTCAAAAATGGTTGGGAGAATTTACTGTTAATCACTGTTAGAGGGTGACATACATCGACGCCTTCAATGAAAACCATAGATATCTTCGTGGTTTGAGGATTTTTTGCATGTCAGAGGGTTAGTACAGTACAATGTCTGATATACACTCTCATCCTCAGCATTATCTTATATATATATATATATATCTCGCTTTGTCTCTCGTTCTCTCTCCCTCTCTCCCTTTCTCTCTTTCTCTCCCTCTCTGTCTGTCTCTATCTCACACTTTTCCTGGGTCTCCCGTGGTGTCTGCACTATTATCCTCCCTACCTCTCTTCTATATTTCCCTCCAGCCCTATGATGATTGTGGAATAGAATGTTAAGCGAATTTTATGAATTGTATTAATTTGTATATATATATATGTGTACACTGATTTTTTAATTCATTCACTGCGTGATATGTCTTAATACATTTTATGTTTGTATAAATATTTATGTTTTTACAATGTACAAAGTTCTGCAGTTCAACCATCTGGCTGCAAATGAATTTTTAATAAAACCATTACCATTACCATTACCAATATGGTAAGTAACATTTTATACAAAAATAAAGCAATTTGTCATCAACCTTCAACAATGATACCAAGTCACTTTAAATCAGGGTACTATCTGTTTGAGACCAGAAGGGTGTAACTCTATGTAAAAGGATATGACTTAATGCCGTCTGGCTCCAAACAGACCGTATATATGAAAGCTTATCAAAACATTAGGCCTGTCCTCACCATCTCGAGATTGCCGAATATCCAGCTATTTGAACTATCCCGATCGCAAACTATCCAGCTAATTTGCGTCTTCATCAGACCGAAGTAGCAATTAGAAGGATATTTGGTCAGGATTGTCATCCCAAGATATCTTGGGATAGTTTGCAAAATATCCCACTATTTGGCAAAATATCCAGCTATTTGTCCTGTGCGTCTTCACTAGACCGAAGATTCGCAATACGCGCTAACGCTGAGCAAAATATCTCGAGCTAATTTCTCAAGGTCGAGTTTCAAGTTTCGAGGTCGAATCTCGAGATAGTGAAGACGCGATTTGTTACTTCGGGATTATTTCCCAAATCAGAAATAGCAGGCTATTTGGCAATCTGCTGATGAAGACGTGCCTATTGTGGCATGAAAAGGCACATCGGGAACTCAAAATACATAATAGTTGCTATAATGTTATGACTTTGTGATATAACCACCAGTAAATATCTCTACTACCTTGATTACCAAAACAAAATGTCATTTATTTTTGGATATGTCAAATTCCAATTTTATATTCACTGTTGGGCCTTTTTGTATTCTGAACATATTTTGTATGCCATTTCATTTTGCTAAAAACTACCTTATAGGGCAGAGCAATCATTGTCTGAAATGGGGAGGGGGCTTAAAGGAGGGGCACCTTAAATGTTTCAAGTGCCCTTCAGGTAATTTTGTTTAAGGAAAGCAAACAAAATTGTCATTTATCGAGGGCCCTTACAAAAGTACCATTTGGTCAATACCTCTAAATTTTAGAAGTGCCTATTTGCCATCGGTTATTTTATAAAAAGATCATTTTAACTCCATATACATGTACAGTCTAAAAAAAAGAAAACCCTATTAAAGTTGTCTGATGGAGAAGAGTGGGGAAAATGGGATCACAGTCATAAATTTTAATTTCATTAATCATCAAATTTGCAATACCAAACGACCAAATTATACTGTGGTCTCTCGTCTGTGTTTCATAGAAAGAAATAATATCTGACCAACAGCACTACATGTGTATCTCCAGTAAAAAAAAAACTATATAAATGTCACCAGCTTTATTCATTTCCTTCACTTAATCACCTTGTTTCCAATCTTGGAGTGATGAGACAATTCTCATTAAATTGTTTAAAAAGCACTGAATCTATTTGACTCCCACTTGTGATGGATGGGACAAACATTTCCCTGAATCTGGCATTAGATTTGTGCTGCTTAATATGTCCTCAATGCCAGACACAGCCATTATACACACGCCCACCTACAAATCAATGCCTTTCCCTCCTGTGCCATACGATATACAAAGCACTATTCAACTCCCAGAGTCGAGAGATAATAAAAGACGACATATCGTTTACATTTGGAGTGGGAGGAGGAACAGGAGTGTAGGGAATCCTACGGGACTGATTTCACCTGTGAGTCGGTGACGCATCACCTCTCGTTGTCGGCGGTGACGGGCGCGCCGTATCACAAATAATTAAGATTCCACGTTGACATTCAGTACTTAATACGTAGAGTAATCTGCTTATGATAGGAGCGGTGAATGATGCGCTCAGGTTGGTAGGCATTTATATCATCTCAGGCAGTTGACACATGTTCTATGCATACCGTTTGGTTGGTAGATGACTGGGTGAATACATACATATATGATGTGATGCTGCCTGATGGAAAGGGAATTTAAATTCAGGTCATGGCACCAATCCGGAGTAATTATCCTTACAACTAAATTGTTTAACTTATTTGCTAAATGATTTAGGGAGCTGTCTGTATGCATGTTTGTGTTATTGTGATCATTGAAGGGTTTAAGAGTTTTTAGTCACTTCTGTAATTGGTTGACTGAATTTTTAATTTTAAATGTTTCTAGAACTTCTTCCCTGTGGGTATCAAGATGAACAATTTTGAAAAGAACAACAAAAGATGAATAATTCTTGTTAAGAACCCCAGTAAATATCTAATGTATCTGTTGGTTAACAATTCCATTACTTTTAATTGCACTTGCTTAAACATTTTCATTACCAATTAATAATAGTTTATGGTTACACTTTGATGTACCTCAATGGCAGACTATTTCCTGAGACAGGAATCAAACTATAATCGATAAAGAGGAAAGAGGCAGCTGTTTGGGGGAAAATCCAGCCATAATTTCCAGGCTTTCTCAAATAAAAAGACCATCAGTCTCGAGCTTCTTTCCACAAATTGTCATCCTCATTTGTGCTTGAAATCAATAAACGGACATCTTTAGATTCCCCCTAAGGCGGAAAAAACAACTTACCAAATATATCTAGGAGTCTTAGGAGAGAGTTCTGTTTCCACTGATCATTTTTTTTTAAATTGGGATCATGCCTATAAATATTCTCTAATTATTGATACTTTGTTCGTAAATTGCAAGATCCTTTTTATTCTAGCAGTTTGAGGGGGAGGAATAAACCTTTACAAGCCCTCCCCCTCTTGTTTGCTAACTTCCCTCAAATGTCACATCTCCCTCCCCCCCCCCCCCCCCCCCCCCCCCCCTCCCACTGGTCATGACAAGAAATCTCAGTCCATACACAGATAGGAACATATGGGAATACATTATCTGCTGACACACAAAAGCATGTCAAATCTTACATCAAATTCTAAATGTTCCTTTAAAAGAACTCCAATGTCTACAAGTGGGCTTTTAAAAATCATGATTTTCAGGGGTTCAAACAATCCTACTCAACTAAATATATTCAATCCAGCATGCGATGCCTCTCAGCCATGGAAACATGCCCTCAATCTACGAGCGCCTCATCAGGAAGACGTTTCTCAGACCATTTCAGAAGCTGGATGCACCCAAGCAAAAACAAAATATTCCACAGAGGATTTCACGCTCAATTACACCGCTCAGAAACTAAGTTAAAACAAGTGACCTGGAAATCAAACCGGCGATGGATGGGGTAGGCAAAAAAATGGGATAAAAATCTATATTTTTTCGAAGTATTCTAGAAATCTTTGAATTCACTTCCTTTGTAAATGAAATCAGTAAACAAGGGGGAAGTGATTTTGTATTTATCATAACTAGCTTGTTTTGCTGTTGTTGGGAATTGTTTTTTGTCTGTAGGCTTTTGACATTGTAGTATTAAAACATGGATCAGCTTTGCCAAGAGAATTCAATTCAATTCAATTCAATTTCGGTTTTATTACAAATATACCAAATAAAAAGTCCAAAAACTAACAATAAGTGGCTCACAATGTATCATATAAAAATACATTAAAAACAGTAGATTTAAAAATTCAGTAATAAGTTAAAGTACATTGCTCACATTGTATCATATAAAATGCATTAAAAAACAGTTCATTTAAAAATTCAGTAACAACAGAGTATGGAGGGAAAAAAGAAAAAAAAAGGAGAATGGCGTCCAATCTGCCTGAGATATTATCTGATCAGAACCAGAAGGGTGTAATTCATATATGAGTTAATGCTCTTCTGGCTCCAAACAGACATTATGATCAATTGGCTTGTTAATTTCTGTGAAAATTTGTGTATGTTATTTCAATAATGTTCATTTCATTTATACTTCTTTTTAATTTTTTTAATGAATATTCAATGAATGAGAAATTAAACCCAATCTGAAATTTACCTAGAATTGTTATTCTTTTAGTTTAACTTTCTTCTTTCTGCTAGTAGTCTCTTTGAACAGATAAAAGACAATACATCTACTGGATACTACAGAGCAAATTAGAGAGGAGTTTCCTATTCATAACTTTCCTTTTTTTTTATTATTGGATATTGCTCAAAAGTTCACTAATTTGTTACTCCTTTTATCCCCTTTGAGATGGATATTTTGTGGCATTGAGTTTATAAACTTTGTACCAGATGCTTTTAGTGTCATGGTAATTAAACATACTTGCATGTTAATGCTCTTCTTGCTCTCATTAGACAATACTTTTAAGGGAAAGCCAGAAATTGATTTCATGCTAAGACTCAGGCTACAGGATCCAGGAATTTCTTTTAAGGGGGGGGGGGGCAAAATTAGAAAACAAATATCTAAAAAGCAAAAAGGAAGTTTATCTTGTTTTACATGCGACTTTGGGACAAAGATTTGAGAGGACGGATCAGCACACAGCAATCACATTTTAAATGTCCTTTTTGGAAAGGGAAATACAGAAAATGAGCACATTCTTGAGACTGTGAACTCACAACTGTTATAAAGGTTGAGTTTTAAAAAAGGGGGTATTCATTAAAGGTTGTGCCTCCTCAATCCATCAAAGCTACATAGTGACAAGAAAACAGTGGGTGGAGTCTGTGTCTAAGTGGACCATCATTCAAACAAACAGCAACCTTTAATTGGTTTCTGTTTGTAGAATACACATGTCCTACTGATGCCTAAGATCAGGCCCTATTCATTACAACCTTTTAACAAACATTTCTTGTCTTGTCATCCAATTTACCTCATCTCACCTTATTTGCATAAAATCCTTTCTATTTGCCCCCCTCATCCGTCTATTTGCCCCCCTCATCCATCTATTCTGTTACAGTACAATCCAATGTGGCTAGTGGCGTAGTGAGTATTTAGTTTGCACACACAAACCCTTGTCGGTCGCTGTGCGTAACGGTGTTTGCACTGTGAGACTATTCTGATGGCACACTGCATAAGCTCTGTACTTTAGCTTCTCCGGACACAGCCAGAAACGGAGTGACAGAGCTAGGCTCTGCTCAAGGCTTTAGAAATTGAGGTGAAGTATCAAATTAAAGTCTGTACCTGCAGACTAGGCGAGTGTAATTCCATTGTGGCAGGGGAGGGGGTGTCACTGGTCTTATTCAGAGGATGATCATGTATTTGGGCCCAGTTTCATAACTTTTTATCAATAATTAAATGCTAAAATCCTATGACAAACTCACTCTCAGCCTATCAAATGCCATGCTTTCAGTAGATTAAAACAGTTATTCTAACTTGTTATTGATGACAAATTTTATGAACCAGTGCCCTGATGCTATTAGCTGATTGATAGGAGAGAGGGTGGAAAGGAGAGAGGGCGGAAAGGGGATTTACATCTTTTTATTTTGACCTTTCTTTCCCCCCTCCATTTTATTCTCTCCAGCATTGTCTTTTATTCTTTCATTGTCCTTTCTTTTTCTCTCTTTTTAAAGATAAACTTGAGTTCTGGTAAAAAAAAGAAAATTAATTCTCACAGAATCAAATGAAACTTACAGTGAATGTTCAAGATTACAAATAAATGACATGTGCCAAACAATTTTGGAAGAAAATATATACTGGCTGAGTAATAAGCATAGAAAGACAAGGAAATCAAGGTAGTACTAGCCCCGACACCATGTGTGTTGTCCCATATATAGCTTTCTGTGTACAGTGCTTGTTACTTTACCAAGACTCGGTCAAATTTATTATGATTTTGATGACTCCAGAACCGTGCAGTGCACACCGATACTTACATGCTACATGATCAACTGTTTCTGATCCTTTCCACACCTTTTCTTTCACAATGCAATCGCATTACCAGTACAGTTTATCTTTAAGTAACCCTGTAAACGATCATCGGATCGGCCGCCGATATCGATCCGATCAGGGGTGATCGGCGAAAAATTTCCGATCGCCGATCAATTGAAATGATCGGAAAAAAATCGGCAATTTTTTTTTTTTTTATGACGAAAATTTTCAAGTTTTTGGCTGTCAAATGCTCAAAAAAAGTTCATGGCTGGGATTATTTTGTCATTTGGAGTTGTTGTAGACAATGATTGTTGATATTTAGTGCCTTTTCATGACTTTGAAATTAATAATATTGGTCTAAGAGCAGAGGCAAAACATGCGGGCCGCCATCTTGGATTATAATGTAGGTTTTTTTTTTTTTTTAAATGACGAAAATTTTCAAGTTTTTGGCTATCAAATGCTCAAAAAAAGTTCATGGCTGGGATTATTTTGTCATTTGGAGTTGTTGTAGACCATGTTTGTTGATATTTAGTGCCTTTTCATGACTTTGAAATTAATAATATTGGTCTAAGAGCAGAGGCAAAACATGCGGGCCGCCATCTTGGATTATAATGCATAGAGGTCTACCTACATTATAATTCAAGATATGGCGGCCTGCATGTTTTGCCTCTGCTCTTAGATCTAGACCAATATTATTAATTTCAAAGTCATGAAAAGGCACTAAATATCAACAAACATGGTCTACAACAACTCCAAATGACAAAATAATCCCAGCCATGAACTTTTTTTGAGCATTTGATAGCCAAAAACTTAAAATTTTTCGTCATTAAAAAAAAAAAAAAAACCTAAATTATAATCCAAGATGGCGGCCCGCATGTTTTGCCTCTGCTCTTAGACCAATATTTTTAATTTCAAAGTCATGAAAAGGCACAAAATATCAACAAACATGGTCTACAACAACTCCAAATGACAAAATAATCCCAGCCATGAACTTTTTTTGAGCATTTGATAGCCAAAAACTTGAAAAATTTCGCCATTTAAAAAAAAAAAAAAAAAAAAAAAAAAAAAAAAAAAAAAATCGGCCGATTTTTTTTGTCGCTCTTCCGATCCGATACCGATCAAAGGTGCGAGGGTGTCGCTCCGATCTTCCGATCCGATCAGAGCCCCAACTTACAGGGTTATCTTTAAGCATGTGACACCCCCCCCCCCTTTTGTAGCTACGCCACTGTCAATGCCTACTATGTCAACTAGAAAGATTGATTAATGTATTCATCAGCCATTCGTCAAACGACCATCACTTTAAGCGAGGGGGGGGGGGGGGTGGATTCTCTGACATTAACTTGAGACACGATCTGTAAATTGTTCGCTCTCTCCGACTCTTGTAACAATATTTGAAGAGTCTGTTATCCATTTTAGTGAGTGCTTTTCAATGGGACGTGAATATCATGGCATAATTTTCTCAACATTTGTCATTTGTCTTCACCTATGGTATCCTTCAAATGAAAACTGATCTGTTAAGTTCTTTTACTTTCTCCAATTGCAAATAAACATATTCATAATATATATAGGGCAAATGTACATTATACCCTAGATTTGAAGCGCATTGAATACTATATCATCATTTCGATGAGCACATTTGCTATTGTCTTGTTGTTGTGTGTGCTATAATGATAAATCAATCCATATTGATAGGGAGAGAAAATGTTTGGATTTTTTTTCTCACTTACCTGTTAGAGAAATCCAAAGTAGTGGCACAAGATGAGAATGAAACGGCATATGAAAAGAGAAGGAAAAAAATGCAAATATTAATTTAATTAACCACCTGCTACAAATAGCTAGAATGCACTTTAGCCAATTTGAAACTTAAACAAAATCTCACAAATTGTAAACAGTGCCATTAATTGCAATAAGGAAAAGGAGAAAAATGCAAGGGAAAAAAGAAGAAGAAAAAGGAGGAGGAGGAGAAGGAGGAGGAGGAGGAGGAGGAGGAGGAGGAGGAGGAGGAGGAGGAGGAGAAGGGGAAGGGGAAGGAGAAGGAGAAGGAGAAGGAGAAGGAGAAGGAGAAGAAGAAGAGAAGGAGAAGGAGAAGGAGAAGGAGAAGGAGAAGGAGAAGAAGAAGAAGGAGGAGGAGAAGAAGGAGAAGGAGGAGAAGGAGAAGGAGAAGGAGAAGGAGAAGGAGAAGAAGAAGAAGAAGAAGGAGAAGAAGAAGAAGAAGAAGAAGAAGAAGGAGACGAAGAAGAAGGAGATGACGAAGAAGAAGAAGACGAAGAAGAAGGAGATGACGAAGAAGAAGGAGAAGAAGAAGAAGAAGAAGAAGAAGAAGAAGAAGATAAGAAAGAGAAGAAGAAAATAAGAAGATAAGAAGAAGAAGATAAGAAGAAGAAGATAAGAAGAAGAAGAAGAAGAAAGTACTAATATTTAAATATCTAAGTTTTCATAAAGAAATTTTAACCAGTAATCATAATAATACCATCAACAACAATAACAGTAATAATAATTATAATTGTATTTTTTTTATTCAGAGCTTTTACAGTATACTAATCACAGTCAGCAGTGCATGATACACAATACTGAATATCATTCACTTCTGAACTTGAATGTAGGGCACTACATCCCTGATGTATGTATGTGAGCATGAAGTACATCAAACAAGTACATTATCCACAAATTCAGCTCAATTATCCCCTGGGTAGGAAAGCCGATTTAACCTTCTGCTAACAAGTGCGTATTACATCACCAGAGCACAGGTAATGATATCCAGGAGTTAAACCCCTAATTAATTGTGACACTACTCATAATCAAGTTACCCAATGTAATTAATGGCTTTGCCAGTTACCTTACATCTTTACAACCCTGCAGCTCTCTCTCTCTCTCTCTCTCTCTCTCTCTCTCTCTCTCTCTCTCTCTCTGAAATGATTTTGTTGGTCTATCTTTCTCACTCTCTATTTATACTGTTGTATCTACGGTGTCATCTCAATATTTTTCTCTATCCCTGAGCAATAAGCAATAAATTGGCAAAATACACTAAATCATCATTATAGTCCTGTGTACAATGCCCTCTTGCCCTCATCTTCACTCCCCCCCCCCCCCCATGTTACAAAGAGACCTCCAATAACAATATTCTCGGCAAACAATTAGCGCCCTTAATCCAATTCATTAACTCGCCCTGCATGACCTGGCGCAAATGACAGCTATCTGGCGAAAATGACCAAAATTGCAATTAGGAAGGAGAGGGATCATATCATGCTAACAGGCTTCTCCTTCAGTGAGAGATGAGATATGAGAGATCTGATACAGGTACGCTGATGACAAGACGAGCTACGTTTCATCTCGAGTATTAATTCTGATGCCACGGTGCTTCCGATATGCAAAAATTCATGCTATTACAAATATTTTCACAGAAAAAAAATATTTCCCATTACACATATTTTGCTCTTGTTCCTTTCTTGATTTGTACAGTAAATGCTTGCTTCTTATCATACATTGGCTCTTTGTACAGGGACTATCATTCCAAATCAAAGGGCACATACAGGTAGATACTGTGAGGAGTGGATCAGTAGCATGTAACCCCCCCCCCCCCCCCCCCCCCCTCTCCAAGACACATTATGAAATAAAAGAAACCAGAGGGAGAGGGAGAGAGAGAGAGGAGAAAGAGGGGGAGCGAGACAGAGGGAGAGAGAGAGGAGGGAGAGAGAGGAGGGAGAGAGGGGAGAGAGAGAGAGGGGGGGGGGGAGAAAGGAAAACATGAACAAAAGATACAAAAACTCAATAATCCATAATGGTGGCCTTGTAAATTTGCATTTCATGGTGCCCCTCCTCCAAGATACCAGCGCCCCCACGAGAGGTGGACCCCAGCTATGCCACAGGGTTTGACCATATGGGGGGGGGGGGAGGGGTCCCTCTTTCACATGTCTCTCAATCCAACATTGTATTGCCACAAATAAAAGCTATCTCTCCAGGGCACAGCATGTGAGAGAGAGAGAGAAGATCTGAATGTTCTGATAAGTCCATACGCATCCCTGATATCAATGCATCTGGGGCGTATCTCAGCACCTTATCATCACAGAATTAAATGCGCTTGCTACCGGAGTCAACGGATGCTCAGACAAGTGATAGAGATTAATGATCTGGTTTGCTTTCATACCAGCGGCATAGAGTAAAGGAGCTGTGTCGCCCCTCCCCCCCCCCCCCCCCCCCCCCCCAGTATGCTGCCTGGATCCATGTTATACCACTGTTTCCCATCAATGTTTCTTGATCCCAAAATATTTCTGACTTACAGGAGAGTTGGTAAATGAAATACTTCCAAACTCTGCAATATTTCTATAAATGCATTCTATTAGTCATGATGAACATCATATGATTTCAAATCTCAATTGTTCCAGTGTGACAGTGACAGGCAGAAGGAACAAGAGCAGATAACCTTGATTCAAATTGGCAACCTCTAAAACTCTAAACATTCAAAAAGGATGAATGTCTCTTTCCGCAACTTCCTGCATCATTCATTCTCTTCAGCGAGAAGACATGGGGGATGGACAAGAAGAAGACAGAAAAATGGTAATTGACATTTTCTTGAATAGGTACTTGCAAACTTCCATTTTCTAGTCATTCGTTGAGAGGAATGATGTCCCTCCACGGCACGCGTCAGAAACTTAATAACAAGGCACGCTTTAATCAAGTTAAACCCTACATAACCATATTATTCGCACTTGTGCTGTATAGGGAACCTTTTTTTCTCCTCTTCTTCATCATTTCTTCCGGAGAAAAAGAAGCTCGGACAGTTGAGAGAAAAACAGGGTGGTTTACAAGGAATGACCTGTTCTCGTTGCGAGAAAAGTCACGCTATCGATCGCGACGTAAAGCGTGAAAATTTTGGCATGGATTGATTAGAGAGGAGAGCTCCTGATAACATGAAAAGGTGTTGGGTTATCGATGAGTGCAGTACGTTCTCTTCTGCTTCCTATCTTTTCTATCTCTCTCATCTATCTATCCTCCTTCTATGTTTCTCTATGACCACCCACCCCCTTCGCTCTCTCTCTCTTTTTCTCTTTCTCAATCATCTATCCTCCTATGTTTCTCTATGCCTGCCCACCCCCTTCTCTCTCTCTCTCTATCTATCTCTCTCTCTCTATCCCTCTCTCATTCATCTATCCTCCTATGTTTCTCTATGCTCGTCTATCCTCATATGTTTCTCTATGCCCGCCCACTCCCTTCTCTCTCTCTCTCTCTCTCTCTCTCTCTCTCTATCTCGTCATCCCTTTTCCTCTCTCCTTCTTCCTCTCTGTTACTTTCTATAAATCTCCTATTTATAGACTCTTTCATTTTCTATCTCCCCTTTCTTTCTTTCCCCTTATGTTCTACCTCTGTCTCTCAAACATTATATCCATTCTCCTATTTATCTCTCTCTTTCTCTCTCTCTCTCTCTCTCTCTCTCTCTCTCTCTTTCTCTCTCTCTACCCCCCCCCCCCCCCATTGTACTCTGTCTTCATGCCCGCCCCCCCTTCTTCTCCCTCCTCTTCCTTCTCTCTACTCTTCTCTTCTTCTCTCAGCTCATGTTCCTTTTCTACCTGTCCACTCGAAGCAACTATAATTCTATTAAACCTAACAATCAATGTCCTTGTCGAATGCCATGATTTCTATGCGCCCGCATTACACACGTCAGGCCATTGAAAGTTTCACTCTATAGGCTATACATCCGTAGCAATTGTATAGCGGCTCTGTGTACTGGAAAATCTGATGTAACGGTACTGAAAATCAGATGTACTAGAAATCTTGTGTCCTGAAATCTTGTGTCCTAAAACCTTGTTCTGAAACCTTGTGTACTGAAAATCTGATGAACTTGACAATGTTGACTAGGCTGGGCGCGGATCCAGGATTTCTTAAGGGAGGGGACCCAACTTTTTTTTTTTTTTGCTCCCAGCCGAAAAGTCGCTCAGTGGGGGGGGGGGGGGGGGGGGGGGGGGGGGGTAGGGGGGGGGGGGTAGTGAGCACAATTTTTTTTTTTTTGGTCCTCGAAAATTTAAAAATTTGCACCCCCCCCCCCCCTTGAGCGTCAGGGGGGAGGGGGCCCAACCCCCAAAAAGGTAAAATTCGCGTGATTTTGCATGATTTTTTTCTCAAGGGGGGGGGGGGGGGCCGGGCCCCCCGGGCCCCCCCCCCTGGATCCGCCACTGTGACTAGGTTTATATTAACTTACCGGATCAGGACAAAATGCCTACAATTTAGAGTTAGACAAATATAGCAAAACCTTTAGCAAACTTGTGCACATGTTTGTTGTATTACCATCTTGAAATGTTTGCTACAAAGTTATCAAAGTGTAACTTTAAGGCATTTTAAGTCATTGAATTTATAAACATACTAGTTAGTTTAAGACAAACAAATCAATCTAAATTCTGCACACATACATTCTTGTGTTTTATTACAATATAGCATTTGAAGCCAGATAATTGTCAACATGAAAGTAAGTATTAGAATTAATAAACTTATGGGAAGTTCAAAATCAATTTTAGCCTAAAATACTGGTAATTTTCTTTCCATCTATGTTGCATACACTTTACATGTACAGGTGTAAATTCCGTCCAATTCAATCTTTACAGATATAAATATGCTATAAATTACAATCTCCTGCTAGTGGTGTCAATCCCAATATACATCTCCTGAATTCATCATGTAGCCTCCACAAGTAAAGTGTCTTGTTGATGAATAACAAGAGATTAGAATTCTTGTACATGACTTCATTCAAAGTGCATAAAACGACACAAACAAGCCATCAATCTTGTCTCCCAATTTCAACCAAATTCATTTTCACACTCGAACCTCGAGGGCCGAAAGCTCAGATCTTAATCAGGATGATTGTATGGTAGCTTGGAAAGACATGCAGACAGCGTATTCGTTCACAAGGAAAATAAAACTTTGTCTCAATAGGATACTGTTGCTTGGGTGATACAAATCAAAGTCCTGCTGTCCATAATGTGCGGTTCCCATACAGAAGAGACAGTTAGTGGGACTATACGAAGGACATTGTAATGAGCAGACTTCTGGAGGTGCATACTTGCACCAATGTGGTGGTAATGCTTGTAATATAATACCAATACCAATAATACTAATTAACATAAAAGGTACTAATGTTTACTATTGTTTATATGAATGCAGCAGCTTAATCCTGATGTTATTTTGCTATTTCTCTACAAAATTCAAGGAATTGTCATGATTATTTGTATATATGTGTGTGAAGGGAGGGGGGGGGGGGGGGGCTTACCAAAACTATAAGGGACTCAAGTTCTTCCTCTCTTCATACCACAAAGTACTAAACTCCATCTCCCTGTTCATTACACAGTAGAGCCTTACAAACTATCCAAAACAACTGTGTGACCCATGCCCTTTGGCCCTTGACCTCTGTCTGACCACCTGCCTAGGACTAGTCATTCTCAGGTCCATTGTCAAAGGTCCAGGCCCAATGCAGAGGTCTCCCAACTTCATCCAATTAGTTCTCTTCATGGGGTCCAGTCAGTTAGTCTAAGAGTAAATGCCCTTTCTAGGAACAATTTACAAAGCTAAACAAGAGGAAGAGAAAATACTGATTTTTGTTGTTGAATTTGAATCTATTGATTCCATCAAGGATCATAACATTTGGTTCTCCAAGATTGTGTACAAGGCAATCTACTGAAATTAAGGCCCAATCAATGCTGAGAAATTTTTCCAAAAAAAGATAGACCTAGGTCTAAGTTTTTCCTTTGTTAAAAATGAATGCAACTTAATTTGAACACCAAGGCCCCGTCTTACAAAGAGCTACGATTGATCCCATCGCAAGTTTGCAGTCTCCTATCTCTTATGTACATAGTTGCGATTGATATCAACTCTTTGTAAGACAGGGCCCTGGCTTAAATAAAGTGGTATATATGGCCTAATGAGTCTGAAAATATGCCCAGATATTTTGATAGCTCTATACATGATGTAGACTACCAGGCCTTAGATGAGACTGAGAGATCGACTGAGACATTATTTTCTTCTTCACTATTTTGAGGGGGATGCAGCCAGACCAGCTAGAGCACTCGATCCTCCCCCTCATACGTCTGTTCATTATTCAAATTATCTTTCGATACATAGTGCGTACATGGAGGGAAATGGCAAAATATTAACCTGCACGTCTTCCATGGATCATTGCTTCTGATGGAAGTGATTTCATATCATACGAGTCTCAAAATAATTTTTCTATTTTCGCTGATATAATTATGTCGGCCCACATGCATGTCTGATTGCAGAAAGTTGCAGACCCCAAATTAAAATTTAGCAATTCAAAATATGACATATTCAATTCAGCAATAGTTACAAGGCAGATAAAATGTCTATGAAATCCAATGCAACTGCCCTGGCTAACCAAAATGGAATCTACAAGTTGGTGGTTTATAATTGCATGTATATATTCTACACACGCATTAGCTCCGTTTACACTCCAAGCTAAAAACAGTCATTAGGCCTGTTTTTATCAGCTCCAGATTGCCAAATATCCTGCTATTCAAACTATCCCGATCGCAAATTATCCAGTTAATTTGCGTCTTCATCAGCCCGAAGTAGCAATTAGCGGGATATATTTGCTCGAGATAATCATCCCAAGATATCTTGGGCTAGTTTGCTAAATATCGCTCTATTTGTCCAGTGCATCCCCACCAGCCCGAAGACTTGCACTATGCGCAAACGCTGAGCAAAATATCTTGAGCTCGAGTTTCAAGTTTCGAGGTCAAGTCTTGAGATGATGAACAGCCTTTTCACACACAGCTAAAATTCATCGTATCCAGAGATGATTAGTATAAACATGTTTAACACAACAGTTTTGAACATGTTTATAGAAAATGTTCTCAGTGTGAACATCGTTTATACGATGTTGGGATAGATACGAAGTCGCGATGCATACGCCCCTAAAAGCAGGCTGCGGATACGAAGTTCGTATCTAGTGAGCTTGACATTTTGTGTGTGAAAGGTTATTCCTGTTTAAACGTGTTTCAGACGTGTTTAAACTGGATGGAGCGTGCACTTTGATTGATATGGCATGACCTTCAATGCGCAATGGCACTACTGCGCATTTTACGAGCAGTAGTTAATCACAAAACGATCAACGATCGCAACAAAATTTCTGTGTGTGAAAGGCTCGTGATTAGTTTAAACACGTTTCAAACACGTTTATACTAATCATGTTTATAGAATTTTAGCTGTGTGTGAAAAGGCTGAAAGACGCGATTTGTGACTTAGGGATTATTTCCCAAATCAGAAATAGCGGGCTATTTGGCAATCTGGAGCTGATATAAACAGACCCATCTCACAATCCAGAGTTCTGTTAGAAGTTGATAAGCAACTAACTACCCATAAACACAACAAAAACCCAAATTGAAAAACCCACCTCTGGAATGGGTTTTTTGTTTAAGTGGTGCATTCACACAAACTCACAAAAACACACAGAGGTACTACCAAACTCTGATGGTTTCTTAGGGGATTTCTGGTAGTGTGAATGGCAATCAAAATAACTGATGGTTTTTCAAAATGATTTCTGAGCTGTGTAAATAGGGCCTATTTACCTGAGTGCAGGTGTAATTGATACATATTTGTTTGGATACAGGTTGGTGGTGAGAATATTATCACCATGTCTCTGCATCCATTTCAATGTTAAAGGCTATCTGTAGAATCTGCATAAAAATTGAGCAGATACAGATATGTTGTATGCTGCAAACAGCTATCAGTGCAGATGTTTTTTGTTTTTTTCCCTAAAAGAAAAATACAATCTAACAGTTCAAGAAATGTAGGATGGTTTGAAATCATTATAGAAATGACAATAACAAGGCAGCTGTTTTTAGCCTCTTTGATTGAAAAAGAATGAAGTCACAATATCTCTATGGGTGCGTTTATTGGGTCTTGCCACTAGATATGTACATATCGTACCCCACTATCGAACCCCACTATACGAAAGTGATTTGCGGGATGTCGCATTTATCGTCTCTTCACGATTCAAAATAAAGGCCTTGTGTCTGCGCAGCTGTTTTGACCCGGGAAGCAGACAGTTTCTTGGAGGTCAACTACACACACATGCTTGTACACAACACATGGCGCGCGCTAGCCTCCGAACCGGAAATTAACCTGGGTGGTCCGATTTGTTTGTGGGGTTCAAAACAGCTTTGCATTTATCATCTCTCAGAAACGTGATTCTGGCTGTATGTCACATTCAAAACGCACCTTTTTGCGTCTTTAGATATGCCCATATCTAAAGACCTTTAAAAAGGGCTTTGTGTTTATCACCTTCTAAATTTGCCTGAAAGACATTTGAGAAATCTGATTCTAGCCAAAAATTTGGTTAATAAACGCAACCTTAAACTCCTGTTTCTGTAAGTAACGAAAAAATTGTAACTACTACTCTAAATTCTAATCTTCTCATTACCGGTACATTGAGTGCATACAGATTTGCCAATATCTCGATATGCTATCAAATGAAGTGAATTCTTTAATTGGCTTTCAGTGAAAGAGTGCAAAATACGACGATTTCTAATTATCTAATCCTAATTTTAGTGCTAAACCTGTAATTCATATCATTATCCTCAGGAAACAAAAAATGATGATTGAATTCATTTTTTCCCTACTGTCTTGATGGAGCATAGATGACACAAATATTCTAACAGATTAGACATAGAATTGAGGTTTTAGATTTGTTTGTATTTATTACCCGACTGTTAAGAAAGCATGGATATACTTGTAAGTAAGCAACCAGGGGAACCATGGCTTTAAGTTCTCTCCAAGGAACTTGATAATGTGCATTAATGCCTCACAGAAGGGCACTAGCGCATTGACTTGGTTTCGAACCCAGGACCTCCCAGTTATGAGACCACTGCTCTACCACTGAGCCATCGCGCCTCCTCATTCTCATGGCTACTAAAACCCAGCCACATTATCCCCCTCACATATACCTTTAAACATTTGAGTGTGCATTGTATCTATCACTGTACATACAGAGTTACTAGAGTAGACAATATTTACAATAACAACAAACATATGCTAACTTAATTATGTAGCAATATGGATGCAGACACTGCGGCTACGTACCTCACTGCTGTATAGCCCTGCTTAGCCCACACTAATCTATCTCTAGATCATATGCGGTATAATAGAAGAGAACCATACTTCTCAATTGTATTGGATAGATATTGAATAAAATTCTACGAGCACTGTCTGTTATCATTAATATTTGTTTGAAATCAAATGATCATATATTGATTTTGCACTCCTATGACAGCTAATTCATTCTTTTTAGTAGAACAGCTTTTCAATAAATTTGTAACCTGAAACTTGTCAATTTGACTAGAATTAAATAATCCTTAACATTGTAGATTCAAAATAATAGCAGTATCCAAACTGTAATACATCAGAGAATCAAATTTACAAGAACCCTAACCGGTGCACTACAAGTTTCTTTTGTGTAATCTTACTAGAATTAACATAGTTGTGACATACATACATACAGTTTTTGAGCCTCAAGTAACGCCTGGCTGGAATGCACCCCAGGGAGTGGAGATTGTGCACACAGTGTGTGCGGGCAAGTACTGAATCCAATGACCGGGGTAATAGTATATTTGTAAAGCGCTTAGAGACATTTGTATTAAGAGCTATATAAAAGCTAAATATTATTATTATTATTATTTCCGGATTTGTAGAAAATTAATCTAGACTCCATGTATTTTTAAAGAGAATATGTTAATGGTTAATTTCAGAAGAAGAAAAAGATAACACTCGAAAAATCATCCAGATATGTCAAATTATTCCAAGAGCTCTCTTCGTGCATGCAGGCCCTGCTATCATTATTACACTAGCAATGGCCAAGCAAATATTTACACCTGGGTGGAGAGCGGCAAATGTGGATTATTGTCTTGCTACAGGACATTCGTACCAAGCTGGGATTCAAACCCTCAAACCTTGGATTGAGACTCAAGGGAATGAGCCATTATACCCTGACACCTCCAAAGATACATTTCACACTTTTAAACTGTGGTTCAATAGTTCTTCACTTGAAGACAGGTGTATATACACAAAAGCGGAAATTTGGGCAAATTACCATGAGGAAATGGTTCGCAAGTTGCTTGGATCTCGTATGAAATCACAAGAAGCTACAGAACAGGAGAACAGGTGAAATTACAAAAGAGAAGAGTTATTGACAGTTTGAGTTGTTTTTCCTTTCATTTCTAGACAACCAAACTTGACTGAGGTGTGGAACTTCCAAAACAGCAGGAAAAACAAGATCAATGGCTATCAGAAAAAAAATCCTCTGTCTTTTGCTCCACATTGGCTCCTTTCAAAGCATTAGATAGGAATTGACTCTCAACATGGCAGGATGAAAGTTTGCTTGAACGAAAGCAGGAAATCAGAGAAACATATTAGTGCAAGTTCAAGGGAAATTTAATAAAGAATCAGATAATTATGAATTTTTGCGCTCAATATATTTGACTGTCTCTTTTGTTTCACTTTCATCATTTCACATTAACATTTTCTGTTCAATATCTGAGAAACTAATCTTTTACATTCTGTTAATTATGAACTATGAACTATTAAATTTCCTTGACAGGGAATTTCCTATAGACTAGTTGTAAAGTTTGATCTCATGACCCCCACCCCCCCCCCCCCCCCCTCCACCCCCTTTCAAAATGCTCTGCTGTTGCCCCTGAACCTACATGTAGACATGTGCTACACATTCACCTAGCAAAACTCTTTGCACTTTTGAGCAATGTTTAACAGCGGTAGATACTGTCATTTATCATGATAGGCCACATTCATTACTTATCAGGACTTGAGCGCACGAGTAGCATAAGTCCATACACATTCTGTTAAGTTAATTGCCTTCTAGCTTCTTGACAATGGTTGATAGCTCATCATTAAACTCATCCGTCATCACGGTGATACTGTACTTTTCCTTCATGATTGGGCTAACATTTTTATTTGATACTGGAGTACAAGGAATCTTGTTTGACTGAATACCTTTCTGCATAAAACTTAAATATGTCTTAATTCAAAATCTCACCCTGTGAACTCATTCTGTTTCATTTCAAATGTTCACACCGTGCATCTTATCTCAATATAGGCCTATCATATTTCTCTATATTTTTTCTATCCCTCTGTGCCTCATAATATAGTTCACTATATCAATGGCGCATAACAAATGCTGTATTTATTATTATTATTATATTGTATATACATAAGGCCCGTCTTCACTATCTCGAGATTGCCAAATATCCAGCTATTTGAACTATCCTGATCGCAAACTATCCAGCTAATTTGCGTCTTCATTAGACCGAAGTAGCAAATTAACTGGATAGTTGGTCTGGATAACATCCCAAGTTATTTTGATCTAGTTTGCAAAATATCCCACTATTTCCGAACTAGCGGGATAGTTTGCGACCGTCTGCATTAGACCGAAGTACGGAGTCAAATATCCTGATACCATCATGCACAACGATTTCCGGTTTTCTGCGTTTACTAGTTGTACTAGCGCGCGCATATGCGATCTATACCGCTCAACCGGAAATCGTTGTGCATGATGGGATCGGGATATTTTAATCCGTACTTCGGTCTAATGCAGACGGTCGCAAACTATCGCGCTAGTTCGAAAATAGTGGGATATTTTGCAAACTAGACCGAGATATCTTGGGATATTATCTGGATAGTTTGCGATCCGGATAGTTCAAATAGCTGGATATTTGGCAATCTCGAGATAGTGAAGACACGCCTTCAGAGGTGGTGTGGTCTAGCAAATCCCTGGTGCAGCACTAACGTACTCTGGCAAGACAAATATCCATGACCACCAGTCACACTTCACCCAGGTGAGATAAAAACATATACCGGTATAAGTATCGACTAGGAGAAATTCCTAGAATGCCCCTACACATTACCAGGCCAGCATGGCTAAGGCTGAATCACTGTGCATATGCCCATTTGTATATGATGGTGCAATATAAGACCAGAATATCAAAATAAATGAAGTTTAAATCAAATTAATAATTTTTCTCATCAAATCTGGATTGCCTACCTCCGGGTCTTCAGCAGTGCAGGCATTCATAATCTGAAGCTTGCGGTATATTCCTAAAGGTCATCGACATCATCACACTCCTGGCTCAGAGGTCGTTAAAATCCTGAAAAGTCGCGAGAGGTCATCCAGGGTATATACAATGAATCAAATTAAGCATTAAATTCCAGCAACAATGATTACTATTTAAAGTGATAATCAACACCCTTGATTAAATTCCTTTCTTGGTCTCTTACTGCAGCATTCCCTTTTCTCCTTCTTCTTTTTCTTCTTCTGGTAGATCAGTAAATATCCAGGTAGGTCGTGCAAGGTCACTCAGGGTATTATTAATGACATAAAGTCACAGAATTCCAGCAATGATCACTTCTCAAGGAGATAATGAACAGACACTCTGATTAAACTCCACTATCAGGTTTCCAACTGGAGCATTCTCTTCTCCTGGTAGATCAGTAAATATTTTGAGGTCATGAGAGGTCATGCAAGGTCATGCAAGGTCACTAAGATAATCCACCGATCAGATTAACAACATCATGCCTTACTCCTTCTCTGATTTCAAGGTTAAGTTGGTCTCTCACTATTTTTTGTCACAGACAATAGTGTTGCACTTATTCATGTAATAGGCCTACACCTACTTGAAAGAAGTATATAACAGTCCTGGTAGGTCATGTGAGGTCATCCAAGGTCAAGTGAGGTCATCCAGGACTACACTCCAAATCAAATAACATAATCCACTTTTCATTATTCAAATTCAAGTTGTTCTCTCTCCAATTTTTTACCAAAGAACCCTTCTTGATCTACTCCTCAAAGGGAATGTGTAACTGTCCTGAAAGGTCACAAAAGGTCATTCACAGTAGAAATCTCATTAAATGATAGTATCCACAAAGTCAGAAGTACTGATCACCGAGTAACAAAAACAGAGACTGCAGCACATCAAGCAGCTGACTGACTCCACAATCCCCTGGCTACATTTCAATGAAGTGCTGCAAAAAACAAACTCATACGAAACAGGAGTATATATTCCACTTGTGAGCGAGCTCTCCCTGGGTAGGCTATTTTACATAAAAATGCAATCTGAGGGGTCGATAGAGGTCGTCAGGGGTCATCAAAAATAGCTACTGGGAGAAGTTCAACAAGCTGATTAGAAGTACAGAGAGTCTCTGGGAAGTTTAAAGTGACAAATCTGCTCAGCTGCGGAAGAAAACAAACCGCAAACGTTTCGCCGGAACTGTGTATGGGTAGGTACAGATGAAAATGAACTGCAGTGGCAGAAATGATTAGCTGAGGTCATCTGAGATCATGTTTCAGGTCATTTGAGGTCAGGCTGTATGTTCTTATCAATATCACTCTCTTTTTCTTCCTGAAGTTGAAGTACACATATTAAACATGCAAACATGTATCTGCAACTTATTGTAAAATAGTAGATTTGTTGGCTGTATAGATGTTTTTAACTCCAGATGTTAATGTATACATTAAGTAGATACTTGAAATAAATAAATGTCAAAGGTTACCAAAGGTCAATCAAGGTCAAATATACATACACAAAGGTTGAAAAATAAGATAAAAAGGAGCATTCAAAATATCTTTCCATAATGGCACCAGCAAATTCAAGTTTTAGACCAATCACCTATATGAACTAATTTCAAGGATAACTCATCTTGCATGAATGAATGTCAGGTAGAGCTCACACAAGGTCAAAGGTCACCTTTTAGAGATAATCCATATACTTAATCCACGTTTCAAGGCCACCACTTTCCCTAATGATGGACATGCAGGTATATGCTCACACTACCACTATCCACATCTGAAATATCCATTTCTAATTTCAGTCGAGCAACATAGGCACACATCAGGGTCACCAAAAGGTCGCCAATACTGCAGTCCAGTCCAACAAGTCGCTCAAGGAGCTCTGACGATATTTTCCCAAGAAGATATTAAATTGTTATAATGCAACATGCAAACACTCGCCCTGAGAGACTGCCGACAAGGGATGACGTGAAGCAGTGGATAATTGAATACAATCACTATCCAGGCCAGAACATGCTTTAATTGATTAATGGAAGCTGCCTCCGGTACTTACAAAAGAACAATGTTAACCATTAGAACTGCAGCATGTACTAATGTGAGCGAGGCTTGAAGTAACCTAGAGGAGAGGGACAGATGTATGCTGTGGATGCAATTACAGTTATCATTGGCTATGACATTTCTACCGCTCATATACCGCAATACAGACAGACCTGCATGAATCGCACGTACGCGTGCTGGTCGAACGAAACCTGATAAAAAGCAAATTAGAGGCAATGCCCCAGAAAAAGGATCATGCCACTCACCGCTTTATTACACAGAGAACCCATACACAACAAAACAAAAGGGTAGGTAAGAATAGTTCCTGAAGGTCGAATGGGGAGCGAAACAGTTACATGCAACAGGTAAGGTGACGCTCCTTGCAAGCAACTCTCAACAAATGTCGACATCCATCAATTCCAGTTTCGTTGAAATAAAAGCTCTGCATTATGAGAAGATCATCGCAAAGTTTCCTTGAGCTTGTGGTGAATAAAGTATTGATTCTGAGATGGAGTCTCTGGTACGTAGACTTCTTCTTAGAATGCTCATTCACACATGAACATTAAAGAGAGCAGGTAGGTAGGAAGAAGAAGGAAACTCTATTTCTCATTGCCCCGTACACATCACCTGCTTGCATCGTTCTCCTTAATGTGTAGCATGGGATAATCCGCGCAGAGATGCTGCACGCATGCAGGAGGCAAACTAATTCTCCAGCGAGACGAGACGAGAGAGAGAGAGGAAGGCGCATCCAAAGAAGCCTGGCAGACGGAGGATGGCTTACACTTGCATAGCGTGTGATGAGCCAAGGGGCAAGAGAGAGAAAGGGTGAGAGGGCAGGATACTGAGAGAGAGAGAGAGAGAGAGAGAGAGAGAGAGAGAGAGAGAGAGAGAGAGAGAGTGTGAGAGAGAGACAGAGAGAGAGAGACAGAGAGACAGACAGACAGACAGACAGAGAAAGACAGACAGACAGACAGAGAGGGCAATAGTCTGTCTGAAATTCACTGAAGAGGTAGGAAGGGACTCAAGAGAGAAGAGAAGAAAAACATGAGAGCATGATGAAAGAGAGAAAGAATGAGAGAGAAAGAGACAGAGAGGGAGACAACAGGAATTAAAGAGAAAGGGAAGAGGGAAAGGGAGAGATGAGAGTGGATAGAGACAGAGAGTGGTTGCAAGGGAAAAAGTATGGGAGAAAGACAAGAGGGGAGTAATATACAACAAGAGACGAGAGGTGCAGGGAGAGAAGGTGGGAGAGAAAAGGTGAGAGAAAGAGGGAGAGATATAATATGAAGACACATTAAAAAGAGATAAAAGAGAAACAGAGAGAGCAAGTATTACAGAGCTGTCTTAGATGAGTGGAAAGATAATGTTTAAGAGAGAGAGAGAAAGAGAGGAGAGAGAGAGAGGAAAGGCAGAGATAGGGGAGAGAGAGAAAAAGAGGAGAGAAAGAGAGAAAGAGAGAAAGATAGATGAGAGGGAGAGAGAGAGAGAGAGAAAGATAGATGAGAGAGAGAGAGAGAGAGAGAGAGAAAGAAGAGAGATGATGACTTAGAGATGATGGGGAGAGAGCAACAGGCAGGGATACAGATGGAGATCCACAAGTTGCTATGGCAACGGTCAATTTCAAGTTTTGATCCAAAAAGCATAAAAGCTCTATCTTGAGGCTATACCATGCATAAGCTCCGTTCGTGCCCTTCATAAACGCCAGATACTCTCTTTACTCATCAAGACATGTTCATATATGAACAAGCCTAAACCTTCTTTATGTTGTTAGGCATATGACTTACCCAGGCTAGAAGAGATAGGGTGTAACTATCTCTTTTGAAGAGCACAATAACAGCAAGTGTCCAAAGCTGAAATCCAGATATGTATCATTTCATAGGTCCAGACTTTGTATCCTTCTGTAAGGTATAAAGTCGCAACATGTTCAGTCTTTCTCTCTTCTCGTAAGAAAACAAAGGTGACTTTATGTGCAGATTCCACAGGTTAGCAGTTGTAGACGAATAACAATATGCATCTATTCCACGTATGTTCCACAACTGTTCATTTGAGCTATAAATCTAACACAACTCTGCAGAGAATTGTATGATCATGTTTTGTAAAGGCTTGAAAAGTCACAACGGAGGGCAAGGAATAGAAGAGGGATTCCATTCATGCTATTAAAGCATATTAATAATCACAACACGGCATGCATGAGAGGGTCTTATTGATATTTAGTACGACATGGGTCATTACGTCTTCAGCTTGCCAATTTACTGTAACGACCCCCGCGAGTCGATCGGTGATTGAACTCCCTATCAGCGAGACCGGGCTTGTGACAGCCGATCGAACGAAGAAAGTAGGCACTTACAGATCCTTGGACTGACAGAGAGCAAAAATGAACTGGTGATTGCATGAGACAACTCTACTATCAAACAAATATTGTGATAAGGAATGGTTTGGGAAGCTAATGAATGTCTGCCATTAGCTTTTAAGTACACATATAGAGGAACTGTAGGAGGGGGTGACAATCAAGAGACATAGACTCTGAGGGGGAGTCCACAAGACACTGCAAACATGGTGAGGAAGGGTTTAGCAGAACCCTAGCAACTTACAAACAAGAACCTCTACCTATGTGGTGCTCTTCTCAAGCTCTCTCTCTCTCTCTCCCTCCCTGTCTCTCTCCCTTCCTCTCCCTGTCTCTCTCTCCCTCCCTCCCTCCCTCTCCCTTCCTCTCTCTCACTCTTTCTCTCTCTCACTCTTTCTCTCTCTCTCTCTCTCTCTCTCTCACTATCTCTCTCTCTCTATATATATATCTCCCTCAGCTTGCTTCAACTTGTACCAAACTTCATAAACCCAAGCAACATACTCTCTCTTTTCCTACCACTCTCATTTCTTACCACTCTCTATCTTTCTCTCTCTCTCTCTCTCTCCCTCTCTCTTTCCCTCTGTCCAGCATCAGGTTTCCTTGACTTGCGCCAAAGATCATCGACTCAAGCTACAGCGATCATCCGCATGCTCAATCGGGCGTCGCACGACGTGAAACATCAGCGAATACTCGATGAGGCCGGGAACCGAATCACAGCTGAGCGAGCGCATTCTGATCACGACTGACGGCAAACAGCCAGACACTCTTGACCTTATACATAATCTAGAAAGATCCTTTTCCACGGCTCTGTTTTCATATCGCGCGTCTACATTATTCGTGAAAGGGAAACAAAATGCAGAGTTGAGTGCAGAGCGTGGACTACCATTACCGATTCTACCTAATAAAATGATCATACATATATGTATAGAATTTGTATTCACAAGGAAAGTTGTCAACAGGAATTCAGTTACAACCTGATGAGCTTCAATGCAAGCTCACGTATCATCCGTTGAGACTGAGCTACATGTAGAAGGGCTTTAACTCATATACAACTTTAACACCCTTCTGGCTTTAAACAGATAATATGATCTGATCACATCAAGAAGAGTCAAGAAGAGTGGAAAATGAAACGGGATCTTTGAAGGCAAGTGCAGTCAGTGTCTTGTCTACGATTGACGATTCAGGCTCGTATGACCATACATACACATGAACTCGTTGACAACTTACATTGTACATGTCAAAATACCCTGCCCTACAAAATCAGACCTGCCAACCTCTGGAGTTCAAAAACTGTTTTCCTTAAATCCCCAAAGTTGTATTTTACTGACAAAAGTTGTATTTTACTGACAAAAGTTGTATTTTTAACTAGATGGAACTTCGACTGCGCGCAGTTGAAAATGATGCCTCCGTCATAGAAAACCAAAACAGAAGAAATTTTTCAAATTCAAGTTCAATTGTAATCCATTAACAGGTTCTCAGAATATTGTGATTACAAGCAATTTCTCATATACATATATGACCCTTTGATCTTTGACCTCATGACCCGAAAATCTACCCAGTTCATTGGCTCTGCAAGATGTCCTGAGTTAAATAGTAATCCATCTGTTAGTTCTAATCAGAATGCGTTCACAAGTTATTTTTGCATACATAATGAGCCCATGACCTTTGACCTCATGACCCATGAATCTACTCAGTTCATTGGCTCTGCAAGATACATACATGATCAAAGTTTGGCAGGAATCCATCAGTCTGTTCTAATGAGAATGCGATCACAAGCTATTTTTGCATACATAATGAGCCCTGTGACCTGTGACCTTTGACCTTGTGACCCCAAAATCTACTCAGTTCATCAGCTCTGCAAGATACATACATGACCAAAGTTTGGCAGGAATCCATCAATCGGTTCTTCAGATAACGAGATCACAAGCTGTTTTTGCATACATGAGCCCTATGACCTTTGACCTTTGAACTTTGACCTCGTGACCCCAAAATCAAATCAGTTCATCGGCTCTGCAAGATACATACATGGCCAAAATTGGGCAGGAATCCAACAATCGGTTCTTCAGATAACGCGATTATGAGAACTGGACGTACGGACGTACGGACTGACAACCCGAAAACATAATGCCTCCGGCTACTTCGTAACGGAGGCATAAAAATAAACACAGAGTTTTGCGCGGAATCAATGCCTCTTACAGTTCCTACGTACAGGAAGAATTTTGTTATGGATCATTGGTTGAATATGCATTATTTCGTCACGACTGGTGTATTCCATGAACCAATAAACATCCCCAAATTGCCGATTTGAGATGCTTGTAGGATATTTTACAGGACAGAATGGGCATTTTGCCATTGAAAATGACACACACACACAAATAAAAAAACAATTAAAAAAATTATTTAAAAAAATAAAATTTTGTTGTTTTGGGGGAAAATCATATTTTATTGAGGAAAATCGTACTGTCGTATTTGCTTCAAAAAATTGTACAAAATACGACTAAAGCGTACTGGTTGGCAGGTCTGCAAAATGCAGGATTGGATATTAATAAATTATGTACCTCTGTATCAATCCTTACTCTTCCACATACATGTACATATACTTGCATGTACCAAAAATTAACTTCAAAAGAGTCTTTTAAAAAAGTCTTCAAATATTTTTAGAATCAATGAAGCATTTTATTTTAGATTAGTAGTAGTAGTAGTAATAGTAGTAGTAGTAGTAGTAGTAGTAGTAGTAGTAGTAGTAGTAGTAGTAGTAGTAGTAGTAGTAAGTAGTAGTAGTAGTAGTAGTAGTAGTAGTAGTAATAGTAGTAGTAGTAGTAGTAGTAGTGGTGGTGGTGGTGGTGGTGGTGGTGGTGGTGGTGGTGTTAGTGGTGGTGGTGGTGGTGGTGGTGGTGGTGGTGGTGGTGGTGGGGGTGGTGGTGGTGGTGGTGGTGGTGGTGGTGGCGGCGGCAGCAGTAGTAGTAGTAGTAGTAGTAGTAGTAGTAGTAGTAGTAGTAGTAGTAGTAATAATAGCAGTTGTGGTAGTTATAGTTGTAGTAGTAGTAGTAGTAGTAGAGGTAGAAGTAGAAGCAGTAGTAGTAGCAGTAGCAGTAGTAGTGGTAGCAGAAGTGGTAGTAATAGTCCGTAGTAAAATTATTATACAGTCAAACCTGTCTATGGCGACCACCCAAGGGAAACACAGGTTCCTTTTTCAATGAGAAACCTTTTAAAGGTAAATAACAAATGTGGTCTTTGTAGACATGTGGTCACTTTTAAAAAAACAGGTTTGACTGAACATGTAGAGCTTAATTCAAATTTTTCTAAGGACTGTTTTATTATTCATGGACATGTTCATACAATAAATTGTAACTTTTTTCTTCTATAGGGCCAGGTACAGTCTATGATTTCAGATCATGATTTCAGATCATGGCTCACAATCATACATGTATGTTTTCTCGAGGAGGACCTGTAAGAATATGTATAAATATTCATTAGGAGCAGCTACACTGTAAGCGCGCACGAAAGATTGTGACGTAATAAAGAGTTTTAAGACTCATCAGTTTTGGTTTAGACACATGAACACGATGTAGTCCCTGTCTTGTATTGTACTAGTTTAGTTGGATTTGAGTGAATCAACCCTAGGCCAACAGCTATCAAAACATGGTGGCAGCGGCGGATAGATGTTTTTTTGCCGTTGAAATGATCTTGAGTCTGATCACTGTAGTGATAGCGGATTTTGGACATGCTTTGTGAGACAGGATTGTTGATGACCGAGAACTGAGTTTGGCGACTTCAACGCAGTGCGGTGCGGTATGTACTATAGTGCGTCGTCGTGTATATTCTGTACTACATGTGTGTGTCTTCTGTGAATCCGTATTCCGGTGCACGAGAAAGAACTTTTATGTGTCGCGTGCATGTGGACCTGGAACCACTTCGACGTCGTCGTGCGATGATGTGTGTAATCGAACTCTTGATTGGAGTTTATCGTTATTGGATCACAAGCTAGTCTAGATCGACTCTGGTCTAGATAGGACCTAGATCTACAGTGTATTTGTGTGTGTTCGTGCGGACATGGACATGGTGTAAGCACCCTTCGAGACTAGACTACAGGTGAGCCCAGCACTGCAACAGTGAAGCAGAAAAGTAACTTCACGCGATGGGAGCATACTTGACTTTGTAGACCTACATGTAACAAGTTAGACCTACATTATGAGACTGTGTTATTAACTGGAACTACTGCGCAACGTCAGTCACTGAGTGAGCCTTTCTTGATGTGCAGACTTCTTTGGACTCCAGTATCACTGCCAGATCTACACTACGACGACAAGGTGTATCCAGAATCTATTCCAGATGTGTTGTCTTCACAAGGAAAAGGGACTTGATGATTGATCAATATCAGATCTAGATTTAGTCTAGAAACTGAGCTTTAACGATCGCCGATAGGTCCATATCTACCTCGGATTGAGTTGGAACTGATATTCAGGACATATAGCTTCAGTATACTTCGAAGAGATTGAACAGTTAATTATAATTATATAGGCCTACTGGACTGGACAACAATCAGCTATTAATATTATAAGACTGAGCTGAATGTAAGGAGGGTCAAGTGTGGAATTGTTTTGAATTTGATTATTGTTGATATTAAAGCAATATGCCTAACCCTTGTTCTGTACTTTATAGGTTTGAGAGCTATATACTTGTAAGTTGTATGATATATTCAACCAATTGGGGATTCCATGGTACCCATCTGAGTTCTGACTAGTATTATTAGTAATAGTAATACAGATCTACATTTAGATCTAGCTAGTTTGACCATTGTCTTCTGTTAGAAGTTAGTCATGTATAGAAGTGAGATAGACTTAAAATCTGAATTGTAAGAGTTCACGAGGAGGTCTCATGATAATGTCATGTGTATTCAATAATATTGATGGTATCTAAGTTCATGACACATTAGTATTCTAGATGGCCTAGGCAGGGACGTTCTTGTCATTACTTTAGTAGATCCCTGTAATGTGACCTATTGGTGTGAAACTACATAGTCTTGGTTCAAGAGTTGTATGGACATTGTGTGTACCATACTGATTGCCAGTATTGATAGTATACAAGTGCATTCTTTCTGTTTATGTGCTGATTTTAAGTATTGGTCCAATGCATTATATTTGTTGTAGTAACTCTGCATGCATGGTACTTTTTGTCTAGGACAGAACCAGGTTCAGTGACATTACATGTAACAGATTGGATTGTACACATTTACAAACATGGCTGAAGCTCAACTTCCCTTTCATATTGCACCACCGCCACCCCTAAGGCATAAAGAAGATAGGGTGGAAGAGTGGAAGATGTTTAAACAAATGTATGAAAATTATGAGGTTATCACTAAGTTAAAGCAACAGGACAGTGAGTACCAAAGAGCTGTATTTCTCCATACAGTAGGTCCTGAAGGTCTAAAAATCTTCAATGCTATTACTTTTGAAAGAGATGGAGATGACAAGAAAGTCGATGTCATTATCCAGAAGATGAATTCTGTCATCATCGGACAAACCAATGAGATATATGAGAGATTCATATTCAACAAGCGGGACCAGAAACAAGGTGAAAGCATCGAAGCATATGTGACAGAGTTGAAACAGCTCGCTAAAACCTGTAAGTTTTGCGACTGCCTGAGGGAAAGCCTCATCAGAGATCGCATCGTGTTGGGAATTGCTGATACTGCAACAAGGAAAATCCTCCTCCAAAGGAAAGACTTGAAGTTGGAGACAGCTATAGACATTTGCCGTTCTTCTGAAGTCACTGCCTCCCAAATGCAGGTCATTGGAGATGATCCTTCTATCCACAGGGTAGAAAAGTCACATGAAAGAAAGCAGTGGACGAAGAGTCCAAGGCGACAGCCAGAAGGAGAGAATCTCATAAAGTGCAAGTTCTGCGGAAATACTCATAGACGCAAAAAGGAAGAGTGCCCCGCCTATGGGAAGATGTGCAAGAAATGTGGGAAAGAAAACCACTTCGCCATATGCTGTAAGAAGGGATCAAAGTACAAGAAGGAGATCCATAACGTAGAGTCTGAGGATTCAGCAGAGAACCAGACAGAGTCGGAAACGGAATCTGTGAACCACATAGAGATAGAGGTGTACGCTACAGGCACCAAACCATCTAAAGGACTGTTTGCGGAGATGTTGGTTGAGAATAGGCCAGCTAACTTCCAGATTGACTCAGGTGCGAGTGTGAATGTTATTTCAAAGAGCCTTGTCCCGAGTGCAGAAGACATAGTCAAAGAGAACATCATACTGAAGATGTACAACCGTTCTCGTCTTCAAGCAGAAGGTCGGGCTAAGGTCGTGTTGCGTAACACTAAGAACAACAAGAAGTACAGAGTCAACTTCATCGTTGTTAAGGAGAACTTAGTACCACTCCTGAGCGGTCCAGCTGCACAACAGATGAAATTCATAACTGTACATTATGAGAACTTCAACCAGGTCTGTGCTGTAAGCCCTGAAAACATCTTAGAGAGTTTCAGTGACATCTTTGACGAGCAAACTCCTGGAAAACTACCTGGCAAGGTCAAGTTGGTGACCAGGGAAGAAGTGACCCCAACACAGTGTAACGCCAAACCAGTACCAGTTGCAATGAAGCAGAGAGTCAAGGATGGACTTGCTAAATTGATTGACCAAGACATCTTGATAAAGGTTGAGGAACCAACCCCATGGTGTAGCAGACTGGTCGTTATTGAGAAGAAAGACAAGAATGAATTGAGGTTTTGCATTGACCCAAGACCCCTCAACAAAGCCTTGCAAAGGGAAATACACAGATTGCCAGTCATGGAAGACATTCTCCCGGAGCTGTCAAAGGCTAAGATCTTTTCCAAGTTTGATTTGAGATCAGGCTACCTCCACTGTGAGCTTGATGATGAGAGTAGCTTCCTTACAACAATGAACACCCCGTTCGGGAGATATAGATGGAAAAGACTACCCTTTGGTCTGAATGCGTCAGCGGAAATATTCCAAAAGAAGCTACAACAGGCTTTGGATGGCCTTGATGGAATTGAGTGTGTTGCTGACGACATTATCCTGTTTGGTGTTGGAGACAACAGAGAGCAAGCAGAGAAGGACCATGATCGTAAGCTAGAAGCTCTGCTCCAGAGATGCAGAGATAAAGGTATCAAACTCAACCAGAAGAAATCTGTGCTGAAGGCTACAAGCATTCCATTTCTAGGACACATAGTGACAGACAAGGGACTGAAGGTAGATCCTGAAAAGGTCAAAGCAATTCTAGAGATGCCCAACCCTTCTGACCCTACGGAAGTGCAACGCCTACAAGGCAGCGTCAACTACCTCGCAAGGTTTCTACCTATGCTGTCCGATATGTTTGAGCCGTTGAGACGACTAACACATAAGGATGCCGATTGGGAATGGACGTCGGAGCACGAGAGGGCAATGTCAAGAGTGAAGGAATCTTTGACCAGGGCACCTGTCCTAGCATACTACTCACCAGACCTACCACTGACCATCCAGTGTGATGCAAGCAAGTCAGGGCTCGGAGCAGTACTTCTCCAGAAGGGACAACCGTTGTCCTACGTTAGCAGAGCTCTAACAGCAACTGAACAGAGGTACGCCCAGATCGAGAAAGAGGCACTTGCCATATGCTTCGCTCTCGAACGATTCCACCAATATACCTTTGGACAAAGGGTCATAGTCGAGAGTGACCATAAACCTTTACAGGCGATCGTCAAGAAACCTCTCCATAAGGCACCAAGACGCCTTCAAGGAATGTTAATGAGGATGTTGCACTACGACATCGACATCACCTGGGTAAAGGGACAGGACATGCATCTGGCTGACATGCTGTCAAGAGCTTACCTACCCACTACTGTAGGAGCCACTGAATTTGGTGAGGTGAACATCGTTGAAACCCTGAGTATGGGAGAGGAGAGGGTTAAACAACTGCAATCTCATACTAACAATGATGAGGTTCTACAGACCGTCAAGAAGGTCATCCACAAAGGTTGGCCGGAACAGAAAGCAGAAGTACCCGAAGCGGCTAAGTCATACTTCAATATCCGAGACGAGCTAAGCGTGCAAGATGGACTAGTATTCAGGGGAGAAAGAGTAGTCATCCCCATAACCCTCCGCAAGGAAATGAAGGAAACTCTTCACACTTCTCATCTTGGAATTGAAGGGACCCTTAGAAGGGCCAGAGAAATCATCTATTGGCCTGGGATGAACGCGGATGTCAAGCAGTTTATCCAGACATGTGAAGCCTGCAGAATGTACGAGCAGCAGAACCAGAAGGAAACCCTCATGCCACACGACATCCCAGACAGGCCATGGGAGAAAGTAGGTACCGACCTGTTCGAACTTAACAACAAACACTACCTCGTTACCGTCGACTACCTTTCCAACTTCTGGGAAATCGACAGACTGTATGACCTTGGCAGTCGGGCAGTAATCGGGAAACTGAAGAGCCACTTCGCTCGATATGGCATCCCGAGCACTGTAATCAGCGACAATGGACCACAGTACTCATCCGAAGATTTCGCGAAGTTCTCTAAAAGATGGCAGTTTGATCACGTCACAATCTCCCCAAGACACAGCCAGGCAAATGGGAAGGTAGAAGCTGCAGTGAAGGCTGCAAAGAGACTCCTCAAGAAAACATCACAGTCTAAGGGTGACGCCTACCTAGCAATGCTAGAACTCCGAAATACCCCAAACCAAGGTGTTGACAGTAGCCCAGCGCAAAGGCTTCATGGACGGAGGACGAGAACACTACTTCCCACTTCATCCAGTCTCCTGAAACCAAGAGGTGCAGAGGTTCTCAGTGAAGACAGGAAAAAGCTTAAAATGCTACAACGTAAGCAGTCGGAACGCTACAACTTACATGCCAAAGATCTGCCGACCTTAGTAGAAGGAGATATCGTACGTCTCAAGCCATACAAATCAGGAAGCACAGTTTGGCAAAGAGCAGTGGTAAATAGACGGCTCGACGAGAGGTCCTACGAGGTGGAGACCGACTCTGGATTACTCCTCAGAAGAAACAGGGTCGACCTCAAGAGAACTGAAGAACCCCCACCAAACACTGAGGAAGATCAACAGAAAAAAATTTCTGAGAAGCCACAGCCACAACCACGTGCTCATGGGACTGAAAGGAAAGAGGCGTATCTACCATCTAACACTGTCATGACTAAACACCCTCAAAGTACTCAAAATCACGTGAAAGAAAACAAACCTCAGAGAACACAAAATACTCGAACAGAACAGGTAGACAAAAATGACACTCAGTCTTTCCTAAAGACCAGATCTGGTAGAGTAAGCAAGCCACCCCAAAGATTTGGTGACTATGTTGACAAGTAAGATGTTTGAAGCAAAAAAGATGATTCTGTGATTTTGTTGAAAACTAATGCAAGTTAATATACATATGTGTTGAAATTATTTGATTGACAAAGATGTCTAGCCAAAGTTTTGCGGAACATTTTAGTATGATCAAGAATTTAAGTCAAAAATATCCTGATAATGTTTTATTTTGCTAAGATTTCACTCCCAAGAGAGTTTGATCAGATTGAGTTTGTTAGTTTGAAAAGTGTTATGCTTACATTATGTATAATAGACAGCTGTAAATAAGTACTCTAGTGTTGTGTTAGAAAAACAAAACAAAATGAAGGAAAAAAAAAGCATTTAATTTGTTGATATTTTAATCATAAAACTGGTTACAACTGATATACTACATAGCAAAGATTGTATTTCGAGCTATTTAATCTTATTTGTACACCAAAGTCATGTTCTAGTTCAACATTCGACTATATATTCCATGCTCTATGATTTTGATATGTTAAAGTTAAAGATTGCACTAAGACAGAAATTTCAATAACCACAATTATTTGTTTTGTGTATCCATGACAGTAATATGATTATATCCTTTAAATAATGATGTCACTCCACATCTTTTACAAAAAAGGGAGGATGTAAGAATATGTATAAATATTCATTAGGAGCAGCTACACTGTAAGCGCGCACGAAAGATTGTGACGTAATAAAGAGTTTTAAGACTCATCAGTTTTGGTTTAGACACATGAACACGATGTAGTCCCTGTCTTGTATTGTACTAGTTTAGTTGGATTTGAGTGAATCAACCCTAGGCCAACAGCTATCAAAACAGGACCGGCTGTCATCGGTTCAATAACTTTTTGACTGTACATGCCCAGCCGGCCAAGCTATAATTTAAATACCAGCTTGCATGCTCTCATATCAAATCACCACTGCTCATGCACCAAAGGGGGTGAGCTAGGGGGAGTCCCTAAAAAATGACCTTGCCATTGGCCCACCTATTTATACCTACTCTGCAAGGATGAAATATAAGCCTTGATCCTCAAGATATGCAGCATCCTCTGAATAACAGATTGGAGTACACATCAATGAGAACGTTCAAGCGACACTTTTTCACCCTAGAAACACTGTTTTCAAAGTCGTTTAGTTTAAAACACGGTTGCGTTCAAGCGATTTCAAGCATTTTTTCCTCGGGTATAAAAATCAACGTGTTTAAAAACGCAAACCTAAAACGCAAACATGAAACGCTGAAAAAGATGCTTTTTGGGGTCACTAAAAATCACTTCAACAAACAGAGATCTCAATCATGATTCTATGATGTCATTATCGTGGCCTGCTTCCGGTTTGAGCAAAACAGCAGCCGACAGTCGACTGTACACACTTCAGAAAGTGCCCACCGAAGTTGACCTATCACTACGAAAATGACAGACAAAGAAAGCGGACAAAATATACAGTTCCTCAGGTAGACAAAGGAACTTCCCTTCACTGCTATTATGTAAAAATGTGTAGAACAGGTGTCACATGCAGATCACCTGTTCTACACATTTTTACATAATAGCAGTGGAGGGATGTTCCTTTGTCTACCTGAGGAACGGTATGTTTTGTCCGCTTTCTTTGTCTGTTATGTTCATAGTGTATACTTCCTGGGTCAAACTCCGCAGTGTGATGGGCATGGCTGGGCTGAAATGAGCGAGAATCAGCATTGATGAAAAATCGCTTGAACGATCTCCTGCACGATCTCCTGCAGTAGCCATGTTTTGATTTGTGATTCATGTTTATGATTTTAGCTGTAAAAAATCGCTTGGACGCACCCTATATTTACATCAGACACCCATTAAATTGGAGGGAAGCTGATTCCAGGATGATAACTGTTTACAATAATTGCATGAATATATTATTTATTTGCAATTATAACAAAAAATAAAGTTGAGTTCTTTTGATGTGATTGCATTGTGAGAGAAAACACTGGTGCAAAATAAAATGACATTATAGGTGATGTACATGTCCATGTATAAATTGGGTACCGTAAACCCCAAAACACTTTCATCAGATCTCCTTGCTTTTGGAGTCGAGAGGTTTAATTACGTGACTGGAAATACAAAGTTCATGGGTTTGAGCCCGGCTCTGTCACTTATGTCCTTGGGCAAAGCATTGCTTCTCTCCACCCAGGTGACCCAGGTGTTAATTTGGTACCCAGGTAAGATGCAAACGTTGTTGTGGTTGGATTAACGTGTGAGCACCTGTAAAAATGTTACTAGCTGGAATGCTCCTCAGGGGGTGGAGAATGTGCACTTTAATGTGCAGAATATTAATTGATTAATAATTACACTAAAAGGGCCTCTAATCATTACATGCACTATTTTTTCCAAGTCTCCCTCCCTCTCTCTCTCTCTCTGCCTGTCTCTCTCCGTCTCTCTGTCTCTCTCTCTCTCTCCCCCTGCCTTTCTGTCTGCCTGTCTCTCTCTGTCTCTCTCTGTCTCTCTCTGTCTCTCTCTCTGCCTTTCTGTCTGCCTGTCTCTCTCTGTCTCTCTCTCTCTCTCTCTCTCTGCCTTTCTGTCTGCCTGTCTCTCTCTGTCTCTGTCTCTCTCTCTCTCTCTCTACCTCTCTTGCTTGACCTATATGTAGATTGAACAATATGTTTTCCCCTTCCACAATCCTCTCTCTTTGCCTTTCAACTCTGTGCTAAAATATAAAGCTCTTAGCAGCCTTGCCAGCAAACCACTGTAAAAATAATTTTCACCTACAGATGGCAGCAGATGTTTAAACAAAAGTAGTTGTTGGCTGTCGGGTAATATAGGAGAATGCCTTCGAAACTTGAATGAAATATGATTATAAAATTGTTTCCTAGAACAAAATACTTGAGGCCTAGTCAACGTTACATTTGGCTTAATTTCCAAAACTAAAGTTAACATTTTTCTTGGACAATTACATGTTACACATATACATGTATATCTTCATTTCAGATGGACGATTTTTCAGTCTAATAGTGCAAAAATAAACAGAAAATATCAGAGTTGCCAAATTGCAGAAAATCTTAAAGGTAATACAAAGTTCTGGGAAATTTTGAAAATTGGCTAGAGAGTGATTCTTTACAATTTTATATATTTGGATGCCCTTGTGGATGTATTATAAACACTAGAAAATGTAGCCCCTAAAACACTTCTGCTTTCGAGAAAAATTGAATATACAAATTTACCGGTGCTCCCTGTGAATTCTGATAATTGATTGATTGATTTTATTCGTCAAGTATAGTACATTTCAAATGGCGCTTACGGCCACACAATGGTAGCTGCGACCATGAACTTGAATCTCAAAATATGTAGTTGTGATATATAATTTCTAAATGGGAATAGCAAATTGGTCAATTTTAGTCAAGAAACATTGTTTTATGGCTTAATTAATATCTTGACCTCGAGAGGGAGCTATACAACATAAAGAGTTTATTATTTAAAATATCATAACTTTAGACTGGATTTCAACCGTGACAACGATCACTGAATATTGTAGGATCGCATATGCTTCCGATATGTTCATTTAAACAAAATTCATGACCCCATACCAAAACTTTGTATTACCTTTAATGATGAATTCACTTCTTCAAAAGTCTCTAAACAAAGTGTGAGTGATTAAACACCAGGCAAAATTTCAACAAAAAGTTCTTCTACCAAGGCTCTTTGATGATATCTCAAAAAGACAATTAAAGCTCATCACTCATCTCCATTACAGAGGGCGCCGCCTCCATCATCAACGTAAAAGATACATCCTCACACAGGTGGCCCTCTCAACTCTGGGTATTGTCTCTTTCTCTTTTTTTTTCTATTCTTTGTTATTCTACACTCCAGCGGAGGATAATACTGATTAAAGACCATGCAATATTTATTACGATAAAGCGTTTAGCCAGAGGCGATGAGACTGCTAGTTGAAAAGACAAAATGGGCTTCATACATTACCTCGACCTAGAATTCATGCAATCAATAATATTTGTGTCTTCTATTGCTCCCTCCCTTTCATCGATGATGAAAGCCATTAGAAAAGTCTGTAGGGCCTGACTGGTTACAATATTCAGCGATGATGCAATCGTTTGGGGCTAAGTTTTTAACCACAAAATTGATGAAATCAACATCTATTGAGAGCCTCATGATATTTTGTGTCGTTTTTTAATGTTTTTTTCTTCAATAATAATACTTGAAAGCCTATTCAGCAAGAGTACAATAGTTTTTATGTTTTTCTTTGCCATCATTTAACAATATACTCATGGATGGGATCTGTCTTCTTCTTTTTTCTCTATTTTTATTTTTGTCATCTCTCCCCTTTCCTGTTATCTATTATTATGTACCATCTGTGAAATTAAAAGCATTCAATCCTTTCCAATTATTCTGTAAACTTCAAGATGACCAAAAATATTTCAGTACCCAACTTTAGCCAAAAGAATAGGAAATATATATCAAAGGATTTGGTAGTGTTTTTCTTGCATTTTATTTTCACATTTTGAATAGAAATGTGTCATTTTAAAAATCAATCAGAGAGAAGAGTGTACAAAAATGATTTTACCAAAAGTTATGGTTTGATTCCCAACCCTGACGAAACATCAATCGGTTTGAAAGATTTTCATGTGATAACATCGGAGGATTAATTTGGTGAATTAATTGTCATATTGTCTTACCTGATGAAATGATAATCCATGCAGCAAGGACCACAAGGACATAAAAGGGGAAAAAGGAAGAGAGAAACAAAAAGTTAAATAAAGGATACAACCTAAAATGGACATTCTTTTGATATGTTATTCATTTTATCAATGAGTATTAGTGTTTCATTTTCATATGTTCACTGTTCATACTATCACCATATTCAGTAAAATGACGTTATTATCTTCATCATCATCATCATCATCATGATCCCCATTATCTACATCATCATCATCATTATCATCATCATCATCATCATCATCTTCATCATCCTCCCCATTATCTACATCATCATCATCATCATCATCATCATCATCACCATCACCATCATCATCACCATCACCATCATCATCATCATCATCATCATCATCATCATCATCATCTTCATCATCCTCCCCATTATCTACATCATCATCATCATCATCATCATCATCATCACCATCACCATCATCATCATCATCATCATCATCATCTCTTCATCATCCTCCCCATTATCTACATCATCATCATCATCATCATCATCATCATCATCATCATCATCCCCATTATCTACACCATCACCATCATCATCATTATCATCATCATCATCATCATCATCATCATCATCATCATCATCTTCATCATCATCCCCATTATCTACATCATCATCATCATCATCATCATCATCATCATCATCATCATCACCATCATCATCCTCATTATCATCACCATCATCATCACCATCATCATCATTATCATCATTATCATCATCATTATCATCACCATCATCGTCCTCATCATCATCATCATCATCATCACCATCATCATCATCACCATCACCACCATCTAGAACATCACCATCATCATCACCACCATCTAGAACATCACCATCATCATCATCATCATCATCATCACCACCATCTAGAACATCACCATCATCATCATCTAGAACATCATCAACACCATTGCAAGCTCGTTTCTCATTACCCAGAGTGAAAGTTTGCTCCCAATTTCATCCTCACGTAAATCCCTACCAACATGATCAATCCCATCATCATCTTTCTTCCATCATCTTCTTGCCTTTCACCCCTCCAGCGCTCGTCCTCCAGGCTCCAAGCCCCCCCCCCCCCCCCCCCCCCCCCCACCTGCATCCAATCATCAGCTTCCCAAACTCCATCACTAGCCTCTGGGTCAAATCATGTGCTCACACTCACACAGTAATTAAAATGTAATTACAACTCACCGGTTCATTTAAAGACCCATTAGGAGAAATATAAACAAAGATTTCCACGATACATAGCTGATTGACCCAACGGGAGTCTACGAATCCTCTTTAAAATACTGTACAAAAACATTAATTTCCTCTCTAACAAAGGGCCACAATTTTTCATAAAGTAACAGCAGTTTAGGTCAATTAGTTTCCATCCACATTACAAAATTATACCGATCTTGCAGCAAGTATAACCAAATAGTGAGAAAACTTCCAAAGACTCAAGTTAAGGATTAATATTCAGGGATTTCAAAAGAATTTTGAAATTGCATTACAAACTTATCTGCTATCTTCAAAGAGCAAACTTCACCAACCCACCACCCCCCCCCCCCCCCAAAAAAAAAAAAAAAAAAACTAGAAATCACTCATCCCTTTTTTAACAAGGCTGGCATGAAAACAGCCTTTACTCATCGCAAAAGGGCAATTCCCCTTCCACCTTGCCAGGCCATTTACGATGAGGGCCAGTTTAAATATTATTTACATGCCATAGTGGCAGTTACCATGGCGACCCCTCCATTTGGTATTGACCGAGCATTGATTGAATAACCTGAGAAGCACTCTTGCTCCTACCCATCCAGCTCCCTTAGTTGACTGGTGGGATCGTGGAGGTCCGCTACACCTGTTCCAAAGTGCAAATACCATTTCTCAGGCTGCTATATTGGGTGTGGAGAATATACCGGAATAAAATACCCACTTGGCTTTAGAGGGAACGCCCCTAGATACCTTGACCTGCCCCTAGATACCTGTTCCAGTTTTCCTGTTATTGTTTGTCTTTTATCCTCTAGCTGGGATGATATGATTGTTTTTAACCCTGTTTCTTGTTTATTATCAATTTTCAATTTCATCTGGGTATACTGCTCATTCATTCCTCTGCTTGTAGATCTTATTCTGGTATTCTTTTTCCTTTCTTTGCTTCCCTCTAAATTTCCTATCTTTTCCTATCTTATACTTTTTGTTTTGGACTACATGTTTTGTATATTTATCCTGAATTCCAGTCTTACAGGGATATCATTCTTTCTACTTATTAAACTACCTCCTTATATTATGATTTGACATTTCGAAATAGCCATGTATGTTCCTGATAATAATTTTTATATAAAATGTAACAAAGACACCCCTAACTAGGCGTTGTGGCGTGCGCCTGTAATCCAGCTAACAGTGGAAGTTATAAACTGACTCAGCCGAGGACGCAGGTTCAAAACTGAGTCACGTCTTTCGGATGGTGACATTAAAAGTCGGTCCCCAGACGTAAATAATCATATCTGATTGATACACGTCTGGAAAAACCCAAAATACACACACACACCTAACATTCTGAAGAGAATCATCTATAAAAAGCACAAACATTTCTTGTCAATCTACAGCAGAATTACAAAGATTGAATATATTAGCTGATTTGATGACACAAAAAAACAAAAACAAAAATTCTCCATTTTTTTAAATTTACAAGTGTTTTCATTTAATCAGAGTTATTTTTTATCTTTCAATCTGTTACTCTTCTTTTTCTCTCTTCCCTTTCTCTCTTCCCTAAATATATTCCTAGGTATACAGACCCTCGTACCGTTCAAGGACCATTCACGGTTCAACACTCATACTCATCCAATACTAATGAACTCACACATGTCAATGCCTTCTTTTGGTCTATAGATGGTGCTATTCATGATGTTAAGGGATTCCACATTAGGAGATGATTAATTTAAATGCCTCGTTGTGTACTTGAAGTGTTAGAAGTGAATGTTAAGGGACTAGAGGAGAACTTAATACTGGTGTCAAGTGACTAGTAAGAGTCTTTAAATTATCTCGGACAGATTTGGTGGAGATTTTGTTGTATCAAGTACCCAACACCTGAATATTTTAGTGCACTATTCCATATTGGATAAATACATGTACATGTTGTATGTACTTTTTAAAATGTAGTCTTAAATTCTTGTGATGTGAGAATACAACGTTTTTATACCTCACTTATGAAATCCAGCCATCTGATTGGTCAAAATTGCATTCATAAACTTTTAATATTCCTGTAAAATTCCTGGTAAAATTCCAAATCCATGTAATAGTTCTAAAATAATAGTTCTAAAATCCTAGCAAAATTCCAGTTACCATGGTTACCGGGAAAATAGTTCAGTCTTGGTGAAATACCCATAGGTTCACATGTTAAAAACTGGTTTGAGCGATCGAGGATACCCTACATGTGCGAAGAATTGGTAGGTAATTTCAATCGTACTAAATTCCAAACCGAAGGCAAAAATGGCTGAAGAAACTCTCCCAAGATTTCAACTTCTTGATGATGATCAAATGCAAGACTTGCTGACAGTTAAATTCTTCATAATTTGTTTTCAAAATAGATCTAGTAGGCTTAGATAGTAGATTCTAGTAAGTACATGTAGGTCTAGTAGTGCTAAAATCCTTCCCGTAGAGATTGCATACATCCCTAGATCTATGCATTGGCCATTGCGCATCGCACTCATGCTAAATTGGTCGATGTTTTAATTGCCAGAGATTGAAACTAATATTGCTCGTGATCCTGAAGGTGATACTCAATAAGTGAGGTGTCATATCAAAGCGCAGGTTTTTCTCCATATTCCCCACAGGGCCGACCCACCCCCAAAATTGTAAAAATATCTTGCTTAGACTAGAATCTAGATCTAGTCCACTCTCCAAGATACACTCATGAAAAACAACCGTGCAGATAAACTAGAGAAAGGCCAAGGTGGTGTCATAAGTTGACCCTTTTTTTTTGGCATATAAAAGTATTAATGACTGCTTTAATATTCGAGAAATAGTTGTTTTTATACGCTCTCGGGAAGGTTAGAATTGGGCTATTGCCCTCGGCACGCCTCAGCCGGGCAATAGCACAATTCTAACCTTCCCGAGAGCGTATAAAAACAACTATTTCTCTCAAAGCAGTCATTAATACTATACTAATGACCGGGCATTAGAAAAATCATGTTATAAAAACAAATAAAACATCTTTTTATAAAACAAATAATGCACATCGTTTTGTTCGGGCATTAGAAAAATTACTCACACAAGGTACCTTTGGAATAGTCTAACATGCCTG
>NW_022145598.1:1591779-1621779 GCF_000002235.5 Strongylocentrotus purpuratus | reverse complement strand
CCATCCTTCTCTCTGTCTCTCTCCTCCATCCTTCTCTCTGACTCTCCTCCATCCTTCTCTCTGTCTCTCTCCTCCATCCTTCTCTCTGTCTCTCCTCCATCCTTCTCTCTGTCTCTCTCCTCCATCCTTCTCTCTGTCTCTCTCCTCCATCCTTCTCTCTCTCTCCTCCATCCTTCTCTCTGTCTCTCTCCTCCATCCTTCTCTCTGTCTCTCTCCTCCATCCTTCTCTCTGTCTCTCTCCTCCATCCTTCTCTCTGTCTCTCCTCCATCCTTCTCTCTGTCTCTCTCCTCCATCCTTCTCTCTGTCTCTCTCCTCCATCCTTCTCTCTCTCTCCTCCATCCTTCTCTCTGTCTCTCTCCTCCATCCTTCTCTCTGTCTCTCTCCTCCATCCTTCTCTCTCTCTCCTCCATCCTTCTCTCTGTCTCTCTCCTCCATCCTTCTCTCTGTCTCTCTCCTCCATCCTTCTCTCTGTCTCTCTCCTCCATCCTTCTCTCTCTCTCCTCCATCCTTCTCTCTGTCTCTCTCCTCCATCCTTCTCTCTGTCTCTCTCCTCCATCCTTCTCCGTCTCTCTCCTCCATCCTTCTCTCTCTCTCCTCCATCCTTCTCTCTCTCTCCTCCATCCTTCTCTCTCTCTCTCCTCCATCCTTCTCTGTCTCTCTCCTCCATCCTTCTCTCTCTCTCTCTCCTCCATCCTTCTCTCTCTCTCCTCCATCCTTCTCTCTCTCTCTCTCTCCTCCATCCTTCTCTCTGTCTCTCCTCCATCCTTCTCTCTCTCTCTCTCCTCCATCCTTCTCTCTGTCTCTCTCCTCCATCCTTCTCTCTCTCTCTCCTCCATCCTTCTCTCTCTCTCTCCTCCATCCTTCTCTCTGTCTCTCTCCTCCATCCTTCTCCGTCTCTCTCCTCCATCCTTCTCCGTCTCTCTCCTCCATCTTTCTCTGTCTCTCTCCTCCATCCTTCTCTCTCTCTCCTCCATCCTTCTCTCTGTCTCTCTCCTCCATCCTTCTCTCTGTCTCTCTCCTCCATCCTTCTCCGTCTCTCTCCTCCATCCTTCTCTCTCTCTCCTCCATCCTTCTCTCTCTCTCCTCCATCCTTCTCTCTCTCTCTCCTCCATCCTTCTCTGTCTCTCTCCTCCATCCTTCTCTCTCTCTCTCTCCTCCATCCTTCTCTCTGTCTCTCTCCTCCATCCTTCTCTCTCTCTCTCTCCTCCATCCTTCTCTCTCTCTCCTCCATCCTTCTCTGTCTCTCTCCTCCATCCTTCTCTCTCTCTCTCTCCTCCATCCTTCTCTCTCTCTCCTCCATCCTTCTCTCTCTCTCTCTCCTCCATCCTTCTCTCTCTCTCTCTCCTCCATCCTTCTCTCTGTCTCTCTCCTCCATCCTTCTCTCTGTCTCTCTCCTCCATCCTTCTCTCTGTCTCTCTCCTCCATCCTTCTCTCTGTCTCTCTCCTCCATCCTTCTCTCTGTCTCTCTCCTCCATCCTTCTCTCTGTCTCTCTCCTCCATCCTTCTCTCTCTCTCCTCCATCCTTCTCTCTCTCTCTCTCCTCCATCCTTCTCTCTGTCTCTCTCCTCCATCCTTCTCTCTGTCTCTCTCCTCCATCCTTCTCTCTGTCTCTCCTCCATCCTTCTCTCTCTCTACAATCAGTGCATCCCCTTCTCCTCGTATGCATCCTGTGGGTCGACCCGCAACGACGGCTCTTGTACTTTTCATCTTCCATCGGCCGCTACGTGGAAGCGCATCGATTGTGGCGTGCCACGTCGCCCCCATTGTATCACTGTTAATTCATCTTGGAGCGGAATGGCCGGAGATTGGGGATGCATAGAACGAGAGAGAGAGAGAGAGAGAGAGAGATAAAGAGAGAGAGAGAGGGGGGGGGGGGGTCTCATCACTATGAGAGGGAAAGGGTTAAGAACCCTGTTCAAGGAATGCACTCTTCTTCACACCAGTTCCCTTCCTCTGGAGCCCAACATGCACTGAGTCAACTCTATCTCATTTATATCTGATCTCCCTCAAGTTCATCCAATTTCCAGATCATTTACCAAACTTGTTATTATTCTGCGGTACTATTACAAATCAGCAAATTAAAATAACCTTTTGTTGTCATTGCTGTTTGTAAATTCATTTTTGTGGTCAAATCTAATTCCAAATTGACTTCAAATTGACAAAATGTTGGTCAATTTCAGTAATGCATCTTTTCATTTGGTCTGTTGTTGAACTACTAATCGGTATGCATATATATATATATATATACTAGTGAAAACCCCCATTTCTAAGTGGATGATACATGTACCGGTGTATGGACTGAATTTGATAAAGTCTACCACATTAATACGTTTAGGACAGATTTTATTTTTAGGGCTACATTGTAAGTTATTCGTACATTGTTCTTCAAATTGGCAAACATTATATTCTTCTATTAAAACAATAGACATTGGCGTGAATTTTATCAAAAAGTTTTAAAAGGCAAATTTTAACCTTTTCATTTTCTTGGCCTTCAAATGGGACATAGTACAGTACATGTACCTTTAAAGGAGTAGGGTGTCACTAGCAAACCATAAAATGTTATGGTTAAATTTGACAAAATCAGGGGTAGATCGAGTATACATATCCGTACATTGAACTATCTTATCTTACAACAATCTATGTTTATTACAATATATGGGACAGTCCCGGCTGTATGTACAAATAATTTCACTGGTATTATCATGTTCAGAGACATAATAGTGTATAATTAAAGGTAAAGACCAGTTATGGTCATGCGATTGCATTGTGAAAGAAACGTTGTGGAATCGATCAGAAAAGGTTGATCATTTAGCATCTAGCATCTGCAAGGTTCTGGAATCATCAAAATGATAAGAAATTTGACCCATTCTTCGTAAAGTTACAAGCACTATACACAGAAAGATGTATATGGGACTACCCTATATCTCTCACAGACCATGAGAGAAACAAATTTACCAAATATATGAATTAGTAGGCGGTTTCCCGGCAAATTTTGTATCATCATGTATTATTCAAAACATATTCTTTCACATGATTGGTAATGAGAGCTTCCATTTCATTTTTTGAAATTGGGGCGTTTCCAATACTGGTCTTTACCTTTAAGGCTTTGTTCAGATATGACACCCCCCCCCCCCCCAATTTTTTGTTGTTAATATTTTTTGTTATCTGCTTTTTTTTAAATGTCGAGACTCCCGGTTACAGGCTGTACATATACTTGTAATTTCACTGGTATTATCAGGTTTAGAGAAATAGTGTACGCTTTTTAGCTATGGTGCAGCAAAACCTCATATCTTTTTTTAATTTTTCATGACAAGACGAAAAGTGTATGATGCAGGAACAACACTCTTCATTCGACCGGATGTACACAAATGATAAATCTTATTCTCAATTTATCCCTTTGTTGTTATTTACTCATATTAAAGAAGTTTACACCCTGTAGTATATTTTAACGTCTCTATCCATAGCAGTTTTATGCAATATCAAATTTAGGCAAAAATATCACAAGGCCTACATTGTACACTATTAAAGTATTTCACAAAAATAGCTTTCCAAATACCTGTTCTCTCTCCTCACCATGATGCCAGTATATATATATAAATCTTTGGCAAAATCTGTGAATGAACAGTCTACATACATGTTTCTGATTTTCAAATGATCAAGGATACAATTATCATAGAGAAAGAAGCATAACACTCTCAAAACTATGAGAGCAAAACTGTACAATACACTGAACAAATTTAATGCAATTTATAATCAATCACGCAGTCTCAACCGTTTTGAATTGATTTCAGTGAAAATACCATAACTGAAATATACATAAACTAAGAATTACATTAATTTCATGAACTTGCTTTGGAAATTATCATTTAGTTTATAAAATCCATCTCACAACGATTCTCTAAAATCTCCAGTAATCTGGGGCAAGATATGCAAGAAGAGACTCATTTTGGTTTCTATCTCACTGTCCAAAAACGACTTCAGCCGACAGATGTCTGCCTGTTTGTTCTGTCATACGAGCCAGCGTCGTACACCCAACCGCCCACGGTGTACAATTCGATTACGACTCTTGGACGAACGCAGGCAGAGGGCGGTCAATGTCATAACAAGAAGATGCCAGGCAGTTCGTCAAGGCTCAGTCACAGGGTACAACCAGGGAGAGTGATAAAGTGAGAAGGGGAATAACAGAGAAAGCAGTGTGGCGTCTACAGGTTCAAGATCAGTGCCGACAACCCATCCGAAACATGTTATCATAATTGATAATACAATTTTGTATGCTATCAAATAATGCTTCGGCTACCAGTATGAGGATGATACAGGTGTCGTCACCAGACTGTGGATCACATGGTTTGTGCTTCCAACAGCCTTTTCACACACAGCTAAAATTCATCGTATCTAGAGATGATTAGTATAGACGTGTTTAACTTAACAGTTTTAAACATGTTTATAGAAAATTTTCCCTGTGTGAACATCGTTTATACGATGTTGGGATAGATACGAAGTCACGATTCATACGCCCCTAAAAGCAGGCTGCAGATATGAAGTTCGTATCTAGAGAGCTTGACATTTTGTGTGTGAAAGGTTATTTGTGTTTAAACGTGTTTCAGACGTGTTTAAATTGGATGGAGCGTGCGCTTTGATTGATATGACATGACCTTCAATGCGCAATGGCACTACTGCGCATTTTACGAGCAGTAGTTAATCACGAAACGATTAACGATCGCACCAAAATTTCTGTGTGTGAATGATGTTGTATTTTCTAGGTGTTTAGTTTAAACACGTTTATACTAATCATGTTTATAGAATTTTAGCTGTGTGTGAAAAGGCTGTTGGTCCCGCGGTGGCACTAGTTGATGTCCTTTGTCAAGACATTAATCTACATTTGCCACTCTCCACCCAGGTGTAGTAAATTGGTACCTTGTAGAAATATATTTCTTGAATATTTTAAGCGCCAAAGTGGCAGCGGGGCTAGGGGCAGTGAGGCTACAGCCCCAAAATAATTTTGAGCATTTTTTCAAACAAAAATTAGATCAAAAATCAGGGGCCCATTTTCATGTAAATGCATGTAGGCAGGGCTAAATGCGAGAGATGTCAACTGTTTCTTTCTACGAGGTTTCTTTATAAAATGGTGTTCCCAGTGTGTAAATGTACACCCCTTTCGCTATGCAATGATCCTTTACAGTTTACACGTTTCTTTACACAAGTTTCATGTCATTTATCTCTCATCTGAACAGACAATAGGCCTGTCTTCACTATCTCGAGATTGCCAAATATCCAGCTATTTGAACTATCCCGATCACAAACTATCCAGCTAATTTGCGTCTTCATCAGATGAAGTAGCAATTAGAAGGATATTTGGTCAGGATTGTCTTCCCAAGATATCTTGGGATAGTTTGCAAAATATCCAGCTATTTGTCCCGTGCGTCTTCACTAGACCGTCGATTCGCAATACGCGCTAACGTTGAGCAAAATATCTCGAGCTAATTTCTCAAGGTCAAGGTTCAAGTTTCGAGGTTGAATCTCTAGATAGTGAAGACACGCCTTATGAGAAGGCAATGAAATTGAAATTCATTCCTCAATGAGGTGTGACCAGAAGATACATCATCCATGTCTTAGGCATCACTTAGCATCAATCAAATCATTAGAAGGGACGATGGACAATTATTTCTCTACCGTTCTTCTTATTCTCTCTCCATCTTAATGTTTGCTTGCCCGACCATGCTGGCCTGCATGTACATACATTCTATTCCCCATGCTCCCTCCCTCCCTCCCTCCCTCTTTCCCTCTTCATCTCTTACTGTACCCGCATTCAGACTAGATCCCTGCCTCTTTATTTGTCGAAATTATCCACGTATTTCTCTTTCACCTGTCATCTGTTTTCTCTCAATTCCAGTCCTCCTTTTTTTTTTCTAATTTATCTTGTTCTCTCCTCTGCTCTCTTTCTATCATTAATTGTTTTGTCTCTCTCATTTCTTTTTTCTTTCACTCTATTCATCTCTTGCAGCGTGTCCACACACAAAACAATTTATCCCGAAACTCTATAACGAAACGTCGTATAAATTTCAAAGTGTCCACACACAAGAAACGTCATATAAATAATCATCGTATAAATTCAAGGATGTCCATAAACAGAAGAAAGTAATCTTGAAACTCTACAGTCTGGTCTCTTTTCGCTCGAGGTCACGTTAAGCCCCGCCCAGTTAGTTACACTAGTTACACTCTCCCTGTCCACACACAACATTTTCCGTGATTAGGCGTGATTCTTTATTGAGTTTCAGTTCGAAACGATGCCCAAACCTGCATTTCGTTAGACTAGTTTCGTTATACGACGTATCGTTAGTGAGCGTCCACACACACAATTTCAACGTAAAACTATCGCGAAACGGTATCACTATCGCGAAACGGTATAGCTAATCACAGAAAATGTTGTGTGTGGACAGGGGGTTTATCTACCTGCTATATCGCTCTTTCTCACTCTCTTTCTCTCTGACCTTTCTCTTCCCTCCCTGTATCCCTTTTCCCTCTATTCCTCTCTCCTAATTTGTGTTCAATCTCATGTTGTCCTTTATCTATTTGGGATTGCTTCACATATTTCTCTTTCTATCTATTTCACCCTCACTCTCATTCTCTCTCACTTAAAATATTTGTATTTCTTCATCTCTATCTCCCTCTTCCTTGCTTTAACTTATAAATTTGTTATACTGGTATTCATTTCTTCTTCATCTCTCTCTCTCTCTCTCTCTGCCATGTTATCATTTTCATGTCCATTCCCCTAAACACTGTTATACATCATCTACATGTATTTATTATCAAACAAGATTACCCATAAGCCTGCGACATCTGCTTAGATCAATGCTACATGTCCATGTATGTGTATTGTTTTGTTTCATCAAATCACTTGGATGTGTTTCCTTTGTATATCAGAGCATGTTATTGATTGCTATACATATATATTTTCATTGATTGCCACACGTTGAAAGCAGCCATCATCTGTTGTAGTATTTCATGATATATACAGTGTCAAACGTTCACCATCAACTGTGTATGGAGCCTACTCTTTTGCTTCAAGCCTTTACCAGAATTGCAAAGGAAAAAATTATAATTTGAAGGGAGAAATTTTAATTTTTCACTTTTACTTTTCTCTTCAAAGCTCATTTTCAGCTGTTGGTTGTACACACTCATTGTCTCTTTTACACTTTCACTGCCGTTGGTGATTTGACCCTTCCAAAATTTGATGTTGCATGCAATCTCAACGGTTTTTTATCTTAAAGTTTTAGCACAGGTCCATTGATTTTAAAGTAACAATGTTGTACCCAATTTTCAAAATTAATCTGAACAATAAAAAAAAAAGCACTGTGATTGAAAATGTCCACCCCCTAAAATATAAAAAAAATTAAATTAAAAAATCAAAAAATAAGAATTAAAAAAAAAAAATTTAAAAAAAGAGTAACAAATGTACCCTTAATTGTTTTCAAATGTTACAGCCAAAATGCACCAGAAGGTGTGATTCCATGTCTTTTAAGAGTTTGAGCTCCTCCCTTCTCACAGAATAATACATCCCCCCACCCCCCCCCCCCCCCCCAGCCCTAAGTCTACATTTAAAGAGATAACGAGATATGATAAAATGACCTGTAGCAAGCTTGGAATAATTCTAAACAAAGTTATACATACAGTACAATGTAGAATTCACCATTCTAAGCTGGAACATGAGCTATGTACACGTCATACAAACATTTCAGGGATTTTCCCAGGCTGCTATGCATGGTGCAATGACCAATTTACTCCAAAAAACATCCTCTTTAAACCTACAATGTGAAGCAAATACCACAGTTGATATTATTACTTCCTTATCAACTTTACCCCAAATATTACCAGCTGCGGCAAATCTAACAGACAATGTGGAATAAAGATAATGCCCTAGGGCCCATGCAGGCATAAAGCATAACAAAATCAATACATGAGTTTTTGTTTTTCCTACATGTAAGGTTTTGATACAGTGTACATGACATGTACAGTTAACGACTTAATTATTCATACCCCTTGTAAATTTGCTGTGTTTTTGTGTTTTTGTGTTTTTTTGGAACTCAAGAGTGGAAGGTGGACTGGTTGAATTAGGGCCTTTGTTGAATACTTTCTGATGTAAGCTTTGATGTGTCACATTCTCAAGAAAAATAAATCAAGACAAATCAATTTTTCACAAACATGTACTTCAAAAATTACAAAACTTGGTAAGGGTATGAGCAATTTAATTGTTGACTGTATGTGCGTGTAAATAACATGTTTTTACTGCTTTGTAAAAAGAATTTTCATACTTTGTATCCTGTTTATGGGGCACTTCCTCGAAAGAAAGATAAGCAAATAACAGTGAACCAATTCCATATCGCTATCAATATCTCTGTCACGATATACACATACATGTACCCTGTACTTTGAAACTATATGTTTTGTAATATATCCTGTTACTATGGGTAAAGGTAGATTCCCTTTGTGTGCATCCTAGCTGGCTGGCATGGCAGGGATAGATCCATCAATCATACATGTACCTTCGCTTTCCTGAAAATGAAACAGGAAAATGATCGTCTCCTCTGTACCTACGCACATGCCTTCTATCTATCTACAGTGTACATGGGTTTCAGGTATTACTGTTCTTCCATGAAACCTGGTAGACTGAAGCAAACCAAGTGAAAATGTACAAAATTGATCAAGATCTGCATATTAACTTAAAGGTATAGACCAGTTCTGGTCATGCGATTGCATTGTGAAAGAAACGTTGTAGAATCAATCAGAAAATGTTGATCATCTAGCATATAAGTATTGGTGTGTACTGGTTCTGGAATCATCAAAATGATAAGAAATTTGGCCCAGTCTTCGTAAAGTTACAAGCACTGTACACAGAAAGATGTATGTGGGACTACGCACACGTGCGCGACACATGCGTTTATCTCTCACAGTCTAATAGATAAACTAATTTACCAAATATATCAATTAGTAGGCGGTTTCCCAGCAAAAATGTTATCATCATTTATTAGTCAAAACATATTCTTTCACATGATTAGTAATAAAGTGCTTCCATTTCATTTTTTGAAATTGGGGTGTTTCCAATACTGGTCTTTACCTCTAAAAATAGGAAGGAAAAAAAAATGGATTTTTGAAGTTGTCATCAGTGAAACACAAATTGGCAACCCTGTGACTTATCTTGCGAACTCCTCTCCAATTCGCTCTGTACAGAAAATGTCATAAACTTCCATTTTTTATAGTTACTGATGACGGAATAGATTTGTTTCAAACAGGGATTGTATAAAAACATATTTGCAATTTATTATATTGAGAGTGAATGTATATGATTGGAAATTTTCCTACAGAAAAATAAGATTTTTTTTTTAAAAGTCTATTTAGTACAGGGCAAATGAGAGGAGGCCTTGCAAGATACGCCACTGAGTTGCCAATTTGGGTTTAATCTAAATCAGATTTTGCTCAAATTTTTGACAATTTGTTTCTCTCATTTTTCTGTTTCTATTGAGACCAACCTAATATCAGGGTGAACATCCCCTTTAAGGATAAATTCTTATCTTTCACAATCTAAATGGCATTTAATTCAAGTACAGTAGATAATGTATACATGTATGCCCGGTCACAGACAAAGTCACGGCAACGACAGAACTGACTGAACTAAAATGTTACATTATCAAGGGTATGTTTATGCTCAACTTTTTCTGGCCAGAATCAGGCATCTGTTACGCGTTTAGTTCAAAACACGGTTGCGTCCTTTCTCATTTTTGTTGAATCACCGAAAAACGGCGATCATGATCGCCGATCGGAAACTCACAAAAAGGTGCATTTACGATCGGCAATATGCTGCGAAATCGGCGATTCTGGGAAGCATAAACGCACAATCATTTGTAAACACGTTTAAATGGGGTTAACGCACTGACCTCTAGTGGGTCTACGTAGCATGCGCAGTGCAGGTTTGCGAATCCAGCTGCAAGGCCACCCAGCCAGATTTACCTGGAGGAGCCAGAGAAGTGAGCATAAACAGTACACCGTGGAACTGCGATTACGATGAGCGTTTATGATGAGCATTTCAGATCGCTCATTCTACCTTCAAAATCAAGCATAAACGCACTCCTAGACACTCAGACAGGCTCAGATTTAAGTTGAACATTGGTCGGTTCGTAGTTTATTTGATTGGGGGATTACGTGCGAATAACACATTTACTATCGCTCTGTTTGCTACCAAAAATATGCAAACAATTCAACCACATTCTGTTCATGCACAAGGAAGTGAGATGAACTATTGTTTGTCTATTGTGATGTTCATTGTTCTGTAATGTCACTATCGACCTTGAAGTGGAGCTGAATTAACATGTTTCTCACATGTGTTTCTTGTCAATAACAACCTGAGATATAGTAGCAAAATAAAGCCATTTACAATGAACACAGCAACAACAATGAAATCAATCAAAATGTTGTGTTAGTTTTCTTGTTTTTGAACTAAATGTAAATACCATTTACAGTCCTTGAAAACCTATAAAAAAATAATTGGATTATGCGAATTCTTTTTTTGTTATTACTTTTTTTTTCTGGGGTGGAGGGGGGGGGGGGTGTTCTAAGCTACCAAAGTACTCATTACTACTTAAATTTGGTATTTGCTATTAAAATGATCAACTATGAATGCATATGTTCAATGGTATACTGACAGCCTTTTCACACACAGCTAAAATTCTATAAACATGATTAGTTTAAAGGGCTTTAAACTAATCACCTGTACATACGACATCATTCACATACAGAAATTTTGTTGCGATCGTTAATCGTTTTGTGATTAACTACTGCTCTTAAAATGCGCAGTAGTGCCACTGCACATTGAAGGTCATGTCATATCAATCAAAGCGCACGCTCCATCCAGTTTAAACACGTTTAAACACGAATAACCTTTCACACACAAAATGTCAAGCTCTCTAGATACAAACTTCGTATCTGCAGCCTGCTTTTAGGGGCGTATGATTCGCGACTTTGTATCTATCCCAACATCGTATAAACGATGTTCACACAGGGAAAATTTTCTATAAACATGTTTTAAACTGTTGAGTTAAACACGTTTATATTAATCATCTCTAGATACAATGAATTTTAGCTGTGTGTGAAAAGGCTGTCAGTCTTTCTATCCATTAAAAAATGAGCAAACAGATTCCCCCCAAAAAACAAAAACAAGAAAAATTATCATCGGAGCATTAAAGGGAAAGTCCACCCCCAAAATAAGTTTGTTTCGATAGAGGCAGAATAATAAGAAAATCAGGTGAGTGAAAGTTTGAGCAAATTCTGAATGAAAATAAGAAAGTTATGAATTATTGAAGTTGTGATCAATCAAATACAAATTGGCAACTCTGTGACTTATTATACGAGCTCTCCTTCATTTACTTTGTGCATAATATTCCATAAAATCATGTTTTCTTCGTTATTGATGACGGAATATATATTTGTTCCTTGCAGGGGGAGTATAGAAACATATTTGCAATTATTATATTTAGGGTGCATGTATGGTTGAAATTTTTCTTGAGGGAAAATGAAAATTTTAGATTTTTTTAGTACTGAGCAAATGGACGTTGAGCTTGCATGATACGTCATAGAGTTGCCAATTTGTGTTTGATTGATCACAACTTAAAAAATCCTAACTTCCTTATTTTTAATCGGAATTTGCTCAAACTTTCACTAACTTGTTTCTCTCATTTTTCTACTCCTATTAAAACTAACTTAATTTCAGGGTGGACTTCCCCTTTAAATACACTTGGGATACACTATGCAGGCTTGATACACTTCCCCCAGTCAGTAATCATACTGTCATTTATTAGTAATAACAATACATTAAATACATCGCCCATGCTCACAGGGCCCTGAATAATTTGTAAGTGGTTACCTTGGCAACTGAAAATGCTTATTTTCTGACACCACAGGCCGTCAATGTTTATGACTGGGCATAGTGAGCCCATTGATAGCCTGCATGCTGAGGGTAATAGCCACTGCAGAGTCATTTGCAATCTACTCAAGATTTGAGCTGATTTATAATACTAGTATCATCATGTCACAGCTGAACAGGTAATGCCAATCTTTCTCTTTCTCTTTCTCTTTCTTTTTTAAGTTCTCTCTCCTTCCCTCTCTCTCACTCTCTCTTTCCTTCACCCTCCCCCTCCCCCTCTCTCTGTCTCTCTCTCTCTCTCTCTCTCATTACCACTGACCAGTACCCCACCATTTTTGTTAAAGGTAATACAAAGTTTTGGTATAGGGTCATGAATTTGGTTCAAATTAACATATTAGAAGCATATGCTATCCTACAACATTCAGTGATCGTTGTTGCGGTTAGTGCTGTAACATCACGGATATCTCCAATTCCGTTCAACCGCCTGTCAAAACCGGACGGTTTTTGGTTAAACGATTTATTTAAAAAAATAAATAAATAAAAAATAAAAAAAAAATAAAAAAAATCTTCTTTTTTTTTTTTTTTTTTTTTGGCCGTGTGAAAAAGCAGGAAGGTGATTTAACTGAAGGCGCCGATTTGTGCTTGTGAACTAGTCACATATATATTACAGCTACATATTCTGAGATTTTCATGTTCGCAGCTACTATTGTACGGCCGTAGGCGCTATTTGAAATTTATTCAAATTTTACCGGGAGCACGGGTAAATTTTTATATTCAATTTTTCTCAAAAGCAGAAGTGTTTTAGGGGCTAAATTTTCTCATGCTTATAATACATCCACAGGGGCACCCAAATATATAAAAAAAATTGTAAAGAATCCCTATCCACCCAATTTTCAAAATTTCCCAAAACTTTGTATTACCTTTAAAGCCCTGGTACCACAAATCACTACAAGCAAACCTTGAACTAAAAATCATGCATGTTTTAATGACAGACCAGGTGTGTGTTCCTTGTAAACACAATCAAAGCCCCGTTCAGATATAACGAAGCAAAAACACATTTTAAACGTTTTTTTATGATGATGTGATAATTAATCGTGATGCGACGCTTCACAATTATGACTTGGACCTCGGTGAATACGCGCAGCACTTTTTTGGCATGCAGAACTTTGCCATTCATTTACCTGTTAAAAATCTGAGGCGTTTTTTTGCGGAAGTTTACCTTGTCATATGAGAAGGAGCCTTTATATGACTAGTTTTTCATCTATTTTTCTGCAAACAAAAGTGTAACGCATATTTTGTAAATCATTGTGTTTTCTGACCAATAAAACTTATCAAGATAAAAAAAAATAGAATGTTTTTCAATGGAGACATTGTCAGTTAGTTCATCCTGCAGACTGGTGTAATTACTCTCAATATATTCATTCATATTAACATTAGAGAATGTTTTTCAGGTCAGACAGGTAATCAAAATACAATGTATTTTTGCACAAACTTATGCAGCCCGACATACATGTACAGTGTATCAGGAAGTTCTGAGAAAGAAATGCTCTAAAAACATAATATACAGTACATCAAAATAATTCTTCCGCATTTGATTTTATCATGTGTGAGCATCAATCGTTTCCAAGAAGTAGAATCCTATAATACAATGTCTGTAGACCGCTTTCACAATATGATCGTTCTTTACAAGAAGTTTCTTTATACAAGTGTTGTTGTACATTTCCTTTCGTTACTTTAAACAGGCTATTAACTATATTAGCTACCCCAATTTGATTTTATTTTATGAAGAGGGAAGGCAAAAACTGTCGTGTGAATGGATGCAACCTCAAAATAGGAAACAGGCAGGAATACTCAAGGCCTCTACATGTACATGTAAATGACATCATTCTATAATCCTTTGTTAGATATTCCATTTTCTGATTAAGTTCATGAATGCACGATAGTGCATCCAATCACAAACAAATGACAGATAACAAGAGCTGGTAATCTGTCAAATTTAATGCACATAAACGTTGCAGTGTACATTATACAGTGCACATGTGTTTGTTTATACTGCATGCCTCCAATAGAGCGGAGGTAGGCCCAGCAGAAGACAATACCCCTTTGGTGATAGAAAAGTGATGGTTAAAAGGGATAACAAATAAACTATGAAGGAAAGGGAAGGAAGGGAAAGAGTATTACACTCTCTCTCTCTCTCTTCCTACTACTCCCTTCTCCTACTTCTCTTTTCTCTCATGTCTGCCTATCGGTTCAAGGGTTTTAGGTGCAAAATATCCATTCAATATTGTTTAAATATGCGTTCAGAGGTTTAGATGGCAAAACTTCAACCTAAATTCGCAAAAGAGCAGAAATATATGCCCAAATGTTCAATGTTGAAGTGCATTCGCGATATCTATCCAGGCCGGATCGATATGATAATTTACCAAATATATACATGTACATGTACATGTACATGTACTAGTAGGCGGTTTCCCAGCAAAATTTGTATCATCACGTATTAGGTAGTCAAAACATATTCTTTCACATGATTGGTAATAAGAGCTTCCATTTCATTTTTTGAGAGGGGGGCGTTTCCGAAACTGGTCTATACCTTTAAAGGGATCGTTTAACAATGTTAAATCTGAGATACACGGTCCTTCATGTTATCAGTGTCTGTAATATGGTGTAACGTTGAAGCCCTAAAAAAAATCGCGCTTCAAAATGATCAAGAAGTGCCTCAAAAAAGTAAAAATCTTTGAGTGACCGGTTATACCATACTCGTTTTCCCCAATAGACTGTAGTGTTATGAAAACCGTCAGGCGAACGGTTTTCAAAATTTGTAATTCCAATCATAAATATCTTGATAATCGGACAGGCGATCGGCTTGTAAAAGTCATGGGGTTCCTGACTGACCTAAAGTTTTATAATTATCATTGCATCATGAGCTAAATCCAGAATTTTTTTTCAGAATCTGAGACAAAGTTACCGGATCCCTTTAAAGAATTCTTGCACGTTACAGTGTAGACGTAAATATCTACTGGTATACAACTGACCAGAAGAAAAGCAGGCTTGTGCATGCATGAGGCCCTTTCTAAAATGACAATGTGTTTATACAGTACAGTGTACATATAAAGTTGTACATGTACATAAATTTAGTAATCGACTTTGCCAATTTAATGATAACATCCTTTGTTGAAAATGATGAAATTTGGTGTAAATATATTTCATTGCAAAAATAGAAGGAAGTACTTCAAATAAAATACTGGATGCAAACATTCGAGGAAGGGAAAAAAGACACAAGTGAAAATAATATGATTCTTGTACAGATCCAACAGTAAAAACATCATTTTGGTATCACACAAAAATAGTAAAATATGATATACTGTACTGTACAGGTATATGTTATTGTTTGCACATACATTTATACTTCGATGTGATCATTTAGGAATGAAAAGGGAAAAATGGAAAAAATCTTCTACAACAATTTTTTTCCCTTTTCCCCTTTTAATTCCTAAATGATCACTTAAAAAATAGTGAAATAGATTTTGTAAAAATCTGAATGGTGTTGTTTTCAAATGTATACTGGTATGCATACATACATTGTACCTGTACACATACATTTTCATGCACTTCTAAATAGATTAGGAATTATGCACTTGAACATGACAAATAATAATGAAGGATAATAACATGTACAGTGTATGGGCGTGAGGAAAATGTTCATACTCGTGAGCTCAGGCCCAATAAACCATTCAAGCATTCACATCGTCTAGCGCTTAGTCACCGATTAAAGAGCAGCAACCATGTTCTTGATATCAAATAGATTCTAATATCCATCCATTTTCCTTATTTTTTGTTGGTTGTCTGTTTAGCATTAATTTATCATGTAAAGTGCAATGAGCGCTATTGTAATTGGATTTTGTACAACTGTACATAAAAAACATTGTATATATTTTGTTTGTTTGTTGGTTGGTTTTTAATTCAGCGTTTTCAAAATAGAACAAAATCATATACGGTACATAAAGTAACAATTATTTCTTCATTTTACATGATTATAAATTTTTAAGTACATCCAATAAGATGCATACTGTACAAACACAAATACTTTTCAATGAAAATGAATGTATTTATCATTACAAACATTGCTTTAAGGAAATTAACCAAATGAAATACGATCCCACTGCTTTAAATGTAAATGTATGCCTACATGTACATGTACATGTATAAAGGCACTGGTACTACAATACTAGTACATGTGTAGGCATATAGACATAAAATGAAATACTTGTATGTATTTGTTCCTCCTTTGTTATTTTACTTCCTTTTCCCACAAAAACAACAAAAATATTATCAAATTAAAAATATTCACTATTTGTGTACAATTTCAAAACCACATGACAGAGATGCAGAGGTTACAGTCTGGTGACTCTAAAGAGAAGCTTGAATTCTGGTCAAAATGGAAAATAATTCATGATCGTTCCCCTTTTTAAAATTCTTATGAATTCTTATGAATTTCATATACCGGTATTAGTGATTTTAAAATGACAGAATTTCTCTTGAAATGTCATATTCCAATTACGGTACCTAACATAGAACAAATGTTATGTCTGTAGTCCCATTATACCCATATCTGTGTGCAGTGCATTTTTAGATGCAAATTTCAACAAGATTTAGTCACTTTGCTCTTATTTTGAAGGACTCTAAACTTCACAACACACAAATACTATGCAATACAAATTCTTGACTACTGGTAGATTATTTTACGATGCGATCCCATGAACAGAACTGCACTTCATCTTTAACGTCCCCGCTCCTCAAATCAACGGCTCCCTCGCTCGCATCATCCTAACCCAATTGACCCACCCCTCAATGAGATTGTCTGAGGCAATTCCAGATGTGACGGGGAACTCGTCTCATAAATTGGGAGACTGGCTGAGTGGATTCAAAGATGATTCACAGTAATAAAATGGTTTATTGTGTGGCTTCGGCCCTTATCCCTTGCTTACAGGTATGGGTACTGTTTAAAGAGAAAGTCAAGGTTTCGTATTGTGATCACGTTGCTTACATGTAGGGGTACTGTTTAAAGAGAAAGTCAAGGTTTTGTATTGTGATCACGTTGCTTACATGTAGGGGTAATGTTTAAAGAGAAAGTTGAGGTTTCGTCTTGTGATCATGTTGCTTACATGTAGGGGTAATGTTTAAAGAGAAAGTCAAGGTTTCGTATTGTGATCACGTTGCTTACATGTAGGGGTAATGTTTAAAGAGAAAGTCAAGGTTTTGTATTGTGATCACGTTGCTTACATGTAGGGGTAATGTTTAAAGAGAAAGTTGAGGTTTCGTCTTGTGATCACGTTGCTTACATGTAGGGGTAATGTTTAAAGAGAAAGTCAAGGTTTTGTATTGTGATCACGTTGCTTACATGTAGGGGTAATGTTTAAAGAGAAAGTTGAGGTTTCGTCTTGTGATCATGTTGCTTACATGTAGGGGTAATGTTTAAAGAGAAAGTCAAGGTTTCGTCTTGTGATCACGTTGCTTACATGTAGGGGTAATGTTTAAAGAGAAAGTCGAGGTTTCGTCTTGTGATCACGTTGCTTACATGTAGGGGTACTGTTTAAAGAGAAAGTCAAGGTTTCGTATTGTGATCACGTTGCTTACATGTAGGGGTACTGTTTAAAGAGAAAGTTGAGGTTTCGTCTTGTGATCACGTTGCTTACATGTAGGGGTAATGTTTAAAGAGAAAGTCGAGGTTTCGTATTGTGATCATGTTGAGAAAAACACTGCCTTGAAGCAGTTGGGAAATGGTGATGTGTTAAATTAAAATATGGTGTACATGTAGAGGCCTATACTGTTGAGATTTTTTTCAATCATGAAAAATAAAAAAGGAATTAATGCAATCTCACTGAAGAGCATATGCATTCCACACAATAATGTGCCATGAAAGTTTGGTCCAATCACTTCAGCAATCATATTCTGAATATGATTGCATTTAAGAAACAATCCTTTTTAGAGGATACATTTCAAATTTCCTTCAAACCATCATAAACAGAACAAGAAATCTCACAAATTATATTTCACCTTTAATAGAACTCAACTTTTCCTTTAAATGCAGTAACAATAACACAATTATTGAAAGTTAAACCTATGAACTGGTACTACTGAACTGGTATTTAGATTTTCTGTTTGATATTCAGCAATGTGGCTATACAGATTTCATATAGCCACACAATGAACAATAGATTTTGGTAGACTGGACAGTAGGGATGGGGGGGGGGGGGGGGGCAGGGGGGGGGGGGTCAGGGGGACAGGGGGGTACAGAATACCAAACAGACAGCAGGAAACAGGATAGGAAGTACACTGTATCTCTTCCCAAGGAAAGATAATAGCTGATTCAACAACTACCAGATTGCATTGTAAATGTATCAATCGATCTACATGTACCATGTTCGTCTGTCCATGGTAATACAGTACATGGACCATGCTGACATAGGAATGAGTGTTTGGGAACATCCCATGGAAATGCAAGGTGTCTCTTGGAACAGTATTTGCAGAAATACTCTAGAATAAATAACGGTGAAATGTCCATCACCTGTTGAGAGCCACAAGCCCAGGGACCCATTTCAAAAAGCCTTTTTTCAATGATAAATTACAAAAAACAGTGACAAATCTGCTGATAACCAATCAGAAACAAGGATTTCGGTAGCTTATATAACAAAAATTGACATTTGTTACTGATGACAAGTTTTGTGAAATGGGGCCCAGAACTGCATTTTAAAGGATGTGTTAAATGTGACTCAATGTCTTGACCCTGCGCACAATAATGATATTAATAGAACTACATGCAGTGAAAAAAATACATGGGGGCTCAGGGCGAATTTGCCCCCGAAATGCCCCAAAGAGCCCCCAAAAATCAGAAAAGAGCCCCTGTAAATTTGCATAGAGTTCAATGCAAACTTTTTTTTAGAGTGTTATTTTTATGCAGGCAAGCTTGAAAAGTAGCCCCCGAAAAATAAATATCAATTTTTTTCCCTGACTACATGTAAAGACATACTAAAGGAACAGTTTACAATTTTGTTATCGATAGTGGGGCTTGGAACCCACCTGGATCTGTTGCTCATAGAATATCAAGATTTAAAGCTAAAGACCAGTTATGGTCATGCAATTGCATATAGTGAAAGAAACGTTGTGAAATCGATCAGAAAAGGTTGATCATCTACATGTAGCATAGATGTACTGCAAGGTTCTGGAGTCATCAAAATTATAAGAAATTTGGCCAAGTCTTCATAAAGTTAGAAGCACTGTACACAGAAAGATGTATATGGGACTACACACACGTGCGCGACATGCGCATTTGTATCTCTCAACAGTATATAGATATACTAATTTACCAAAAATATCAATTAGTAGGCGGTTTCCCGTCAAAATTGTTATTGTCATGTAATATTCAAAACATATTCTTTCACATGATTGGTAATAAGAGCTTCCATTTAATTTTTTGAAATTGGGGCGTTTCCAATACTGGTCTTTACCTTTAAACTCTAGATATGAGTGGTATCATGCACACATGACACAACCCCTATAAACACTTTCAATTTCATTGCCCCCGTTCATGTTTTTTACGATTCATGAAAGCTGCCATATTGAATTTACCGATGTACAATAATACAGAGAATTCAGCCCAGGCTCGTTTGATTACCTGTACTGTTATTATAAATGTTTATTTTTAATAGGGTAAATAAAAAAATCATAATTTTCCAGAATGAATAATATATATATTTAATTATTTATATTGTAAAATTTGTCTGATATTGTTACAATAAAAATATTCATTTGTTGTATTGTTTTGATTGGGTTTGAGCCAAACTTATTTTGATCAGTGCCTAGTACCCAAAAGTATTGACCCTGGCCGCTAATTGCGAGGTTCTGTTCGCTTGTCCAAGTCAGTGAAGTCGCACCCACTATTAAAAAGTCCCAACATGTAGCTATAACACTTCCTACAATAACTCCATTCATGGGTAGAATATTGCAGACCCCCATGTTTTGTCCTAAGACTCCTAACATAAAACACTTATCACTGGAGTCTGCATATAAAACAATTTCTTGTGTGTGAATCCCCTAGCCCTATACCAGTTCATTCATGTCAACAAAGGGCACAAAAGAAAGATCTCCTTCACCACTCATCTCAATTAATTGGTCCTGGATCTAACCATGGACCCTTTGTGGTAGAGTCCATGGTTTAATAATATAGGTAGACCCTTTTTATTGACCCCTGGTAAGACCAGGCCTACTGTGTACTCAATAGATAGGCATGCACTATGAATATGACGGACAAAGAAAGCGGACAAAATATACAGTTCGTCAGGTAGACAAAGGAACATCCCTTCACTGCTATTATGTAAAGATGTGTAAAACAGGTGTCACATGCATATTCACCTGTTCTACACATTTGTACATAATAGCAGTGAAGGGATCTTCCTTTGTCTACCTGAGGAACTGTATATTTTGTCCGCTTTCTTTGTCCGTCATATTCATAGTGATGGGTCTTTTGAGAGTTCTACTCTCTTCTAGACTAGACAAACAATACAAAGCATTGTACAGTGTATGGAAATACTGGAAATACTGGAAATCTCTTGATGCTGTGCTGTTTCTGCGGCCACCTCTGGTTCGAGCTCAATTAGGTTTTGTAATGCACAAAAACATATACCGGTAGGTACATTTTGTTTGAAAATCATCTCTTGTGAGACAGAAAGACATCAATTCTCTGCATAAGAATATGAAATAATGTCCCTATTTAATATGGCCATCTACAAAATGGCAACTTAATTGCTGTCAAAGTTAGATTAATTAATTAATCATGGTCAAGAACACCAACATATGTACATTTCATTTAATAATAATAGCTACCGTAGTTATATAGCGCTTTTCAGGACCGAAGGACCTTTCAAAGCGCCTTACAGATATATTATATGCCTTCTTGTTTATTGTTAACTTGCCCCATGATGAAATTTGTGCTTTGCAATTGTTGTCTCCAGTGGAAAAGGCATTATAATTGCAACTATTACTAATATGACCACTCAGTGGACATCAACAACAAGAACCAACTGGCAAGTTGTCAAGGTTGGATTACCCTTTAATGAGGCATTCTAACCTATTCAAATTAAGTGCTAATTATGTTTAGAGCAATGCACCTGAAGCTCCTCTGCATTTTATGCTCACACTCTGTAGCCTGGGCATCTTATGTGCTATTATGAAGCATGCTCTACACAGCCTCACTCTAATCATGTATAGGCATCTAACCTATTTCATGGTGTTTCAAAATGTAAAGTTGACCACACTAAGAAGGGGGATTGTGCTGACCTTTCTTCTAAAATAGATGTTTTGTCTTTGTTTTCTGTTTCTATCATTTGAGAAGGCCTATATCTACAATTCTTTATTCTTTTTCTGATGTCATTGTTTTTCTTATTAATCTCTTCATCAAATTCTATTTTAATATTCATGAATTGGAATTCATGATACCATGGAGTATTTTTTTTAAAGAACTTTAACTCAAAAATCTTTGTTGAAATTATGTTAGTGAAATCACAAGTAGTCATTTTTATGGGTAAATTTGTATATAACAACTATTTCTCCTACATGTACAGTACTTGATCTACACTTCTTCTTGATGTTGAGATCACATTATGTGCATCCATTTTTTCGTTTACATTTCCTACAAATTAATGCTCATGATAGCTCACTAAACTCACACAGTATCTGATAGAAAGTCATCAATATAGGATTAATGAGATAGGCTTTCATAGAGCTCACTCACGTCACCTGACATCCTATATAGCCTACTTCCATTGTCACAGCCTGAAGCCATGTTTAACAAATTAATTCCAGTGAGAAAAGGATAATCATATTACGCTTTCAGGGTATGATCTAAAGTACACAGTGTATCTTTTATTATGTTTTTACAATAAATTGTCAATGGATTAATGATGATCAATCATCAATGGCAATGATATAGCAGTGAGGTTAGTGATGGTGGTGACAAGGGTGACAAGGGTGATAAGGGTGATAATGGTGGTGGTGGTGGTGGTGGTGGTGGTGGTGGTGGTGGTGGTGCTGATAGTGGTAATGGTGGTGGTGATGACAATGGTGGTAGTAGTAATGGTGGTAGCAATGGTGGTGGTAATAGTTGTGGTGATGGTGGTAGTGATGATTGTGGTAGTGATGATGATGGCGGTGACGATTTTAGTGGCGGTGATGTTGAAAATGGTGGTGGTGGTGATGTTGATGGTGGTGGTGATGGTGGTGATGATGATGGTGATAACGGCAGTGGTGATGACAATGGTGGTAGTAGTAATGGTGGTAGTAATGGTGGTGGTGATAGTTGTGGTGATGGTGGTAGTGATGATTGTGGTAGTGATGATGATGGCGGTGATGATTTTAGTGGCGGTGATGTTGAAAATGGTGGTGGTGGTGATGTTGATGGTGGTGGTGATGGTGGTAATGACAACGGTGGTGGTAATGGTGGTAATGGTGGTAATGGTGGTGGTGATGATTTTAGTGGCGGTGGTGTTGAAAATGCTGATGCTGATGGTGGTGGTGATGGTGGTGATGATGATGGTGATAATGACAGTGGTGATGTCGGATGGTAGTGGTAATAATGGTGGTGATGGGGGTGATGATGGTTGTGGTGGTGGTGGTGGTGATGATAGTTATGGTGGTGGTGGTGGTGATGATGGTTGTGGTGGTGGTAGTGGTGGTGATGGTGGTGTTGGTGATGGTGACATTGTGAAGGTGGTGGTGATGTTGATGAATGTGATGATAATGGTGGTGGTAGTGGTGATGATGGTTTTGGCGGATGCCTGGGTTATTGTGGTACCCGGTATATGAAATTCCATTATTAAGTAATAAAGCTTATAAGGGTTGGTGAAGGCAAATAGTACAGTGTAGGTTCTATGTAAATGAATTGTAATGAAATCAAATGACCTCCAGGAATAAGAAGAAGACTAATCACACATGGTCACTTATTTCCAATCAATATTATTACATTTTCTAAAATATCTCACAATCAAACTCTTTTCATTTTTTATCACCGTCGTCACCATTCACCGCCATCATTCCCACTACTACCACCAAGCTTCCATCATAATCATGATCCTAATTAGAATCCTCTTCCTGATCATCATCATCACACACATCATTATCTGTATCATCAAACTGATCCCCCTCCCTTCTCTTCATTATCATCATCATCACACACATCATTATCTGTATCATCAAACTGATCCCCCTCCCTTCTCTTCATTATCATCATCATCATCATCGCCACCACACCACCACCACTACCAATATTACCACCACCACCACAACTACTACTACCATCAACATCATCAATCATATTCATGAAACACTGCACTCGTCCTTGGCCTAGGTTCGTACTCCGGATTCACCAGGCTAGCACACTGAGCTGAGCTGAGCTGAGCTGGAGTCTGTATTGATTTGCTAAGCCCACCTCCCAGGGCAGGTAAGGTCACCGGCTTGCAGGCGACCGAAGTTGGAACGCCCAGGACATTCACGAGATCTAAAAACGATCTCCAGCACTTATAACATGAACCCAATCCACAAAACCCAAGGATTTAGGTAGAATAACTTGCATTCTACGGAAAATCTCACCTCAAACCTCGGTAAACTGCTGAACAACGACGTTCCCGAGCTGAAAGAGATGGCCCCACGTCGCTCCAGTACGTGTGATGGTACATGACGGTCCAGAGGTAGGGTAGGCAATTCATGGCACATAGCCATTGCTCTACTCGCACTCCTCCTGCAGGCCACCTCGAGAGCGAGCATCAAAGCAGTCTAATTTGCAGCTCTTTTATCACTCTCCAGACCTTCCTTCGAAGCTCTGCAAGCCTCTTCTCATAATGATCCACAAATGATGAAGGTTAATTCCGCAATAATATGGTAGCGTAATAATGTCCTTCTCAATCAATGATATACGACTTGAAATACAAATCACTCAGTACAGCACATCGCTCTATTCAGATCAGAATTCGAGACCACATTGTGCGTGGAAAATGCTAGTGCCATTATGGTGTGTGTATTGCATGCTGCTTACAATCATGTGCATTAGACACACTCGCGTCTACACACACCGCAGTCTGAACAAGGAAAACCCCTTTTTCCATTCGGTTGTGTTTTTGTGTATTAGCATAATAACTGCGTCAAGAATGAATAAAAAGCAATATTCGTAATATCCTATAGGGGCATTTCCTAAATTTTACAAAAAGTTCATGAAATGTAGAAAGGAACGGAATGGCAATATGACAAATCCGCATTATAAAATCATGATCCGTTGAGGCAAATTGCTGCGTGGGTTATTTGTTGTGCATGTATCTGAGCCTGACTATAGTTATAGTCAAATTACTAATTAGTTTTAGATAATTATATTAAGTAGGCATATACTTTGGATTTACCTTAGTAAATGAAAAATGTTGCTGTTATTGCAATTTTAATTGTCATGTTTCGTCAAAATGCATCAATTATTTTTACTACTTCTGGGCTTTTCTGTTCTTTGGTATAGCCGCGGGCTTTTTTGTATTACGTATACCAAGGTTCTCTTTTCTTTAATTGGTTTCCTTGCAATTACTCTTTCTTTCCCCAAAGTAGCTCTAAAATAAGCACTGATCCTTTTATATAATTTATGTTCATTTGGTTATGCTGAGGAAAGCACAGAACTTTTCCCTTATTTCATAATTGTTAAAGCTAAGTTTAGTAAAAACATGCCTCAGTCGGATGCTTTGGTAAATACCTTATGTTTATTAAGATATCCTAATGTATATCTGCATTAGTTAGGACCTACATAATACAAGCTTTGCTTTTTAGTAAATCCCCACTTTATTTAGCTTTTTTCAATGTAATTATCATACTTATGATTGTATCTTTTGTTATAACTATTACCATATAGAGAATCTTTATTGTATGATTAGTTATAATTATTATTATGTTCAATTATGTTATTTTCGATAATGTGAAAATAAATAAATTTGAAACTTAAACTTAAAGGGGGGGGGGGGCTCATCGTCAGTACTCAGTACGTCAGTACATTTTTACAGAGAGTACCTTATTTATAACAATCTAAAAAAACCGTGTCCCCGCCCCAATCCTTTTTTAAAACTGGATAATATTTATAAAGGACTCACTTTTTTATATAAAAAACAGTGGTACCTCTGTCCTCTCCTCTCCTCTTCTCTCTCTCTCTCTCTCTCTCTCTCTCTCTCTCTCTCTCTCCCTCCCCCCTCTCTCTCTCTCTCTCCCCCCCTCTCTCTCTCTCTCTCTCTCCCTCTCTCTCTCTCTCTCTCTCTATCTATATAACATTCTTCTTCTTTTTTTATCCCGAAATCTCGTTTGAGAAAAAACAGATTCTGAACGGTCTTCGGCAAGCAATCCATTCAGATAATAATAATAATAATAATAATAATAATATTCAATTTTTATATAGCGCTTAATACAATGTCTCTAAGCGCTTTACAAATATACTATTACCCCGGTCATTGGATTCAGTGCTTGCCCGCACACACTGTGTGCACAATCTCCACTCCCTGGGGAGCATTCCAGCCGGGTGTTACTTGACGCTCACAAGCTGATTTGAGCCCCCCCCCCCTCCCCCACCCCCCCCCCCTCCCCACGCACACATGATTCGGGGGGGGGGGGGGGAGTCACCCGAACTTCTATTTATATCTTAATATATTCGATGATCTGCTTATTCATTTGATAATACCCCAAAACAAGTGCAGCAATTTAAAGTTTTTTTTAATTGATATTTTATATTTGACATTCGTAGCGTAGGCCTTTTTATGATAATCTTCAATGAGGAAATACATATGAACTTTGTATGAACCATATATCCGTCAGAAACAATTATGATGGTCACTGTAATCAGATACCATGACAAGTACAGTACTATTTCACAATAATAAAACAAACAATAATAATAATAATGTTAATTCGTTCCGCAAGTCCCCTCTGCAAATATTAATACAGTAATTTGATCAATCATGCCATTTAATTATACACTCGGGACGTTTCCTCATCAGAAGTGTCTCAATTAATTTCAACTTGTTTCCATGAATCGAATAAAACCACTAACAACCTTATATAGATAAAACGAAGCAATACAAATCAAATTTGTAGGGGAGTAAGAGAGATTAATATACCTTATATCAATGACCAATCCTGAAAACAAATAGGAAACATTTAAATAAGTATCATGTACAATTTGTGTAACTTGTTATGTTTAAACGATTGTACACAAGATCAAATACTAATACATAAAAAAGAAATAACCATTATAAATGAGAGAGAGAGAGAGAGAGAGAGAGAGAGAGAGAGAGAGAGAGAGAGGGGGGGGGTGAGAGGTTGTGTGGGAGAGGGAGGGGTTCAAAGATTAAACAGATTAAAGTAAAATTTTCTTTAAAAAAAAGAAAATGTGGGACAACCTTTGATTCCTTCTGGTACAGAGAATTTTATCTTTTAAAGCCCAACTGTCCTACTTGTAGCTACTTCCTCCCTCTATAAAACAATGCCTAATCGGTGACCATTGGTCCCCCATGATCCTCTATTTATTATGTTAATTGAGAGCTGAGTTGATGAGATAGCCACCTGTCAGTGAACATACTGGGTGGTCTAATCCCTCCTAACCACACTAGTAGAGCCAGCATTAAGTCCTTCATATTTGAAAGTACGACGTGAGAACCGATATTCTATTTTATTCGAGATTAAAGGCACACTGTCCTACTTGTAGCTACTTGCTCCCTCTATATAGAAAACTTCCCCAATCGGTGCCTGTTGGTCCCCCATGATCCTCTTTTTCTTATGTTAAATGAGAGCTGAGTTAATGAGATAGCCACCTGTCACAGTGACCTCGCTGGCTCGCTGGGCGGTCTAATCCCTTCTTGCTGAAGTAGTAAAGCCTACCTTTAAAGGGAAAGTCCACCCCCAAAATAAGTTTGTTTTAATAGGAGTAGAAAAATGAGAGAAACAAGTCAGTGAAAGTTTGAGCAAATTCCGATTAAAAATAAGGAAGTTAGGATTTTTGAAGTTGTGATCAATCAAACACAAATTGGCAACTCTATGACGTATCATGCGAGCTCAACTTCCATTTGCTCAGTACTAAAAAAATCTAAAATTTTCATTTTCCCTCAAGAAAAATTTCAACCATACATGCACCCTAAATATAATAATTGCAAATATGTTTCTATACTCCCCCTGCAAGGAACAAATATATATTCCGTCATCAATAACGAAGAAAACATGATTTTATGGAATATTATGCACAAAGCAAATGAAGGAGAGCTCGTATAATAAGTCACAGAGTTGCCAAATTGTATTTGATTGATCACAACTTCAATAATTCATAACTTTCTTATTTTCATTCAGAATTTGCTCAAACTTTCAATCACCTGATTTTCTTATTATTCTGCCTCTATCGAAACAAACTTATTTTGGGGGTGGACTTTCCCTTTAAAGGTATCATTGTTAGCTTTTCTCGTAAAATGTCCGTTTGCTGAGAGAAGAGATAAGGGAAGCACAGATGAGCAATAATGGAATAAACTCAACAATGTGTCACCCATTAGCAGATGAGAATAGTATGATTAACGAAACGTAAGTGCACCTTATAAAATATGGCAGGTTGGATAAACTAAATATTATGTATTGTTATCTACTGCAGACGACGGAGTGCAAGGTGATCGTTACATTCTCAATTAAAGATCAACTCCAGTTCTGGTCAAAAAAAGAAAATTAATTCTCACATAATCACACGAAACTTACACTGAATGTTCAAGATTACAAATAAATGACATGTGCCAAACAATTTTGGAAGAAAATGTATACTGGCTGAGTAATGAGCATAGAAACACAAGGAAATCAAGGTAGTACTAGCCCCGACACCATGTGTGTTGTCCCATATATAGCTTTCTGTGTACCGTGCTTGTTACTTTACCAAGACTCGGCCAAATTTATGGTGATTTTGATGACTCCAGAACCTAGCAGTGCACACCAATACCTACATGCTATATGATCAACTGTTTCTGATCCATTCCACACCTTTTCTTTCACAATGCAATCGCATGACCATAACTGGAGTTTATCTTAAGTAGGAGAGAAAATCCACTTTTTAAAAATAAATAATCAAGGGCTTATTTCGAATCACCGGGTAATAGGGTTTCACAAAGTGTAGGCTAAATTGAATCAGGCCATTTGAAGATGATGGGGGGGGGGGGGTTATTTCACAAACATTACCCCCGACATTTCGTGAAATAAAGTCCCATTTGCAGGCCAAATAAATGAAAAGCTTAAATTCCAACGGCATTCGAAAGATAATACTAATTTAGAACTTCCCTTAAAACGAAAGGGCTTGAAAAAATCTTTCTGTTGGAAAATAAAGACCGTTTGTTGCCTAATCGATTTTAGGGATTGCAGTCCTTTTATTAAATAGTCTGATGTTTAGACCATTGTACCAAATGGACGTACGTTCTGTGCTGCGCAAAGATTCAATCAGTTTAAAGTTGACCATTACAAGAAGTGGGTTATTGATGGAGACAAACACTCATGTACCCTTTACAGCTCATTTTGTGTATAATTGTTATCACCGAAGAAAAAAAGAAGCCGGTCAGTCACTCAAAAGTGCGACTGACAGTAGTGTCTAGAAAGTAAACGGGTTTCCTTGCATAAATTGAATACTAGGACACTGCTAACGTTTTAATTTCACATATAGGACATAGGCCTACGTGACATATTCATAATTTATGCACAGTTCTACATAATTTGATGTTGGCTGCAAGGTCGGGTATTAAACGCGACCACCCGACTCGACGCGATGACCGGATGATTCCATGATTCTAAGTATTCTTTCTCAAACCCTCTATCGCTGGCTTTTTTTGCCTTTGAGACCCCCTCAATCCGGAACACTGCTCAATGTACCCCCTTTCTATGATATTCAAGATGTTTTATAGCCCCTTTTTTAAATTTCTAAGGAGTCCAAAGAGAAAGAGATAGAAAAACACTCCCTTTTTAATGTTTTATAACCCCTTTGAAAATTTCTCAGGAATACAAAGAGAGAGAGAGATTAAAAAAACACCCCCTTTAAACAAAATCTCCGGGTGAAAAGTATTCTTGGGCCGGACTTTGTCGCGCGATTTTTACCGGAGATTTTGGGAACGCGAATGCGGTCCCTCCGAGGGGGGGGGGGGGGGGGGGGGGGGGGGGGGGGGGGGGGGGTTGGCAAGGCATTCTTTACCAAGTCCCTCGGGAATTAAAGCCGTCCGTCTCCTAGGGGCTAACTGACAAACATAATTATACACAATCATGCTTTCTTAGCAGTCAGGTATAAAACCCAAACAATGATATTACGCGTATGGGTACATTTTCGTCGAAGGAGGCAATTTTTAAAAATTGCTCGAATATCCTTTTAACATTTTAGTTTAGTGTCATACAAAATAAGAGAAGGAAAATATAAGGAAAACACCTAGTTACTATACGTATAAAACAGTGATTACCCCTATATCTACGCTAGGGGCGGATCCAGCCGGCGGCAGGGAAGGGGGCCAAAGAGGGGGACCAATTCGTGAGAAAATATTTAGTGGCGAAACAGCCAGCCGGTGAATAAGCGGGGAGGGGGGGGGGGATTAAAGTAAGGAGCACTTTTTTTTTGCCCCCGAAAATTTGAAAAATCCGCACCACCCCCCCCCCCCCCCCCTTGAGGCCCAGGGGAGGGGGCCCGTCACCAAATAAAGGTAAAATAACGTGTTTTTTACCTGTTTTTTCCCTCCCTGGATCCGCCACTGATCTACGCAACTGCATAGAAAGGACCTTTCATGACAATGTCAGTAATAAAACTTGTTCTAAGGTAATATCTGACATACGTCTTTCATTAAAAATGGTTGTGTATCTTAAATAATATAATGGTTGCCCCTTAGTATGCCTAAGTTTCTTTCCCGCAAATCACGCATAAAGTTAACATTATTTTAAAACATGATCAATTCATGATACACAAGAAACGCCAAACGTGGAATTTACACACCCAAAAGAAAATAACTTGATTTTACTATTTTTATATTCATTT
>NW_022145598.1:1569279-1586779 GCF_000002235.5 Strongylocentrotus purpuratus | reverse complement strand
TCAATTAAATCTTTGGAATACAAGTATCAGAATGTATTAACATAGAACATTATCATAATATATTCATATACGGTGCAATTTTCCTCTCAGGTACAGCATAAAGTTGTTCAAGAAAACTCTGACACTTGGCTGAGGCATGCCCCACGTACCATCTACTTGCATACAATGTGCCTGTTATCATAATTGAAACACATGTTACAGTATTATCAGATAGGATAGGGAGATTTCCTGTCTTGGAATTTAGGGCAAAAGCTCTCACAAATACGAATATATTACAAATCTTATGCGCTGGGAATGATGTAATTGGAATAGTATAACAGGAATGCTTCTAAGCTTTTCTCAATATCAGGTACTGTTTATCAATATCATGCAAATTTACTAATTGCTTAATTCAATTTTTTACATCCATTGTAAAAACTTCTGTCCTGACCATTTATGCTTGCCTAAGCCATCGTAACATTTATTGATTGTTTTTTTAATAGTTTTTTACATACTGTAATTACATGTACTTGTATGCACTAGGGTGATTCAATGTAACATGCCCTAAATGATGTATGTCTCTTTTCCATTCATTTAATCCAAATATGAAAAAAATGTATAATGATGGTGATCCCAAAAGAACTGGTCCATTTTTGAATGAAATAAATGGTTAAATCTCTAACGGGACTCATTGCATGTAAAAGCCCAATGTCAAAGAGAATTACAAGATAGTTTTCACTGCAATGCTGTTATACTTTTATGCAAGTACTTGTATTATTCTTATTAAAAAGTAATGTCTTTACTACAGTATAGAGGTATGGTTAGTTCAGCTTAAAAGTACTTAATATATACGAGAAGCACCAATACATATCAAATGAAAAACACAAGCCCCACAGCATTTACTAACCCTCATACAATTCAAGAATGTGCTTACTTATGGCACAAGTTAGTGATTTTCACTCATTGAAATGCTGAAATTAAATGCATATTACAAGATTGTATCTTAACATATTTATACACACCTGTATTTTGCTGCTTTCCAACGGTTATGATAAATCACAGAAAAGTATGCATGCAACAGGGAGAGTAAAATATGAAGCACATCCTACCCAGCAAACTTAAATATTTTATTCCAAGCATTCAAAATGTATACATCATCTAATACAAATTGGACAAAGCTTGTAACTGAAGTATTTAAATAAGTATATAAATGAAGCAAAATAGGCCTATTTATTGAATTAATAAACAAAAAATAATCAAAGCTGTGATATCATAGGTGATTGAATGTATCAAAACATATACAAAGGAACTAAATACTGTACAAGGTTACGCTATATTGTACCATTATATAATTTTCTAATAATAAACTTCTACTGGGAAGCCCTGTATGACTCGTTACCTGTCTAAGAAAATAAACGAAGCAAAGGTTTATCTAAAATAAAAATTATGGAATTGTTTATATTCTAACATTTTCAATAATAATAATAATTAAAAAACCCACAAAAACAAAATCAGTCAAAATAAGTCCAATAATATAAGAGGCAATTTACTCTAGAGATGTGTATCTTACAGAAACAATTCTGACTTCATACGCCATCTCGGGAATCGACTGCCAATTATCGTTATACAAAAAAAATACTAGATCTACCCTGTGGAGTGATCAAGTGTTTTGGATTTGCTCTGTGACTATTCAATCATTGAAAATTATGTTCACACTACTTCATCACACTTCTTAATGACAGGATTTTTCCAGCACAAAGAGAAAACTTAATGGGGCAAGGTTGCTGTAGTTTGTAGCTTTAGCTTAAGGTTTAAGATGCAAAATCTCTGTTATTGAGTCATTGTTGGGTTCCAAACTGATAAAGCAAATACAAAAATATTCAAGCTGACCTGAGATACTGAGAGGGGTATTTTACACACTTTACCCTACAGGCAGTTTCAGTCAAGTTTTGACTCTTTCATGTACACCATATGCAAGATAATCAAGATTTACCTATAGAAAACTTTGAGTAGTGCGCTGACAGATGCAGCAAAAACTTCCCACATGATTTTGACTTTTATTATGACTAAATGTCTTGACGGAGTCAGAAAAGCATAATCCCATTTACTTTTGCATCGAGTTAACGCCCTTTTGGCCTTCGACAGACAATACATTTTAAAGACATCCCTCAAACCGTTTTAAATGATTCTAAGATCTCATGCAGGGGCGTACGCAGAGGGGGGGGGGGGGGGGGGGGGGGGTTTTGGGAGTTCAAACCCCCCCTTTGGTATTTTTATGAGTGTAAACCCCCCTAAAAAAAAACTAAAACCCCCCCCCCCCTTTTTTTTTAATTTAAAAAAAAAAAAAAAAAAAAAAAATTATACCCACGGCTAACGTAAAGTGACCTTACCCCCCCCCCCCCCCCCCCCCAACGAAAAAAATGTCAAATTTTCGAGATAAAAAAAAAAAAAAGAGTGTCCGCTTACCCCCCCCCCCCCACTGAGCGACTTTTCGGCCGGCGCGATTTTCAAATTTTCGGGAGCAAAATATCTCTTGTGTGATCTATATGCCCAACTACATCCCCCTCCCCCAATCCCTCAAAAATGTTTAAAAATACCAATAAAGCAATGTCTGTCTGACCGACGTTAGTTTCTTCAAGTTTCTTTGGTTCCGTGCTTGAGGATGCGGCTGAACTCACGATAGTTGAACAAACCCTTACTATCGATCGGAGCCCCACTTAAAATGCCATCGATCTCCTCCTCGGTAAAGCGATCTCCCATGGTGCTCAGAAGTTCACGCAAGTACGGCTCAGGGATGACACCTACAAGCACGGCAAGAAGGAGACAATTAATCAATAGCAGTACAGGGTTTTTGATGTCTTCTAAATCAATCAGTATTCCTCTTTGAATTGGCAACAGTCATTCCTATTTTCACTCTTTGTAGTTTTAAAAAAAATCTTGTTTTTTAAGAAGGTAAGATATTTTGCCTGTCCTTCTTCAATTATTGACATAAAATTAAAACAAGTTTTTAGTTTATGAGCACGGAGTCAAACAGTTGTCATAGAATAAAACTAAAAGTACTTTTCATTAAAACTCTCTAAGGAAATCTCACTTGAAAAAAATGAAAAAGAAGAAGAAAAAAAAGGAGCTCAAAAGTTATAGCAGACCTGATAAATTGAACTTGAAATAGATATTTGAAGAGAATATAATGTTTGGTCTATCTACATGTAATAATAAAACCTATATGTACATTTATATTAAAGGTAATACAAAGTTTTGGTAAATTTTGAAAATTGGGTGGATAGTGATTCTTTACAATTTTGATATATTTGGATTCCCCTGTGGATGTATTATAAGCACACAAATTTCTAGCCCCTAAAACACTTCTGCTTTCGAGAAAAATGGAATATAAAAATTTACCGGTGCTCCCGGTAAATTTTAATAAATTTCAAATAGCGCCTACGGCCGTACAATGGTAGCTGCGACCATGCACATCTCAGAATATGTAGTTGTGATATATAATTTCCAAACGGGAATAGCTAATCGGTCGATTTCAGTCAAGAAATATTGCTTTATAGCTTAATTAATATACTGACCTTGAGAAGGAGCTATACAACATAAAGAGTTTATTCTTGACAATTTCATAACTTTAGACTCGATTTCAACCGCGACAACGATCATTGAATATTTACGGATCGCATATGCTTCCAATATGTTCATTTGAACCAAATTCATGACCCCATACCAAAACTTTGTATTACCTTTAAGAAGGTATCCATCCCAGGGGATGCTCAAGGCACCTACAAAGCAGTATTATAACACTGGCTTTAACCCAGCTGCCCCAAGGTGCTCAAAGCATTCAAGGAATAAATTCCTACCAGGTATCCATTATTGCACCTGGGGGGTGTTTCACAAAGATCAGAAGTTGAACTTAACTCAAAGTTGGACTTGAACACTATGGAGAGCCATTTGTAGCCTTAAAATAAAATATATTCAAAAGCAAAATTCAAGTTATTTAGACTTTTCATAAATTCTACATCAAGAACATGAAATCTCCTTGATAATAGAAAATATGAAAGATTTCAATTTTTATTTTAATACTTTTGAAATAACTTTTACAAAATATTTCAAAAATACTAACAGCTTTCCATAATTGTTAAATCCAACTTAGGATCTTTGTGAAATACTCCCCAGGGTGGAGAGTGGCAAACGTAAATTAATTCTGAATGAAGGGGTGCAACCTACCACTTGCTTCAGGGTCAAAGCAAGCAAAGGCATTGACGATGACATCCTCAGGGTCCGTACCGTTGAGCTTCTCTCCAAAGAGAGTCAGGAACATGGTGAAGTTGATTGGTCCTGGTGCTTCGCTCATCATGTCTTCAAGATCCTTGTCTAGGGGGTCTTTACCTGTGAAGATACAAATGATGTATATGGTATTTTTGTTTATTCATTCAATATTTTCTTGAGACAGGGAATTATTACGTATACATGTACATCTTTTGCTACGATACTGCTAATAAAAACCGGTTACATTAAACTCAATCATTTATAGTGTATTACAAGGGTTGGTTGAACAATGAACAACAAAAGAATAGGGAAACTAGCAACAAAAATTTGGAAATCTGAGTCACAGACTGAAAAGAATAAATTGTATGGAACTGGCGTTATGTACCCAGGTCAGTACTATAAATTTTTGTCTTCTTTGGGAATAAGGCGTGTTTTTTTTTTTTTTTGTGTGTGTGTGTGTTTTTTCCCTCTCGTTGGGCTAATATTTATCAGTTTTAAATGCTTTAAAGCATATTTTTTAAAAAAAAAAAAACAGTTGGAAAAAAAACTGAAATAAAAAGCTGCCCATAGATTTTTTTAATTTTTCGGGTCAGTCGCAAAGGGCAATACATCTTTTTTTAAAGGCCTAATTCTAAAAGACACTAGTGCCGATCAAACCAATGACCTCTGCATTTCCATTCTAGTGCTCAAACCAAACGACTGCGAGACCCCAACAAAATTACAATTTACCTTCATCTCTTCCCTTTCATTCCCTTTTCTTTCAATCCTGTTTTTTACCTAGAGAAGCATTGGCAAGCATACATGTATCATGGACAAGGGCAATACATCTTGTTTTGATTACCGGTAGGCCTAATACTCAAAGACACTAGTGCCGAGCCTGGGATCGAACCAATGACCCTCCCATTTCTAGTCAAGTGCTCAAACCAAATGACTGCGGGACCTCAACAAAATTACATTGTACATGTACCTTAATCTCTTCCGTTTCATTCCCTTTTTGTTCAATCCATGCTTCTTACTTAGAGAAACAAGCATACCCAATGACTGCGAGACCTCAACAAAATTACATTATACATTTATCTCTTCCCTTTCACTCCCTTTGTTTTGAATCCTTGTTTCTTACCTAAAGAAGCTAACATATCATGAAGATCCTCCTTGTCGATGAATCCATCCCTGTTCTGATCTATCATGTTGAAGGCTTCCTTGAATTCCTGGATCTGTGCTTGATCAAACATAGCAAAGACATTGGAGGTGGCCCTCTGCGCCCTCTTCTTCGTCTTCTTCACTTTGGTTTTACTCGCCATGGTGATTGTTTATCGTCTTAACCTGCAAATAGAAAATATCAGGATAAGGTATATACTAGAAAGATATATACATGTAAGAAGACAAAGCTTGACACTCTATTGACTGTATATTTCAAATTTGTTGAAATACAAACAGGGGGACATGTACAGAGCTGCCAACCTTTGGAAGTACAAATTAGTACTCAGCACCTCCAAAATTAGTATTTTACCATCAAAATTAGTATTTTTCAACCGGCCTTCCTTTCACCTATTAAAAACCTATTGATGTCATAACGCAGCGCAAATGCATACCGTAAAGACCATATTTTTGCTGTAATTAGTTTTTTAAAAACATATTCAATTGTACATGTTCATCTATATACCTTGTTTTAACTGAAAACTCAGTTCTTTTTAGTTCCAAGCCCTTGCTTCAGCCACAAAATCACCTTGAAGATTCTCACACAAGTGACTATAAGCCACTCCATATAAAATGATGCACTGAATTCACAATATGGCTCTTGTAAAAATCTGCAATAATGTAGTACAGTGATGTATCAATGTATCAACTGCTGGACAGACTGTAAAGAGGTTTGTTGAACTTTGAAGCCCCAAAAGAGAAAAGTGTTATAGCTTTGGTGAAGGGCAAGTGCATACTAATACAATGCAATATTATATCAATCAGAATAATGAATGAAGTCATTAAAAAATGATAATTCTTCTTAATATCAAAAGGCTAGTTTAGAGAGAGAGAGAGAGAGAGAGAGAGCGAGAGAAGAGAGAGAGAGAGAGAGAGAGAGAGAGAGAGAGAGAGAGAGAGGGGGTGGGGGAGAGAGAGGGGAGTATCTTCATTCTCTAGGAATAATGGAATTACAGCTTTCCTACTTTCCTTCTCTAGAGATGCCAAACTTACAGCCTTCCTGATAACGTTAATATTCTTTCCTGAACATACAAGCAAAGATGCCCTTCTCATCATAATTGTGCCTTGAGAACCACAGACAAGAATATGAGGCAGGTGCACGAACCCATCACAATTGGACAATTGGATTAATAAAGCAAAAGCTTGAGCCTACACGCAGACCGATTGCACATGCTAAATTTCTACATGACTGTAACTCTATGTAATCTCACAAGGCCTATTTATTGTCCTTTAAGGGACACATAGTATTCAACGTTGGACAAAAGGATTAAATACTACAATGTTCAGGAATAAAGGAGGCAGATTAAGACGAAGAAAAAGAAACATTGACAAGGATAAGAGAGTGGAAGAATTGTTCAGTACTCTGACTTAAAAAATGCAAAAAAAAAAAAATCAATGTAAGATCAACATTTAGTTCTGAAAAAAGAAAGTATTCAATCAAATGTTACATATTCTCCCTAGTGGTAACCATAAAATCTACATGTACATGTACATGTAGATGTCATTGTAGATGTTCATACATGTATGTAAACCATGTAAACTTGCTTTCCCACTAGTTTTTATTGCTAATTCTTCACAAAAAAAAGAGAAGAGAGAGAGATAACTAACAGAGAATTAGTTACAAAAGAACTCTGATAATAAATGTTTATTATTAAAGCAATATTGGTTATTTGTAAAACATACATAAAATGTACGTACATGTATCACACAGATTGCTTGTAGTTGTACGATGTACATTGCATGTCTCTGTTTTAAATATATATATGGCTTTGCAAAACATGGATCAGATCATGACTACATGAACAACTTCTCGAAATCAAACTATTTTGTTTATAAGTGGATGTATGATTTACAAGTACATGTACACATACATGTACTGAAAAGCAAACCTTACTCCAATAAATGTTTGCTGAAAAAAAACACCCATAAACAAAGTTAACAAACACACAATTTTTTTTATTTGTTAAAACCTAACAAAACAAAACAACATCAGCAACAAATCCTGTTGGGTTAAGATACAAAATGAGATCAAAGTAAGCTGAAACTATGCCAGATATTCCCAACTCAATGATCTTTAGGCTATGTCACAGCAAGACGTCACATGATCGTCATTCTTCCATGTACAGTGTACAGTGTACATCAAATGATAAGGCAGAGCAGAGGTCATCTAACAATACACTTCCAAAAAGGTCATTTTTGTCAAGTTTCTTGTCATAAGTAAAGTACACGTATCATACAGTATGTCAAGCAATGTTCTGTCTTTTTGTGTTTCAGTTTGGGGGAATTCTATAGGGATATGTCACAATCTTGAGTAAATTTTTGTTGTTGCTTAGCCAGATACATCTTTAAAAAGAAATGAGAGAAAGGAAGTTTCAAACCAAGAAAGAAAGAATAAGTCTTCAGAGTAAAATTAATAAGAAAATTTGAATTAAACAATGAATCAGTTACGGACCAAGACAAATTTCACCTGTTTTGAGCGAATTTTTTTCAGCATTGTATCCAGCTAAAAACATTTGTTAAACAACGAGTTAACGACACAATTTCAATAGAACCTGTAAGTGATAAGCTAGTATGATATTTATGTCCGGGTAAGAAAACAATTAAATAGCACAGACTCCATCCTTACTTTTGGAAAGATACAAAGACAAAACTAGGGATGATTTTTTTTTAGATCTAGAAAAGACTAGTCTAGATTACAATATCTACTTTGCATTTTCAGCTTTAGAAGTCTACATGTAGGTGGAATGACTTGGTAATGCAATTTTAAAATAGTTTAATATAGATTGGTTGGATGCAAGGTAAAATCACTCTAAAATACATCGCATAATAGCATAACACATATCCCACACATACCATACCATGCCAGTGTCACTGAAGAACCACATTTGCAATGAAAAATATATCCTAAAATATCACATTTTAGCGATGTAATCGGCGGTCCCGCTACCCGAATCTGAAAAATCGAGTATCTTACGCGTGTCTGTAAGAAATATGGGTACCATAAAATGAGCTTTATTTCATGTATTTTTCAGATTTAGAGCCCGATTTTGTGCTGGTCGCAAGCTCAAAAGTATCTCATCGCATGTATTAAATCAATGTAGCCGCACACCGCAACGCACACACGATATCTCTAATTCAGATTCCAATATCCGATCACCACAGTACTAGTTTTCGGCCTGGCGAGCTCCGGGGAGCTCCGGCGCTAGTGCTATAGATGAGTGCGGAAACGCACGGCGCGTGCGCGCGCTTCCTAATGACTTTGTACATGCGGCCGAAAACTGGTACGCTATGCCGAAAACTGACTCCGAAACAGTGAAAATTGAAATGAATATTGTCATGGCAATTCGTGATTTTTTCTGGGATTCTTGTTTTGTTTAAATAATAATAATATTTGCTTCATGATTTGAACAAAAAATGATAATAAATAGGAAGTAAAGGGTCCTAAAAATAGGATTTTGTCTTAAGTGGCCGAAAACGGGCTCCTTTACTCTATACGGCACGTTAACTACAGTACACACTAAACATAGATCTAGACCTATATCTAGTGGGTAATCCTTTGTTAGGATAAAATATTATCAGTGGGCTTGGTGTTTTAGGCAGTATAGATGACACTCCCCACTACTGTATAGGAGTAATCCGTCACACAAACAACTCAAGTGAAACGTGATACACGGGAGCGGGTACTTCCGCATTAGCTTGGGCTCGTCTCCGGCAGACTACACACAACCTACCGTATAAACTCAATGGACAACAAGTTAACCCAAAATGAAAAAAAATGTCTACGCAGGATCCGCATTGAAAATGGAAATATATTCGATAAATTTCACCCACTAGATGTACACAAGAAAGGTGGTTAAGTCTTCACGTTTGTAAAATATATTATTTGATACGGAAAAGTCACAAAGAAATCACACAAAGATGTTAATTCTGACGTAACTGAAAAGGAATTTCGAGTCATAAAACCGCAGAATTGCAACCACTGCACAGCCATACACACCCAACACATTCGCTCGCAAGGTGGTTCTTACATGAAAATGTAAGATAGAATAAATAATTTCTCCAAGCAAATCACTGATTGATCTTCGGTCCCTCACATACCACTCACGATCTGCCATTAACATCACATATTTAAAACAAATACATATATCATTATACACACAAATCTGATGTATTTTGCACGGTATTTACATTACCTCTCGACAGGAATTATCAATGTCAGCCAAGCCCTTTTTGAGAATTGCGCATGCGCCACTTGTTTGAGTCGTGTATAAATTCGTTTGGTACATTTTTGTAAGGTGAGTAAAATGAACAAAGTTGTCCATGATTTTTGTTTTTGAAGACTACTAGTGACAGATTGATGATTGTGTGACTGCGGATGGGGAAGAAGACATCTTTAATTTCTAATTTGTTTAAATATATCTAATTATTAGATAGAAATTACAATAAAAAATATTACACTCATTATCATTATCAATTAGCTGATGAAATTGTATAAAAGATAGAGTCTGTTTTTGCAGACTAGATTGAGTTGAACTTTGCATGTCACGTCTGACGGCGAATGGAGGGCGGGCGGCGCGGGGGGGGGGGGGGGGGGGGGGGGGGGCAACCTAAGCGAATGTGCCGACAAATTCAAAATAGACTATAAAAGCTTCATATTTGCTGACGTAACGTGCAGGCATAGCCACGGGGGAGGGGGGGCACGTACCCCCCCCCCAAAAAAAAAAAAAAAAAAAAAATCCAAGATCGGTTGAACTTTTTTAGACCCCTTTTTTTGACCTCGATCGATGTATGTGCCCCCCCCCCCAAAAAAAAAAAAACCCATCAAACTCTGGCTACATGCCTGGTAATGTGTAAATCAAATTTACATATTTCTTTCGGAGGAGGGGGGGGGGGGGGCTGCTGCCTCCGGCCGGTAAGATATCTTAGCAAACAGAAATGAGGTGACACACTCGTAACGTTTCACTGTTTATACGCAGAGAGATGTATTTATCATGATGGAAATGTGCAGCTGGCTTAGAATTTGAGATAAGCACAGGAGCACGGATTCTAGTCTACCCTGATATCAAGTTAGTTTTGTGAGGTCCCTTCCCATTTGTTCTGTTTAAAAAAAAAATCAAAACATTCTATTTTCCCCACATAACATTTTCTATAATACCCTAACGGTGCATTAAAAAAAAAAAAAATGCAATCTCTGTATGAAAGAAATCTACTCCTTCATCCATTATATTAAAGGCAAAACAAAGTTTTGGTATGGGGTCATTAATTTGGTTCAAATGAACATTATTGGAAGCATACGCGATTTTACAATATTCAATGATCGCTGTCGTTATTGAAATCGAGTCTAAACTGATGAAATTGTAAATAATAAACTCTTTATAGTGTATGGCGCCCTCTCAAGACTGATGTTACTTTAGCTCTAAAATGTTTCTTGACTACAATCGACCGATTGGCTATCCCATTTGGAGATTATATATCAGGGCTGCATATTTTTAATTTTCATGGTCGGAGCTACCATGGCTTTTTGAAATATTTGAAATTTACCGGGAGCACCGGTAAATTTTTGATTGTTCAAAAACTCGAAAGCACAAGTGTTTTACGGGCTAAATTTTCTAGTGACTAACATATCAACAGGGGCATCCAAATATATCAAAATTGTAAAGAATTACTATCCATCCTTTTTTTAAATTTCCGAAAACTTTGCATTACCTTTAAACTAAGAAAGTGAAAGTTCATGACATTTTCGGACCTGGCAAGATACGTCACAGTGTTGCTAATTTGTGTTTCATTGATGACAACTTCAAAAAAAATCATAACTTTCCAATTTTCAATCGGATATTGCTCAAACTTTCACTCATTTGTTTCTCTCGTTTATAGTACTGCCAGCTTCTTGAATTACCAGGGTGTACTTCCCCATAACTCTGTAGGCCTACATGGCGGGAAAAAGGGCGAGAGTGATTGACAGACGCCCCCATTTGTTTGCCCTTAGCCATTGATTGAAGCCTAACATAATAACATTAAGTCAAAATACTTTTAAAAGAATATTTTGTTATTAGGCGGAATAAAGTTGACGCAAGGAGTTTTCTGTGGGACGGTACAAACTACCTCTTTAAAGCCTCTTTTAACCCTATTTAGGGGGGGGGGGGGGGGGGCTTCTAAAGTCCCCCCTCGACATTTTTCGCGATAATTTTTAACGCAAAAAAAATCTTGCACTGAAATTTTGTGACTTTTTTCTTTCGAGGCTTGCGCATCTTTTAAAAGAAATTTTTCGAAAATCGGACCTACCATTACAAAGTCACATGTCCTTTTGTCTTTGCATGTCAGCCCGAAAATCGCTCATTTTTGTGATTTGTGTACAAAACATATGGAAATCTCATTTTTCAAATAAAGAGATAAAGCATTAGATATTTTGGTCTTGTTTATAGTTGAGCCTTGAGGTGTTTATTTTGGGGTCAAAATAGTTGAATAATAGTTGGAAATGAAATAAAACAACAAAAACAATAAAATACATAAGTTAAAAAAACAAAGAAATACATAAGAAATTATCAAAACAATAGATAACATAAGTAATAACCCTGGTTTTTCAATTTGTTGTGTTGTTTATTATTCCAAATGGTCTAACAAATATATATAGTGAGAAAGAATGCTTAAATATGAATAATGTCTGATTTATGGGCAAAAATGTGAATTTTATGACCTTATTTGCATAAATTACCATAAATATGCAAATGAGTGAATTTTTCAAAAAATTGAAATTACCATAGTATTCTATATACTTCACTTAACATGTACGCAAATCGCGGGATCGGGCGTTTCACGGCCGAGATCATAGGGGGGGGGGGGGCCTTAGAAGCCCCCCCCCCCCCCCCTGGGCTATGCAGTTTCAAAATAGCCCGGGCTAAATAGGGTTAAGATGGTTCGCAAGAGACAGACGGCCCACAAGACCGATAACCTAGGGACCGATATAATTATTTCTAAATTCGCTTATGGATCTCTTTGTTCGTCAGTCTGCGGAAGACTGTTAGTCTCATGGACCGTGGTTTTGTGGACTTCTTGTAACATTATTCTACAAAGTTCTCTTATGCATTTTTCCCGGGGTATTTCTATATTGTCGGTCATCGTTGGCTGTCGATCAACTGGATGACCCCTCCCCATTTACAGCTCTTGAGGGAAAATGTATACAACTTGTAATCACTGTAAAAGCTAATTACATGCATTATGTCTGACCCCCCCCTTCCGATTGGAGAGTATATACATGTAGTCCCTTTTTTAATCAATATTTATGGATATTCAAAACGCACGGGGGCACTTTGCTCTACAGATATTGTAGAGCAGGCGCCATGGGTGCCCAGCAGAGGCGGACACAGCCATGATCGTCACCATCATCATGATTATGAGAACATTTTCTTTGCCTGCTGGTGAAAACAAAATTCTGAAATCATTGATCGAAGTTAGGGGTGCCTTTAACTTTCCAGACTTCAAACAAAAGCTCGCTTCAAAGTCTAACAGGTGCTCCTGTGAGTATGTTTGCACCTGTTTGTGTGCCAAAGGAGGGGATGGGAGAATAGGGGGCGCTAGGGGTACTCGAGCTTCCTCTTTTCGATTCCCTTACCCTCCTTGAGTCTATATGCAATGCCTTATGTCTGTCATCACTGCTGTGCTTAGAATAAACTCACTGCTCAAACGGAAATCAAACGTCAGAACGTCACATGGAATATCATATAAAACTTTCAGACATATTTCTCCAAAATGGAAATCAAACTCGTGTGTCTAATCGTAGATTGCTGCGTGTTTGAAATTGTCAGGGCTCACGAGGCACCAAGCTTTGCTTATCTTGGACCCTGGTCAGTTCTGTTTTTAAAATAAGTTCATATTTCTGTATGTATGTTTTAATGTATACTGATTTAATTTTGTATTCAGAATTTAAAAACAAATGAAATTAAATGAATAATTTAAAAAAAAAATTCTCAACGGACGTACAAAACAAAAAGGGAATGAGACGAAATCTTACAAATATTTAATAATAATAATAATAATGGTGGCTTCTTATATAGCGCACAAAAGAATCGACAATCATATTGCCTACTATATAAGATTAGGTATCCTTATATAGTGACTTGAAATATTTCATGAAAGACTAAATATGCATAACGCCCGTATTACACGAGGCGTTAATTTCCTGATGGAAGACAGTTTCAGGAATTTTTGGTTTTATTGAACTACATAGCGCATGCACATGATTTGTTAGCGCAGGCAATCAAAATGACATATCGAGTGTATGCAACGAGTAGAACTCATTAACTTTCGATTTTACGTCAAAATTTGTTTAAGTAGTATACTTGCAGGCGCAGATCAAGGGGGGGGGGCGAGCGTGCCTTGGCCCCCCCCCCTGCAAAAAAAAAAAAAAAAGGAGAGAGAGAGAGAAGGAAAAGAAGGGAAAGAGGAGAGAAAGGGAAAAAAAGAAGAGGAAGAAGAAAAGAAAAGAGGGAAGAAGGAGATCGGGGGGGGGGGGGAAGGACTTGCCTCCCCCTTCCCCTCCCCCCCCCAATAAAAAAATAAAAGAGAAGGAAGGAAAGGGAAAGAAAAAAGATAAAGAGGAGATAAAGGGAAGGACAAAATAGGAAGAAGAAAAGAAAAGAAGGGGGATATCCGTTGCAATTTTCCCGCCAACAAGTTGTGGATCGAGGGGGGGGGGGAAGACCCTAGCCTTCCCCCCTCCCGTCCCCGCTAAAAAAAGAGAGAAGGAAGGAAAAGGAAAAGAGGAGAGCTAAAAGGGAACAAAAAGAGGAAGAAAAAAAGAAAAGGGAGAAAAGAAGCGGAGATCAGTTGCGGTTAATCCCGCCAACAATGTGTGGAGCGGGTTGGGGACCAAAATGACCGTGCCCCTCCCCCCCCCCCAGCAAACCTAAAAGAGAGATAAGGAAGAGAAAGGAAAGTGAAAGAGGAGAGAAAGGGAAAGGAAAAAAAAGAGAATGAAGAAAGGTAAGGGATATCAGTTGCAATTTTTTGCGGGGATCGGGATCCTCGAGCCCCTCCCCCACACTTTCTTTGAAAAAGTATATTAAAGAGAAATAAAAAGAAAGAGAGCGAGAAAGAAAAAATAGTTAACTGCCAGTGTCACATTATAATGGGGTATCAAAATATGCTCATCTGACCATGATTAAAATTAATGCCTAAAATCCTAAGGGCTCTGCCTCCTGGATTCCACCTAGGGCCCTAAGGCGGGCCCTTAGATGCTCATATGACGGTCATTTAATGCCTAAAATCCCTGATTCCTGGGGGCTCTGCCCCCTGGACCCCACGTCAAATAGTTTCCTATGTAGTGTCACAAATAATAAGGTATCAAAAATGCTCATCTGACCGTAATTAAACGCCCTAAAACCCCTTAGCTTCTGGGGGCTCTGCCCCCTGGACCCAACCAAGAGCACTTAGGCGGGCCCCTCGATACTCATCTGACCGTAATTGAGTGCCTAAAACCCTTGAGATTCCGGGGCTCCGCCCCTGAACCCCAAGCCAATTAGTGACCTGCCATTGTAACAATTAGGTATCAAAATAATGCTCATCTGACCGTAATTAAATGCCTAAAACTCTTGAACTTCCGGGGCTCTGCCCCTGGACCCCGTCTAGGGCGCTAAGGCGGACCCCCGAATGCTAATCTGATCGTAAATTAAAACCTTAAACCCCTGAGCTTCCGAGGCGGACAAGGTATCAACATATGTTCATCTGACAGCAGGCGCGTAGCCAGGGGGGCGGTGGGTGGTCCCCCAATAAACGCCGGCCAAAAAAGAGAGGAGTGTAAAGGAAGAGGACGTAGGAAGAAAAGGGAATAGACAAAGAACATATTTGAAATTCAGACAAGGATTAAGAGTCGAGAACGGCACAACGAATCGTCTTCTTTCTCTAATGAATTAATGAAACGTCAAAGCTTCCGCGCTACGCGCGGGGGAGGGCAGGGGGAACTTAATTCAGACGAGGATAATTTTCGGGAACGGTACAACGAATCGTCTTCTTTCTATAATAATTTAATGAAACGTCGAAGCTTCCGCGCTTTGCGCGGGAGAGGGAGAGGGGAAAACTGAATTCAGATGAGGATTAAGAGTCGAGAACGGTACAACGAATCGTCTTCTTTCTCTAATGATTTAATGAAACGTAAAAGCTTCGCGCGGGAGGGGAAAAAACTATTTTCAGACGAGTAGGCACGTACGGAAGGGGGGGGGGGGGGAGGGGGGTTAGGGGGTTGACCCCCCCTCCGGTTTTTTATGTGGTATTTTGGAGCAACCCCCCCCCCTTTTCTCTGATTTTTTTTTTTTTTTTTTTTTTGAATCTAAAAAAATTAAAAAATGCCAATGGCTGGTCTAAAAAAGGTGACCTCACCCTCCCAACGGAACGAAATGTCAAATTTTCAAATTTCGAGATAAAAAAAAGAAAAGAAAGTGTCCTCTTCCCCCCCCCCCCGCTCTTTTAGCGGCTGGCTGAGTCGTTACGATTTTTTTTCGGACCAAAAAGGGCCTCCCCCCTAAGAAATCCTGGATCCGCGCCTGGTATACCTTTAATATTCTGGACCTTAAGTACACTGCCTGCGCCTCAAAGTCTAAAGGTGATGTCAGAGCCTGGCTGAGTCATAGATGTTCATGTTCCATAATAAATGAAATGATTGGCAACCGTTTGTTTGAGTGCTTTATACATTATCTCTGTGTCAACAGTAATATGACAAGGTTGATGCAAGAAGGTCGTTGATGCACAATTTGCCCGTATAATAATTTTCCTTTCTCGCTGTAGGTGCTATTTGATTGTTGTCAATGTGTCATTCAGTAAACCGACCCACGCAATCGACAAGACAACATACAAACACAAGGTAAGAGATATGAAATATATATAATGTACATGTATAAACTTCTTAAAGTCCATGGTACCGAATACCGACGGCCCACTAGACCGACATACCCCCCTCCAAACAATCCACAAGTATTTGGATAGGCCTAATTATCGGTCTCGAGGGGTTTTGATCTCATGGACGGTGGGCCTCAATCGTGAAGCTTAAACAAAAACTGACAGCCTGAGGTCCCATGAGAAAATAATTGTGGGTCGATCTGAAGAACCATGGACCTACTACAAACCATCAGATCAGTTGTCAGAAAATCTTAGAGACTGGCATTGTCGGCCTCGTCGGACGTCGATCGGTATTGTATAGGCTTCCACATGTCTTCGGTGGCTTTGCCAGGTCTGCATAAGTATTAAAGGTACTATGTCCCATTTGCAGGCCCCAAAAAAGTTAAATTTCAACTGCATTTGAAAGATAATACTAATTAAGAACTTCCCTAAAAAAGGTTGGGCTTGAAAATGTCTTCAAGTGGGAAAAAAACGACTATTAGTTGTCAAATCGACTTTAGGGCTATAGAGCCCAAAAGTAATAGTCTTGATTTTCAGACAATTGTACCGAATGGTCATACGTTTTATGCTGCGCAAAGATTCAATCAGTTTAATCTTGGCCATCACAAGAAGTGGGTTAATGTAGACAAATGCTCATGTACCCTTAACAACTCTTTTCATGTATGTTATTACCAAAGAAGAAAAAAGCCAGTCAGTCACTCAATAGTGTCTGACAGTGAAGTCTAGCAAGTAAACGGGTTCCTTGCATAATTTGAATATGAGGACACTGCTAACGTTTAAATTTCACAGATAGGACATACATGACATATTCATAATTCCTGCAAAGTTCTACAGCATTTGAGGTTGGCTGCAAAAGGGACATAGTACCTTTAATGGGTGTAATGATGTAGACAGAGAGATACACTGCGGCTTGGCCAACTCCCAACTGACGCAGAGGTCGAACACAGTATTAAACACACCATTGGATTGGAAATGGGACTTAACGCCTTTTGACAAATGGGGACATCTTTACAAGACTCTCGGCATGTCGTGTTGGTTATGGCATGTACTTACAGACAGCAGCAACTAGCTAGTCACCTACTAGACAGTACGTATTCATTTGGAGCGACCTTGCACAGACTGGTCCAGACACAAATTGTATTTGTTATAAGGATTTATTAATTTGAAAATT
>NW_022145598.1:1409585-1568779 GCF_000002235.5 Strongylocentrotus purpuratus | reverse complement strand
CGGACCTAAACAAAAAACAATCTCCCGAAAATATAGAACCGCCGCTGCCGAGGGGTCGGGGGCGTTAGATATATATAGTGATGGATAACTTTTCCATTATTTTGTTCTATAAGACAGAATTTTTAAAACTCCAATTTAAACAAAATGTAAGACTCAGGATCGAGGGTCTTTACTAGAGGACCTATGATAATATGCTATTCGTAATAATTTATGAAAATACTTCTACTACTCCTACTACTACTACTACTACTACTACTACTACTACTACTACTACTACTACTACTACTACTACTACTATTTACTACTACTACTACTACTACTACTACTACAACAACTACTACTACTACTACTACTACAACTACTACTACTACTACTACTACTACTACTACTACTACTACTTCTACTACTATCTACTACTACTTCTACAATGACTAAAAATAATGATAATAATGTGACGAGACATGGAAGAAATAGAACTTGAAGGGAGCGGCGACCTACTATAATACTCTTCTTGAATTGCGCCTGATAATATACGAAATCGAAACTCCCTCTTTAATTGACCCCCTCCCCCTCGAGAATATAGAAATTACTAATATAAGGGAAATAGTCGCTTTAAATGGGATACGATTTCGTATATAGTACAGCCTAATAGAAATTTGAAAAATAAAGTAGGAATATGACGTTTTATGCTGTATGAAAACACGAGATAATAAGAGCATTTTGCAAATAAAGCGTATCTCAATATTCTAGTGGTTGTCAGGCTATCCCCAAATAATTGAAGTGTTATTGTGTTATCTGTTTGTATTGGGAGTCAAGAGGGATGACAGATGAAATAATATGTGAAGTTATAGGACAGACTAAGAGCATTTTGCAAAATAAAGCGTACCTCAATAAAAACAAAAAGGGAAATACTGAATTGTACGTAAAACCATGCAATTCTTTCAAGAGCCACTTCCCCCTTCACCTCCGATAAATGCCCCTATTAAAATCTGGTCGGTGCTCCTTTTCTTTCAACAAAATAATGCACATTTCCCTTTATCATTAGTGCCCTTTTCTCATTTTCATAAGTGCCCCCTTTTCACCTCTGATAATTACCCTTTTAAACATGATATAGTGTGCCCCTTTTTCCTTTCTAATAAGGAATCTATTCCTTTTTCATAAATGCCCCTTTAGCCCCAATTCTCCCCCCCCCCCCCAAAGCTCGCTCGCTACGCTCGTTCGTAGTTATAATTATGTAACTTATCAAAGGTCTTTTTAGTCTTCCGTTATGAGAATGTGCTTATAACCCCATCAGGATTGGGTTTTTCATCCTTATAAGATGTAATTTTTCGCACTGCGACCTCACAAATCTTGAAAATTTAGCTCGCTCACGAATGAATTTTCAGACCATCATACCCAACTGGAAAGTATGATGCTTAAGCAATATCTTATATGATGTAAATAGAAAAAAAAATATTGAAATCATCCCTGGTACTGTAATCCCAATAATTATAGGGGTATATACCAATATCTATAACAAAACAGGGTGCCCCCTCCCCACTTTGGAAGTTGCTCCGCCGCCTCTGGTATGGAATAAACTGCAACAACAATTTCTTATGCCCCCTCTTTTAAAGGTTAAGACCTGTTTTGGAAACGCCCCCTCTCAAAAAATGAAATGGAAGCTCTTGTACCAATCATGTGAAAGAATATGTTTTGACTAATACGTGACGATCTAAATTTTGCCGGGAAACTGCCTATTAATTGATATATTTGAAAATGATTATATCTATCCGGACCGGATAGATATCGCGCACTTGTCGCGTAGTCCCATACATCTTTCTGTGTACAGTGCTTGTAACTTTACCAAGACTGGGTCAAATTTATTGTAATTTTTATGATTCCAGAACCTTGCAGTACACATCAATACTTATATGCTAGATGATCAACCTTTTCTGGTCGATTCCACAACGTTTCTTTCACAATGCAATCGCATGACCAGAACTGGTCTTTATCTTTAAACAAAGAGAACGGCTCAACTTAAACTTTGTAAAATAAATACCGTCCGGCCCCCCCCCCCCCCCCTCCACAAAAAAAAAAAAAAAAAAAAAAAATCCAGGGCAGAGATCAACAGCCTATAGATTGGACATGAAACGCTTCGTGTATAATATTATAAACGTACTCAGTCCAGTGTATTAGAAGCAAATTGATTATCCCTGTTGGTTTTCTTTCATTATTCTGGTTGTAAGATTTCTAGGTTATTTTTGGAAGCTTATTCAAATTTTTCAATTTCCTCCACTCCAGTGGCGGATCCAGGGGGGGGGGCCGAAACGGCCGCGGCCCCCCTCCCTATTGGCGGCGCAAAAAAAAAGGAAAAAAGAGGAAGAAAAGAAGAGGAAAAAAAGAAAGGAGAAGAGAAGACAAAAAGGAGAAGAGAGAAAAAAAAGTAGAAAATAACACGAAGAACGCCCCCCCCCCCCTTCCCTCCCACTCCGGGGTCGGAGGGACCGAATTTGTGTTCCCAAAATCTCCCAACAAAGTCCGGCCCGTAATACACAAAATTGGTGGAAGAGAAAAGTCGGGTGAGAAAGGGGAAAAGAAAAGGAAATGGCGCTAAGTGACAGTAACGACGAATAAGGGAAAACTGTAATCGGGAGATTTGGGGTCATTCCAGAAGGCTTGACAAACGTTCTTGAATAGAGGGGCCGGGCCGGCCGCATAAAATCTAGAGCCGCGGATTCAAAGTTAAACGTTAAAAACAGCCCCTGCGCTACAAAGGTCATCAATCTTTAGTGAGCAATTTGAAAAGGGCACCATATTTTGGATGTCTTTTAAATAGAAGCTATATACTCATATAATTTGAAATTAACGGTAGGGCCGCTTTACAACTCTTATTTTGCCCTTCATTTAAATTCAGCTCATACTGACTCGCTTGTTCTTGTATTTGAACTCATGTTCGTAGTAATCATAGACAGGGGCGGCAATCCTGGCCCGATAGGGGGACACGTCCCCCAGGAAATTTAGAAATATAGCTCGAAAAAAATATAGCGGAAAGAACGTACATATTGGGCTTAGGGATTTTCTAGAATGCATAATGTCAGCATTCTACATTGGCCGCTACTCCCCGGCCCTAGCCCGATAACACAAAACTATGATCTGACGCTCCAGGGCGTGATTTATCCATGGTTGGTGTAATAGATCTTTTTTTTTTCTCTCGTTAATTTCTACTAACCAATTGTGTGCTATTACAATCATGATTGTTTCATTTTCCCTTTAAAGCAGGCGCGCAGCCAAGGGTGGTAATGGCAGTAAGAGGACGAAAAAGGAGCAGACAAGGAAACATTTTTTTAAATTCTGACAAGTCGAGAACGGTACAACGAATCGTCTTCTTTCTCTGATAATTAAATGAAATGTCAAAGCTTCCGCGCTTCGCTTGGGAGGGGGGCCGCAACTGAATTCAGACAAGGATTAAGAGTCGAGAATGGTACAACGAATTTTCTTCTTTTTCTAATAATTTAATGAAACGTCAAAGCTTCCGCGCTTCGCTCGAGAGGGGGGGGGGGGAGGGACTCAATTCAGACAAGGACAAAGAGTCAAAAACGGTACAACGAATCGTCTTCTTTCTCTAATAATTTATGAAAGGTCAAAGCTTCCGCGCTTGGCGCGGGCGATAGGAAACTGACTTCAGACAAGGATTAAGAGTCAAGAATGGAACAACGAACCCTCTTCTTTCTCTAATAATTTAATGAAATATCAAAGCTTCCACGCTGCATTTAAACAAGGATTAAGAGTTGGGAACGGTACAACGGAACGTCTTCTTTCTCTAATAATTTCATTAAACTATGAAAGGTCAAAGTTTCCGCGCTCCGCGCGGGAGGGGGGGGGGGAAACTGAATTCAGACAAGGAATAAGAGTCGAGAATGGTACCAAAAATAATCGTCTTCTTTCTCTAATAATTAATGAAAGGTCAAAGCTTCCGCGCTTTGCGCGGGAAGGGGGGGGGGGGACTGAATTCAGACAAGGAATAAGAGTCGAGAATGGTACCAAAAAATCGTCTTCTTTCTCTAATAATTAATGAAAGGTCAAAGCTTCCGCGCATCGCGCGGGAGGGGGGAACTGAATTCAAACAAGGAGTAAGAGTCGAGAATGGTACCAAAAAATCGTCTTCTTTCTCTAATAATTAATGAAAGTCAAAGCTTCCGCGCTTCGCGCGGGAGGGGGGGGGGGGGGGACTGAATTCAGACAAGGAATAAGAGTCGAGAATGGTACCAAAAATCGTCTTCTTTCTCTAATAATTTCATGAAACATCAAAGCTTCTGCGCTTCGCGCGTAAGGGGGGGGGGGCAGCGAGCTGCCCGAACATATGAATTTTCGATATATTTTCTCGTTGTTTTTTTTTGGTAATAAATAACGCTTTCACAGAATACATATGCTCAAAATTTTGCTCGATCGCTTCGCTCACGAGCCGAATTGTGAAACCAGAAAATTACTTTTCGGGCAAGAGGCTATAGCCCCCCCCCCCCCCCCCCCCCCCCTCGATGAAAATGTCAAAAAATTGTACCGGTATGTTGCTTCTAATATGACCTTGTCAGTATTGTTATGTTGAGTTGAAAAAACGGTACGCGCAATTTTCATATTTCCCCCCCCCCCCCCCCCCCCCCCCTATTTGAAAATCCTGGATCCGCGCCTGCACTCATGAACATAACAGGAAGCAAACATTTCGCAATTAATCCCGTCTCCCTTCTGTATATGTATCGGGATAAACTGCGTTTTGAAATCAGAATGCTGAGGCTCCCTGCTCGGTTTCAAGTTCTTTAACGTCTAGTTCATCACAAAGCTGCCATACAATATACGTCCCTGTTTCCATATATCAGGAGCTACACAGCATCGCATCGGACATTGGACTGACATCGGACATTGGACTTACAGTACCGCTATATCGGTGAGTCTTACCAGTAGACGTTCATACTTTATTTCCGGCTTTAGTTCTACAATGTTATTTCTTTATAATAATAATAAAAATCAGCTTTTATATAGCGCTTAATACGTCTCGGACGTCTCTAAGCGCTTTACAGATATATTATTATATATATTATTATATTCTTATATTCATATATAACTAATGCTAGCATAGAGACAAATCACAGACGATTGTCATTTGATGCACAGTCTCGAGTCGAATCACAGTGAGCAAGATTTAGCAAGGAGAATTTACTCATGTGTCATTCAGAATTAATTATCATTTAAGCACGGAGCCCTGCTGAAAAGGCGAAACGTTAGTATTGTCAACCATCTTGCATAACAATGTCAGTTATATTGCACTATAATCAGGGTCGGCCTGGTCGTGGGGGTATTCTTCAGTCCCCGATTCTTCAGTTCTTTCATATTTTGGCTCATGGCCGGTTAATATAATGATTTTTTTTGTTTGTTTTTGTTTTGTAATCTACCTATACCATCCTTGGTACGAGTTTTGAGAAATTGTCGAACGACAAACATCGTGTCTCTACGTTTCACTAGAGTACTCTTTCAGAGTTTACCGCGTCTGTTTCAAGTTTTCAAGTTTATGTATTGTTCCACATTTTACAAAGAATTTAGACAGACGTCTAGATAAAATTATATATATATATATATGTAAATGTAGTATGGTAATGGAAATGGTAATGATTTTATTGAAATTTCATTTGCAGCCGGATGGCTGAAATGCAGAATTGTGTACATTGCGTAAAAACATAAATAATTATACAAACATAAAGCACTAATGTAAAACAGTAAAAATTTATCGAATAAATCGTATAAAGAGATAACACACAGTGATTGAATTGTCTAAATGAGTTAGTTTACCTTGACTAAACAGGTAATGCTCAAATCTGTTCCACAATCATATATGAAAAGATCGTCCAAAATAAGGGAGAAGAAAGAACAAAAGGACCGGAGCCGGAAGTAAGGAAGAGTAGAGGGAGTGAAAATACAGACAGCACAGGAGCTCTAGGAAAAGTATGAGAGAGAGAGAGAGAGAGGAAAAGTATGAGAGAGAGAGAGAGAGAGAGAGAGATAGACAGAGGGAGACAAAGGGAGGGAGATAGAGAGATATGGAGATAGAGACTAGAGAGAGAGAGAGAGAGAGAGAGAGAGAGATAGACAGAGGGAGACAAAGGGAGGGAGATAGAGAGATATGGAGATAGAGACTAGAGAGAGAGAGAGAGAGATAGACAGAGGGAGACAAAGGGAGGGAGATATAGAGAGATATGGAGATAGAGACTAGAGAGAGAGAGAGAGAGAGAGAGAGAGATAGACAGAGGGAGACAAAGGGAGGGAGATAGAGAGATATGGAGATAGAGACTAGAGAGAGAGAGAGAGAGAGATAGACAGAGGGAGACAAAGGGAGGGAGATAGAGAGATATGGAGATAGAGACTAGAGAGAGAGAGAGAGAGAGATAGACAGAGGGAGACAAAGGGAGGGAGATAGAGAGATATGGAGATAGAGACTAGAGAGAGAGAGAGAGAGAGAGAGAGAGATAGAGGGAGACAAAGGGAGGGAGATAGAGAGATACGGAGATAGAGACCAGAGACAGGGAGAGAGAGAGATAGACAGAGGGAGACAAAGGGAGGGAGATAGAGAGATATGGAGATAGAGACTAGAGAGAGAGAGAGAGAGAGAGATAGACAGAGGGAGACAAAGGGAGAGAGATATGGAGATAGAGACTAGAGAGAGAGAGAGAGATAGACAGAGGGGGACAAAGGGAGGGAGATAGAGAGATATGGAGATAGCGACTAGAGAGAGAGAGAGAGAGAGGGAGATAGACAGAGGGGGACAAAGGGAGGGAGATAGAGAGATATGGAGATAGAGACTAGAGAGAGAGAGAGAGAGAGAGAGGGAGATAGACAGAGGGGGACAAAGGGAGGGAGATAGAGAGATATGGAGATAGAGACTAGAGAGAGAGAGAGAGAGATAGACAGAGGGGGACAAAGGGAGGGAGATAGAGAGATATGGAGATAGAGACTAGAGAGAGAGAGAGAGAGAGAGAGAGATAGACAGAGGGAGACAAAGGGAGGGAGATAGAGAGATATGGAGATAGAGACTAGAGAGAGAGAGAGAGAGATAGACAGAGGGAGACAAAGGGAGGGAGATAGAGAGATATGGAGATAGAGACTAGAGAGAGAGAGAGAGAGAGAGAGAGAGAGAGAGATAGACAGAGGGAGACAAAGGGAGGGAGATAGAGAGATATGGAGATAGAGACTAGAGAGAGAGAGAGAGAGAGAGAGAGAGAGAGATAGACAGAGGGAGACAAAGGGAGGGAGATAGAGAGATATGGAGATAGAGACTAGAGAGAGAGAGAGAGATAGACAGAGGGAGACAAAGGGAGGGAGATAGAGAGATATGGAGATAGAGACTAGAGAGAGAGAGAGAGAGAGAGAGAGAGATAGACAGAGGGAGACAAAGAGAGGGAGATAGAGAGATATGGAGATAGAGACTAGAGAGAGAGAGAGAGAGAGAGAGAGAGAGAGAGAGAGATAGACAGAGGGAGACAAAGGGAGGGAGATAGAGAGATATGGAGATAGAGACTAGAGAGAGAGAGAGAGAGAGATAGACAGAGGGGGACAAAGGGAGGGAGATAGAGAGATATGGAGATAGAGACGAGAGAGAGAGAGAGATAGACAGAGGGAGACAAAGGGAGGGAGATAGAGAGATATGGAGATAGAGACGAGAGAGAGAGAGAGATAGACAGAGGGAGACAAAGGGAGGGAGATAGAGAGATATGGAGATAGAGATATATAAGACAATACATGGGGATGGAGTGCCTAAGGGACGTATCGAAAATTACCGGTAGGTAAAAAGTACAACTTTGACATTATTTTATACGAATACTAAGAGAATATGAGCATAATAATGATGTTCATAGCGAACATGGGAGGGAATATATATTGGGAACATCCTTGCTTAGCTTGATAGATGAAAATTCCGAGGAATTAATTGTATAAATTAGAATAAAATGTTAGTGTGTGCCTGAAAATCAGCCAGATGTATTATTCTTATCGCTCTTTTTCTGGAACATTAAATCGAATCGATTTTTGTTTTTGAACAATTTCCCCTCGCTAGCACCTCGTAATCTAAATATGGTAGTAACAAAGTTGATTATTATGTTTTAAAGTCATGACATGGAAAGTAAGATTTTAACTTACTGATTACACATAAGTTCCTAAACTGTACATCAGTTTGCATATTATAATCAATTTGAGTATTCCATGTTAGTTTACAGTCAATAAAAAGATCAATAAATTTAGTGGAATTTATGTGGTTTAAGGGTATAAAGCCACTAAGCAAAACTTGTCCTGGTAGCTCAGAAAGTGTATTGCTGAAAATCATAAAATTATAGTCTAATTAAAATTCAGGGACAACTTGATTGCTTGTATCCACTCAACTACGAATTGCAATACAAAATTAAGGGAATCAAGAAGAATTCTAGGGTTGGGATGAAAACAGAAGATGCCTGAGTCATCTGCAAAGTGTAGAAACGAAAGAACCGTGGATGAGCTTTTGAAATCATTTTTTTTTATAAATATAAAACAAAAAGCGGGCCTAATTAAGACAGTCGACGTTTACCATGATATGTCTTGGTATTCTGCCATAACCCATTTGATATATTACAAGAGGTATGATAGTGTTGTAAAATATAGCCTTTGAGAAACTAATACTTCATCAAGCTCTGCTTCTGAGTTGGTTCCTTCTTTCTCGTGCCATTACTATTGTATTTGTCTTGTTTCATTGCATATTGTTTTTGTAATATAATTTATTGTTTTATGTTTCGCATGAGAAATCAAATCATTTGAATCTGTATTGGTTTCGTGGTCCATGAAAACTGTGACAATAATTTTCGGTTGGAGTTTTAATGGAATTATGGCCAGCCCTCCCCTAAAAAATAAAACTAAATCCATAATGATAGATCAGCCCCTGGGTAAAAATAAGAGTTCTCCATGACTTCAGAAAACATAACCACATTGACGATAATAAACGTGTAGATCCCAATCCCCGTGTTGATTTTGACTTTCAAAATTCATAAGGTTCCATTTCTTCATTAGATGTTTAACACTTTAATTCTTCTACTAGACACCGCAATGAAATGTTACAGAAGATTCATGATTTTACTCTCATTAAAGGGATAGTTGAGTTTTGGTATTGAGGGCACTATACACGCAATATTTTTTAGGGTGAGATAATGAAAAATTGAGTGGTAAATTTGAAAGAGCATATAGATTAAATGACAAAATCATCTTTGTTTGATCGAAATCGGTTCAGAGATGGCTGAAGTGTTACAAATATAACCATTTCAATTATGTGGGCCCCCACAAAATTATATTCGATAATTTTGAACCAGCCGTTGAAAAACGAGATAGCGCCTTATACGTTTTATTCCAGCCAATGCCAATGTTGGCTTTTTGTTGGCTTTTTGTTGGCTTTTACCAGCCGACCCGTGTATTGAAAATGCACCTGTTCGAAATTAGCGGTCACCTTTTTTTTTAGATGGAGCTGAATTGGTATGATCGGATTTAATCTAAAATTTCACATATTTTGGGGTTTGAAATATCCTAAAAGGGCATTAGAAATGTCAAAAACAAGAATAAGAGCAATAACCGTGCACTTTGAAGGCATTTGCGGTCTTAAACAAGAACTCAACCATCCCTTTAAATCGATCACTATTTTACTATGAGTGAAAATACTATGATGGCATTGGGCGCTCAATTAAAGAAATAAGCTTGTACACAGCGGATTCGGGTTGATGTAGAAAAAGATGAAAATAATACAATGGGCCTGAAATTCGCAGACAGAAAAAGGAACATACTCGTACTATTAACAGGGGCGGCTATTTCTTTTCATGGCCGGAGGGGGGGGGGGGTGACGAAATGCGAGGGACCAGTGGCACAATAAGCCAAAATGCTTGGGGGGGGGGGGCAGAAAGAAAAAAAAATCCGCATCACTTGCCAAAGGACCATTGAGCTTATTTGACCTTGTTTTTTTTAAATTTCAGATGTTTCGGACCTATTGACTCTAATGTGAATGATTGGACGAGTTCATTTTGCTCAAACTTGTTTTGATTGGTTTGTCTCATTCTCTGCTTCTATTGAAAGTAAGTTATTTTTGGAGTGGACTTGTACTCTAAAAGCCATTATAATAATATAAATTATATGCTATATTAGTGTCTTTCAGAGGAGTAATAACTCTATGAAAATTGAAATCTAAAGCTTTGACATACTATCGACTTGATATGCATATTCACAATGACTTTTCATTAATTAAGCACGGCTTACTGCCTCAGCTATAAAGGCAATGTTATGTCGTCTGCAGCATTTATTTGTTGTGCATTTTTTGTAAAGGTGCTTTCTACATGTACTTGTAATATTTAATATTGTTTAGTGGATATTAAAAAAGTGAAGTATCAAAGAAATATATTTTATTTTATATTTTCAAGGGAAATGAAAGAGGTACAAAAAAAATATTACGCATACCGGTAGAATTCTTCCTTTCACCCATATACATGTACATGTATGTGACACCAGGGGGTGTTTCACAAAGATCCTGAGTTGAACTTAACTCTAAGTTAGACTTACAAATTATGGAGAGCCATTTATAGCTTTAAAATAAAATATATTCAAAAGCGAAAATCCAAGTATTTTTTACTTTAAAAAAAATAAATTCCACATCAAGAACATGAAATCTCCTTGATAATAGAAAATATGAATGATTTGAATCAACATTCTGTGCCTTTTAAAATAACCTTTACAAATATTTTCATAGATGCTAATGGCTTTCCATGAATGTTAAGTCCAACTTAGAGAAAAGTTTAACTTAGGATCTTTGTGAAACACCCCCCTGGTTCCCATACAAAAATGGGGTGATAAGCGAACGTTCTTCAACTGTTATCATTGTATTTCAATGTTTATCATCACTGTCTTTCAAGTGGCGACCGGGGAGCGCAGACCAAACTACTTTGTTGCCATCCAGGTGGGCAGTCCTGAGGTGAGAAAGAGCTGGTGTTTTATGGAGTCTTTCAGTAATCATTTGCGGATTAAGGGTGTGTTTGTGGCGGGGGGGGGGGGGGGGCATGTAACCAATATGATTAAATAAGCTGATGTTCATACGGAACATCTTATCACACTATCGCATCTCATATTTGTAAAACTGGAAACATTGTTAAACAATGTCTTTAAACAATAATTTTAAACCATGCCACTTCACAGCAAACCAAGGCAGGCGCGGACCCAGGATTTCTTAGGGGGGGGGGGGCAAATTTGAAATTATGCGAGCCAAATATTGTACATAATGGTGACACCGGCAGTGGTGAAATGAGCAAAAACGTTTCGGGGGTCAAGGGGTGGAGCCCCCAGAAGCTCAGAGGTTTAGGCATTTAATAACGGTCATATGAGCATGTTTTGATACCTTATTTGTGAAACTGGCAGGTCACGAATTGGCGTGGGGTCCAGGGAGCAGAGCCCCCGGGAGCTCGGACGTTTCGGGCATTAATTACGGTCAGATGAGCATGTTTTGATACCTTATTTGTGAAACTGGCAGGTCACGAATTGGCGTGAGGTCCAGGGAGCAGAGCCCCCGGGAGCTCGGACGTTTCGGGCATTAATTACGGTCAGATGGGCACATTTTATACCTTATTTGTGACACTGACAGGTCACGAATAGGCGTGGGGTCTAGGGGCGGAGCCCCTGGAAGCTCAGGGGTTTTATACATTAAATTATCGTCAGATGAGCATATTTTTATACCTTATTTGCGACACTGACAGGTCACGAATAGGCGTGGGGTCTAGGGGCGGAGCCCCCGGAAGCTCAGGGGTTTTTGGCAATAAATTACGGTCAGATGAGTTTATTTTGATACTTTATTTGTGACACTGACAGGTCACTAATTGGTGTGGGATCCAGGGGGCGGATTCCCCAGGGGCTCAAAGGTTTTATTCATTAAATTACCATCAGATTAGCATCCAGGTGCCCGCCTTAGGGCACTAGGTGGGGTTCAGGGGCAGAGCCCCGGGAAGCTCAGGGGTTTTAGGCATTTAATCACGGTCAGATGAGCATATGTGGACACCTTATTTTGTGTTACAAAGGCAGGTTACTGTTCTTTCTTTCTTTCTTTATGAATTGCCATTTTCCAACAAACGCATACAAAAGTATAATTGATTAAACATTGAGGAAAAATCTCGGAAATTTCAGCAACATTTGTAAATCACCGGTACCGAATTAGAAATAAACCACGTTTGAATTATATTTGGGGGGTTTTTGTCACCCCCTCCAAGCCCCCTCCCCCAACCCATCCCATCAGTACGCCAGTGCCCCCCCCCCCCCGATCTGCGACCAATGTCTTGTTGGCGGGAAAAAAATCGTAACTAATCTCCCCTACCTTTCCTCTTTCTCTTTTTTTCTTTCCCTTTCTCTCCTCTTTCCCTTTCCTTTCCCTTCCTTCCCCTCCTTTTTTTTGGGGGGGGGGGGGGGCGGGGGGGGGGGGGGGGGGGGGGGGAGGCAAGGGCCTTCCCCCCCCCCGAACTACAACTTGTTGGCGGGAAAATTGCAACTGAGATCCCCCTTCTTTTCTTTTCTTCTTCCTTTTTTCCTTCCCTTTATAACCTCTTTTCCCTTTCCTTCCTTCTCTCTTATTTTTTGATGGGGGGGGGGGGGGGGGGGGGGGGGGAGGTATCAGCTGGGAGGCAAGGCCCCCCCTCCCCCGATCTCTTTCCTGTTTTCCCCTTTTCTTTTCTTCTTCCTCTTCTTTCTTTCCCTTTTTCTCCTCTTTCCCTTCTTTTCCTTCTCTCTCTCTCTCTCTCTCTCTCTCTTTGCCGGAGGGGGGGGGGGGGGGGGGGAGGCCTGCTCTCCCCCTGGATCACCAAGGTGAGTTATACACAGGACTAGTAGGTTCTCCTTTTCTGTATCTTGTCTATTGATTGGAAAAGAAATGAACGTCTGAAATTATTTTTTCTTCTCTCTCTCTCTCTCTCTCTCTCTCTCTCTCTCTCCCTCTCTCTCTCTCCTGTGTCACATCTAGATTCACGAAGCCCTCCACAATGTCCAGCAGACAATGGTGGATGGAGATACGAGGTTGAGGGAAGCTATGGTTCCTATACCATCGCTTCATCTTACCATTATGGTCATGCATCTAGCTACTGATGATGATGTAGACAGGTCAGATATTCGTTTAACCTTACCAGTACTAGTTTACAGGAGGGATTAGACCGCCCAGCAAGGTCACTGGACAGGTGGTTATCTCATCAACTCAGCTCTCAGTTAACATAAGAAAAAGAGGATCATGGGGGACCAATGGTCACCGATTAGGCCTGTTTGTCACATAGAGGGAGCAAGTAGCTACAAGTAGTGCAGTGGGCGTTTGAACTAAAGCAGGTTTGACGGTACTATGGACATACACATTGGTCCATTGACTCACTGGTACTAGTTATTATCCATGGGACCTATAAGGTTCCTTTTGCGCCTAAGTCTAAATAATGATTTCATACAAAAATAGTGATGAGAGCAGAGACAGGTCAGAAGGGCAATTTTAAGCGTTACAGAAATTCTGGAGGGGGACCATTATGCCCCCCCCCCCCCGGCCTCATTAGGGTTAAGGGTCGTTCAGATATGACACAATTTCATTTATTATGTGTACATAAATGGCAACTAGGCCTTTTGCTTAGTGCCGTGTTACAGGATACAGAAATTACAGATACAAAGCATATTACACTTATGTTGTCATTAAAAACAAGGCTTTGGTTCCGCCACCAGAATCATGGTTATATAATATTTTTTGCAGGCTCAAGTCTCAAACAAATGCTATAATGCTGTAACGGTCATGGTATTGAGTGTTGGAATGTACGTTTGTAACCATTTTGTCCCTGTTTCTACTCTCTCAGGGCTAAAGTAGCCTTGATAGAATGTAACAGGTTACTCGGTTACAGGATACCAGAGATCAAGCGCAGGAAACTCAATATATCGTTCCAAGGGTTAGGACACTTCAACAATCGGGTCGTGTTCGCTAAGATCAGAGACATTGATGGGATCCTCGACACTCTCGATAAAGTGGCAGGTATATACATGTGAAAATTTTAAGCTGGATTTATATAGCTCTTGTCAGAGGCGGCGGAACGACTTCTAAAGTGGAGGGGGGCACCTATAAAAGGGCACTTTCTGGGAAAAAGGGCACCTTCAAAGCGGAATCTCAAAGCGAAAATATCAAATTTTGTAGACATTGGTATATACCCCTATATTGTGATTACATTATCATGGATGATTTCAATTACTTTTTTTCTTTAGACATCATATAAGATATTGCTTAAGCATCATACTTTGCAGTTGGGTGTGATGATCTGAAAATTCATTTGCGAGCGAGGAAAAAATGTAAGATTTGTGAGGTCGCAGTGCAAAAAATTACATCTTATGAAGAGGAAAACCCCAATCCTGATGGGGTTATATTAAAGCACATTTATCGGAAGTGAAAGGGGGCTTTTATGAGAAGGGGGAAGTGGCTCTTATTAACAAGAGAAAGAGGCACATGTTCAAATAAGCGGGGCACTTATCAGAGATGAAAAGGGGCAATTATAAGAAGGAAAAAGAACGTTTATTAGGAAGGAAAAGGGAAATGTGACAAAGTAGAAGGGGCATTAATTAGAGATGGAAAAAAAGCACTTATCAGGAGGGGAAGGGGCACTAGTCAAAGTAAAACGAGTATCTCTCAGAATTGAATAGGGTCATTTACAATAGATGAAAATGGGCACTTATGAGAATAAAAAGTAACTATTTTCATAGGTGAAAAGGGGCATTCATGAAAAGGGGAATTTACGAGAAGGGAAAGGGGCTCCTTGTTTAAATGGGGCACTTATCAAAAGGAAAAATGGCGCTTATTAGGAAGGAAAGGTGGCACATGTGAACATATAAGGTCCGCTTATCCGAGTTAAAAAGGGGTAGTTATTAAAAGGGGGAGGGGCACTTCTTACAAAGGAAAAGGGGCACTTGTCAAAGGAAAAAGGGGCAACTCTTAGATTTGAATTGGGCAATTATCAGAGGTGAAGGTGGCGCTTATCAAAAGTGAAAAGGGGCACTTACTAGAGATTAAAAAAGGGCACTTTTGAGAATGGAAAATGGACACTTATTGCAAAGGAAATGGGCACTTAAACAAATAAATAGGGCACTTTTTAAAGTAAAAGAGACACTTTTACTATGTAAAAAGGGGCAGTTGAAAAAGTAGGAGGCACTGTGCCCCATACCCCCACAGAAACCGTGTTAATTAGAACTGCTACCACTGGCATACTGATAGGGGGGCAGTTAACCCCCAAATAAAATTCAAACGTGGTTTATTTGTTATTCGATACCAGTCATATACAAAATGTTTTTGAAATAACATGATTTTCCGGGTATTTTCTCTCACCTTTGCCCATTATGCTAGAAGCATCACTCCCTATTTTTTTTTTTTTTTTTTTTGGGGGGGGGGGGGGGGCACTGTTTCCCCCACTTTTTCAGGTACCCCCCTAAAGCCCATTTTTACATAGGTCAAGTGCCTCTGTTGCTTCTAATAACTGTCCTTCCTCTCTTTTCTTCTCTGTTGAGTTTTCCTTTTCAGGCGCAAGAAGTGCCATTTTCACTTCTGATAAATGCCTTTTTTTACTCTCACGAGAGCACCTTTTCTTTTCTAATAACTGTCCTTTTCCCTTTTGATAAGTGCGTACTTTTCCTTTCTCCATAACATGCACCCCTAATTCAAGGCGATTAAGAGCCCCCTTTTCTTTAATTTTCCCTAGAGCTCGCTCGCATTTATAAATGTTATAATTATGTTACTTGTAAAAGATCTTTTCAATCTTACTTCATTAGATTGTGCTTAATACTCATCGGGGTTTAATAATGTTAAGAGAGATGGTTTGAAGCGGAGAATGACTGATGAAACAATCTCAAGGTTCAGGCAACCCTTTGATTGGCAGGCTCTGTCTTCACTGGAATTTAGGCGTCAATGATTTATATGAACATTTTCTACAAATTTTTCTGGAATTATAAGATGTAATTTTTCGCACTGGGACCTCACAAATGTTGAAATGTTTGCTCGCTCGCTCGAAAATTAATATTCAGACCATTACAAAGTTATGTTGCTTAATTTTAAGCAGTACAAATATTGTCATTCTTGGTAGTGTAATCACAATCATGACGATGTAGGGGTATATACCAATGTATGTTTTTTGTTTCTTTTGTAGGTGCCACTTTTTTCCAGAAAGTGCCCTTTTTTGTTGTTGTCCTCCCCCTATTTTGGGAGACGCTCCGCCGCCCCTGCATTATGCTACTTGGTGGTGATGCGGATTTTGTACTGATCCCCAAAAGGTATTTGCTCATTACGCAACTGACTGATACCATTGTTTAAAGATAAATAACACCTGTAATTTTTATATCAGCTTGTGGTAGAAAAGGAGCCAAAATTTAATCTTTCTTCTCATTTTTGTTCCTTTCCAGAAACCGTTAAGGAATGTTACAAAATAAAAGGCATCAAATCCACCGATACGCGGAGATTCAATCCCCATCTCACCGTGGTGAAGCTCTCTCGCGATAGTGTGTACAAGACGGGTGTGCGTTCCATTAGGTCGGAGCTCTACTGCGATCACAGCGATACGCTCTTCGGGAACCAACCGGTCAGCGGCTTTCAGTTGTGCTCCATGAGCAAACCAAAGAGCGAGGACGGGTACTACTACAAAGAACACGAGGTGCTATTTTAATAATGAAGGTATACCTCTATCAAGGCCATAGGCTCAGGACTGCGACATTGCTCTTTGCAAATATCACAAATTTGTCAACATTTGCTAAGGACTCGTTCATTATATATGACGCTTTAAACCGCTGCATTTTCTTCTTTTTTTCCTCTTTTTTTCTGTGCAAAGGGGGGAGGGGGAGGGGAGGGGGAGGCCGTCGCCCCCCCCCCCCCCGTGAATCCGCGCCTGGTGATGGGGATGATGGTGATGATGACGTCGATTGGTGGTGGTGATGATGATGCATTGTGATGATTATGATGTTGATCTAAAGGATAATTGTTTGAAGTGCGATCAGCAAGTGACCCATATAAATATATGTTAAAGGTTAACATTCATAACTTGGTCAAGGTTATGGCAATGATTTCTTTGTGTATGTAGAATTTCATTTATTTGAACTAAGTAAAGATCCTTTCTGTTTATTTCTTAAAAGTGGGTTGATGGTACTGTGGTTTTCGATCGATTCACAAAATCCATGATTTCAACAATTTTATACCTGTTATTTTGATAAAATTCTTGAAAGATGAGTTGAGTTCTGATAATGCGATTACATTGTGCAAATAATCCAAAAAAAGGTTGATACTGCAGCATATTATCAAGATTGATGTACTTCAAGGTTTTGGAATCATCGAAAGGTTAAGAAATTGGTCTAGTCTTGTTAAAGGTCATATGCACTCGAACATGTGGCATGACATGTGGTCCACAACTTGTAGGTGCTTACTTATCATATATCGAACATGAGGGCATTTGAAGAGCCATGCTTATAAGGGGACAATTTTGTTTATGATAATCTTCCACACTGAAATAAAGAGAATGAAGAAACTCACAAATAATGTTTAACCTCTCCAGAACTCGACCTTCTCTTTAATTATTGTTATCAGAGCAGCAAAGCTACGAGCATAGCTAGGAATCGGGGATAAGAAGAGGTGAGGATTAGAACTGTTTTTGTCGAAGATGACGGGGAAAATAAGGCTTTCAAGCCGTAAACTATACACATTTTAAAGAAATCTTTCTTTTTTGAAAAATTACAGTATTCATGCAACGCTTGTGCCTTGAATTTAAAAGAAAATTATACTAATTTCATTTGACAATGTGTATTTTAATGCATCGTTTATTATTAAACACTATTTTTATAAGCAGATTTATAGACTCACTGTTGAATTTTATTTGTGAATTCATAATTTTTTAGAAAACAAAGTAGGCCTAACAGTCCTGATTTATGTCTTGTACATGTAGATTTATTTACGAAAATCTTTTTTTACCCTATTCATCTTATCAAATGTAGAATTCATTTATTTGGAATGATATAGAATGGCCCACTGGTCTGATTTATTAAAAAGGGAATGGTAATTTGGCATATTTAACCATTTCTTTTTACCTTTTTTTCTTCATTTCATTTGGTACTTTCTCGTAACCTAATACATTAATCTTGTTTGTGTGTCCATTTAAATTGATACAAGAAGCATTGGTTTGTACATATTTTGCTGATATGAATTGACATGAAATAAATAAATGTGGAATTTTGTTTAAAGGTCTTCACTATACACAGTTAAAATTTTTGTGAACAAGTTGTTTAAAAGTTTAAACAACTCTTGATTAACGGGTGACCTGATCTAAGAGTTGTTTAAAATGTTAAGCAACTCGAGTTGTTTAAAGTTTAAACACTTAGTTGATCAACATTTTGAACAACTTGTTTAAAATCACAATTTAAACAACCGGTGTTGTTTAAAGACGGTTGTTTAAAACGGAGCTGTTGTTCAGTGGAGGTTGTTTACACCAACTGGGTTGTTTAAAGAAAGTTGTTTAAAAAGGAGCTGTTGTTCAGTGGGGGTTGTTTACACCAACTGGGTTGTTTAAAGAAAGTTGTTTAAAACGGAGCTGTTGTTCAGTGGGGGTTGTTTACACCAACTGGGTTGTTTAAAGAAAGTTGTTTAAAAAGAAGCTGTTGTTCAGTGGGGGTTGTTTACACCAACTGGGTTGCTTAAAGAAAGTTGTTTAAAATGGAGCTGTTGTTCAGTTGGGGTTGTTTAAACTACTGGGTTGTTTAAAGAAAGTTGTTTAAAAAGGAGCTGTTGTTCAGTGGGGTTGTTTACAACAAAAGGGTTGTATAATGGGGTATAATTTGGGTTTGATACTCTGAATAAGTGCACCACTACTTCTGGGTCTCTATATAGGTATATGAAGACTAGGGTAATTCTGCAATTCATGAATTAGCGCCAAAACATGAGCGCGCATGCACGCACGTATAAACTGCATAATATAGGGATGCATGCAATCCCTATGGCAAGGAATTTAGCACACGTTATAACCGAGTGCGCGATCAGTGCCGCACTGCATGACGTACGCGACGATTTTAAGTCTACCTGTATTCTGACATTTGCGTACAGATACCGAAAATTTTAACTGTGAACTTACGCTAAAAACTTCAAAGTAGTTAATAGAAAAGTGATTTCAATTAAGCCATTGAATCCCCAGTCACTTAGAAGCGCGTCGGTAGCTTGGTCGGCCATGATGTTGTGTTGTGGGTTGGAAAGTAATAACTATTAAGCTAAATAAATGTAAGTATAGAGACAAACAAAATGGAGCCTGCAGAAACACGTGTGGTTGCTTTGGTAGTTTAATCCAGACTCAATGTCCATGTGCTTTTACATATGTATCAATCTGTGTAGTCAGCAAAAGACCCTTGCATACACTTGCATTGTGTGTATGCATCTAATATGAATAACAATGAGCTGTGCCTTAACAGCTGCACTGCATATCTAAGTGGCATGTCAATTTCAATTGCATGTTAGTTTCAAGGAACCTGTTTCTAAACATAACAATGTGAAATAAAGCCTTTAGCCAACACGCACATGACGTCATATGTAAACAACACTGTCTAAAAGCTCTCGTATAGTAAATATAGCAGTCATTAAATTTTAAACAACGAATGTTTAACAAAATTACTTCTGTTTCGAGCAACATTGTTTACAATTTGATCAACTGTTGTTTAAGATAGTGTACAACTGTAAGTGAACATCACTTTTTTAAACAGCGTTTTTACTGTGTAATGTGGGGGGAATATGATAGGTAGACGAGGTGGGAAGGTTTTCGTCTACGGCTGATTGTCAACGAAACGGAGTTAAGTCTGTTGTTAATTCCGTTTGTTGCTACGGCAGGTAGCCAGTGAAAACGAATTTGTTTTCTAAAATTATGGAAATGCAAGCACTTCTTTAAATAAACAGAACTTTGTTATTCCTAGCTCATTTTTCCTGACTGAGGTGTCATTATGAAAGGGCATAAAATCGGCTTTCTAGAAATGTGATTTTGTCTTTGAAATTCAGATACCGTCCGCCAAATTACTTTTTGGTTTCCTCTCTTCAAATTGATTTTAATCACTCATGCGTGAAATATGCATCATTATGAGTTGCATGAAATGAAAGAGGGGGATCTAAGCTTTCCAAATATGTGTCATTTATTGATTATAAATGTGACTAAGTTATGATAAAACATCGACAATTATCGGTTTCGTTTTTTCTGGGACGCACTTTATATATACCAACTCCTCCTCCTTGATGTTCTACTCTATTATACATTTTGAGTCCATCTAAATTATATGTTTTTATATGACGAATGGAATAAAACGAATTGAATTGAAGTATAAAACACAGGACCTTGAGAGAAATCACAAAAGCCTGCCGATAAGTGAAGAGCATACAAATAACAAAACGAAAGATGAACAACAAATACAAATATATATATATGATACGAATGAGGAAACTGGTAAGAAAGAACAATAAAGTCGTATATGTGGTGCTTGTCCCTTGCAACATAATAAAGAATTTCAACCTATCAACCTATCTGCTTTCTATACATGTATGTACATTTGAATTACCCTTGATGAATTAGAGGCATTTTGTTGATATAATATGGGAAGAGGTGGTTTATTATTTCTAACAGATTAAAAAAAAATGTAACTCATAGAGTAATACTTATTAATATTGTTTTAATTCCTAAACTGTAGATTGAAAACGATTTATTAAAAAATAAATACATTAAAATTCACAACACCTTTCTATTGCTGTATTATTTTTTTGTTTGTGCATTGATTGTACGCCTATCGTATATATATCCCAAATAAATAAAGCTTAGCGTGATCATGTGATATAGGGGAGGGGGAGAGTGAGAGAGAGAGAGAGAGAGAGAGAGGGGGGGGGGGGGGGGTGGAGGGGGAGGAGGAGGAGGTAGGGAGGAAGTGGGGGGGGGGGGGGGGAGAAAGAATACAAAGAGAGAATGAGGAACCGTAAGACAAGCAGAAAATAATCCTAATCTTTTAGGGGAAACTTGGCAGTTGTTTGATGATTGATTGGTTGATTTTCAAGCTTCCATCGTACATCAATATACAATAATAACAGATCAAAATTAAGTCAGCTTGAACAGGATAACCCACGAAAACTCGAGAGCTTATTTCCATTGGGGTCCCCAAACGAGGAAATAAAATTTTCTCCCTTTTTCCGCCAGCTTTTTTTGGTTCTCAGAGTTATTATTTTGTTGTGATCATGATGTGATCAAAATATTGTCTACACGGGCCAATTCATTCACATTCATAACCATTAGAAAATTATGTACCATTTTTGTAGGCTATTCGAATTACTTCCTGAGTATATTGTTTAACGTATGATTTAATGCTATCAAAACGTTTAAATTCTTTATTTTTCAAATAGATACAATTAATAAAAAAAGCCAAACCCTCTAATATTTGGCAGGCGAAAGATACTGATCTGTGAGGTGAATATTCATATCGGCATTTAAAAATGGTGGACTGCGGCGCCTACTTATTTCTGATTGGTCAGAGTTCCTTATTACTCTATTCTTATTGGTCCGTTATGTCGCGGGCGTTTAAACAGCTAGGACCGTCAACCAAGCTAAGCGAGCGCTAGTCGTCAATCCCGAATGTTTACTGTTACAGATCATTAAATAAGTAAGTATTTCTATATATACAGTAATTTTATTCATATGTATTAATTCTTTGAGAAATGATGAAAGTAAAATGAGCTGTAGATGTTGAAATTCCTGAGAAATAGGCTTCGACAGTCACTAAAAGTAGACCCCTCTATGTTGCTTGAGTTGTCGTAGTCCCATGTATTGATGTTTGCGTCTGTGATTGCTACTTTCTTTGAGTGCATATGGCGCTAAGCCTGCAGTGCTAGAGGTCAATACGCATTAGCATTGACTCTCTTAGACCGAAAGCTTCAGTCTCTCTAATCGTCGGTTGTTCCACTGAGACTACGTCTTGCTCCAATGACAACAAATGTCAGTTTTATTAAAGAAATGACCCAAATCAGATGGTTATTGCTGTCTATGACTCTAGATCTAGGTCTAGACTTAGACCGAATTTTCCGTCTCTTTCGTTCGTTAGCCTCTTATTGGGGTAGGGTCGGCCGGCTCTCTCTTTAGAGACGGAAGCCGTTTATACACATGTCCTTGCTAACGCCACGGCCAGTCCTGGTCGTAGCGTTTTGCCCCCAAAATCCCCCAAAATGTCATTTTACCTCGAGCATGTTATATTGTAAATTAGGCCTAGGCTATAATAAATCAGTTCCACTTACCAACTTGACTGAAATAATCAGTTTAATAGTCCCTTTTTAGGAAATTATGGGTCAAAATCGGAATCCATGTTGAAAACGATTTTCAAAATGGATTTCGATTTTGACCCATAATTCCTAAAAAGGGACTATTAAACTGATTATTTCAGTCAAGTTGGTAAGTGGAACTGATTTATTATAGCCTAGGCCTAATTTACAATATAACATGCTCGAGGTAAAATGACATTTTGGGGGATTTTGGGGGCAAAACGCTACGACCAGGACTGGCCGTGGCGTTAGCAAGGACATGTGTATAAACGGCTTCCGTCTCTAAAGAGAGAGCCGACCCTACCCCAATAAGAGGCTAACGAACGAAAGAGACGGAAAATTCGGTCTAGGTCTAGACTCTGTATGCTTTGGTAATTACCCATTCCCGCACCATACCTGACGAACCTCGCAAATAACCTTCTTTGACTCAGATAACATGTGATTTACGTTTCAAGAACGCTGACCATAGTGCAATTGTGCATTGCTGTTCTCTTTCCTTTCAGCATTTTTCTGGTAATGACGGAAGTGAAGCAAGACAGTGTAGCGTTGTAAATTGTGGAAGCGTTTCTTCTAATTCTGTGTTGTTTGGAAGGTACTTGGTCTTGATGTTGGACGCAGCTATCCTTCATGTCATCAGAATGGTTCTACACATCCTCGGAAATACACAAGATGACCAGGAGGTGAGTAAAAAAATCATGATTTGAGTCTTCTAAAGCCCCAAAACGAAGATTATTAACGCGCGAGACTGCACTATTTGTAGTAGCTACTTGCGTCCGCTACTTTATAACGAACAATGCCTAAGACTAAGAGGTACCTGTTTGTCCCCCCCCCCCCATGCATGACCCCCTTTTAATGTTAATTCATGAAGTGTTGAGAGCTGATTTGATGAGATAACCACTGCCAGTGGCCATGCAGGGACTGAGGGAGCTCTAATCCCTCTTGGCCGTACTAGGTCTAGTGCAGATAGGCTTTAAAGGGAAAATGCTTTGTTTTCTTTTTTTTCTGAGAGGCTTTGTGAAAAAAATAGACAAATATTTCAATGCCTACATAAATATATTCAGTCATAAATTAGAGAACTTTTGATCCTTCAGCCATCTGGAGAATGATCTTTCATCTATTCCGTCATCCAATTTGACAAAGTCTTTATATTTTGTTCTTCCTTAGGTCATCGGGTCACAGAGTCATCTCCCTGCAAAGAGACGGCGTAGGAGGAGTCTGATCAGAGCAATAGGATCCAGTCTTCCGCTGGCTCCAATACAGAGAGTTCACTTCCAGGTATGCTTAACATTTCTACTTTCTAGGCAAGGAAGTAAAGAAACATTGGCTTGCATGTAATGTTTGCGAATATCTAAATTAGAAGTAAGATTCACAAAAGTTGCATGCTTCGAATGATCTATCGGTAATCACTTGAGTGATTCACACATTTTTTCTTGCAGTCAATGTCGTTAACATTGCACACATTTATATACTGTACATGTAGATCTATGAAGGTATCTTGTTTTAAAGTCTGACATTTTGATAGATGTTTCTCTCTTCATTTTCATCTGACTAAAATCTGGAAAGAAAATTCCCCAATTTAAAAGAAAAGGTGACATAAAAAAGATATACTTGGGAGAAAAGGGCCCAAGGTAGTGAAACAACATCCCTTTCTAGATAAAAAGCTATCGACCTCAACCAGAACCAGTGTACCTCAATGCAATACACCTTAGCTGTAGCCATTGTAGTCACAGCTCGTGTCGGCAGTCTCGCGTGTCTCGTCTCTGGTTTTCTTTGACTATGAGATGCCATGTGGTCTTGGGGCAAGGCAAGCTACTTTAAAATTCCACACTTTCTTTTCTTTCATCAATGGGTTTCTATACCATCTTGGTGTGCCTTTTTGATAACCTTTTTTCTAAAACCAGGGCTTTAAATTTGAACTTTTTGTTTGTGTGTGTGTGTGTGGATACATGGTTAATTCTACCATTTCCTCGTTACAGATTTTTCGTCGATCTGAGCCCCCACCATGGCGTCACCAGTTCTTTGAAGAGGATTGTGAGCCGACCTTTATCCCTACTCTGTCAGATCTACCCTGGATCATCATGGCAACACCAGATAAAGATATCAGGTCCAGGTGAGAAACAACACACGAGGCTCTTAAAATTCAATGGCTCGTATTCTACTAAATTTAGATCCAACGCTGGGTTTAGGCATTCATTTGAAATCAAGTCTTACAAAAGAGGTTTCTCCTTTAGTTATACATGATTTTAGACCCAGGATCTGGTTTAATTTGATAAGTAGAAATGATTGTACCAAACTTTGATATCTTAATTTGTTTAGAAGTTATGTATATATTTGGAAGTTATATCTATAATATATATGGAGCTATTAGATAATCTATATTGGAGTGTTGAATTCATTACTAAAAAGCAAATTAAAAACACAACAAAAACTACAGCTAAGCAGTTAAAAAGATCAACAAATGCAACAAAATAAGCAAAATTAATTTAATTTCCTCATTTTGAGAAGAAGTTTTGAAATGCTGATGCTTATTACAATAACAGCACATCTTCTCTTCACACTCTTTTCATCTTCTATTGAAAGGTAGAATAATAGTTTTAACAAATTCCTCTTTGAGTTTGAATTAAACTTTTCTTCTTCATCTCCAAACAGGTCTGAATATCGACCGGTCAAGAACAAGACAAAGCGACGAATCACCATGACTGTGCGCCCCCTCCACCATACCCCACCCACAACTCCCTCTCCTCAACGGACCCCACCTGCAGCCAATCCCCTCTCCCATTTACAATAGAACCACAGACGCCTCCCAAGGGTGGTGCGTCTCCTCCCTGGTCAAAGGAAGCTGACCCCGATGCAAAGGTCGACGACCCTGTCGCCCAGAAGAAGATATCGGCGCTGGAAGATGAGCTGGAGAAACTGAGGTCACAGATTGCCATGATTGTCACCATGCAGTCACAGCTGCCACAAGCAGGTGGGTGTTGTGTATTTGCGTTTGGTCCAATGAATACCAATTTGATTACATTCCTGTACAATATCTTAGTAGCTTAGTTTTTGATTTGGATAATACTACTTAAAGAGAGGATTGAGTTCTGGGGAGAGGTGAGAATAATTTGTGAGCGTTATCATTGTTATTATGCAAGTGTGGAAGAAAACAATTAAAAAATGTTCCCTGAATAGCATGGCTCTTCAAATGCCTTCATATTCTAAATATGACAAGTAACAGCTTAAAAATTAGGCCCACATTTTTATGCCACATGTTTGTGTAGTCCTATATATATCTTTCTGTGTCCAGTGCTTGTTACTTAACAAAGACTGGGCCAAATTTCTCATCATTTTGATGATTTCAGAACCTTGCAGTACACATTCATAAGTTACATGATCAACTTTTCTGATTGATTCCACATCGTTTCTTTCACAATGCAATCGCATGACCAGAACTCAATGTTATATTTAAAAATAGTAAATATAATTTTTATTCTTTTCCACCTCACTTCCAGATCCATCTCACACTCCATGTACTCCTGTAAGTCGGATGAGCATAGCACCCACGATGGCCCCTCTTCCACCACCACCTCCTCAATCATTTGGTGCTGCCCCTCCCCCTCCACCACCCCCATGTGGAGCACCCCCGCCTCCACCACCACCTCCCCCTCCAATCTCAGCTCCTAAACTCTCTGCAATTGACCTCATCAAACAGGTAAGTTTAAAAGCTAAATTCAACTTTGATTTTATTCTTAGAGTAAGTAGGAGAACATTCACAGAGAGGCTTTTTTTGGTGCATGGAATCATATTTCAGCTCTCTTTTTTATCACAAGTTTCTGATATTGCTAGAAACTATTAAATTTGTTGGATTGTTCCGCAACATGCTTCGTTACCACAGACACTTTGAAATTCCCAATTCCTGTATACTGTACTTCAGTGAATAAGAATTGCTTCTTTTTTTTTAACGATCAGATGCAACCAAATTTGTCATACCCTTAGCAAGTTCTTGAAATTTTAAAAGTGTGTCAAAAATTAATTTATATTTCTTGAGAATGTGACATTTTAAAACTTACATCCAAAATGATTCAACAAAGGCCCTATTTCAACCAGTCTACCTTTCACTTTCATTTTTGAGTCAAGAAAAACACACAAAAAACATTGAATTTACAAGAGGTACAGTATGAATAATTTAGTTGTTAACCATATGTCTGTTACTTTTGTACATATGTAATTTTGATTTGCTTTTCATAAGTTAAAGAGAAGGTTGAGTTCTGGGAAGATGTGAAAAATAATGTGTGAGCGTTATCATTGTTATTATGCAAATGTGGAAGAACATCAGATCAAAAATGTTGCCTGAAAATTCTAGATATGACATGCAACAGCATAAAAATCTGTCCCGATTTTTATGCCACATGTTTGTGTAGTCCCATATACTTATTGAAGTTATTTCTGTGTACAGTGCTTGTAACTTATCAAGACTGGGCCGAATTTTTTATCATTTTGATGATTCCAGAACCTTGCAGTACACACCATTACTTGTATGCTAGATGTAGATGATCAGCCTTTTCTGATCGATTCCACACCGTTTATTTCACAGTGCAATCGCATGACCAGAACTCAACTCTATCTTTAAGTTGAAGACTAAGACCTTAGTAGTACCAAATGTAATATTATTAAAGACATATAAACATCTCTTTGTTTTTACTTCTTCCTTTGGATCACAGAACAGGGCTAAGAACAAGAACAAACCCAAGGAAACAGGATCAGATAGTATGCCAAACATGGCTGATATACTGAAGGGACTTGGGACGGTCAAGTTAAAGTCAATAGCAAGGTAAGGACAGTCAAACCTGCTTTAGTGACCACCTGTATAGAAAGACCACCGGTCCACAAAGACCACATTTTTTTGTTTCCCTTGAAAATGGTTTCTCATTGAACCATATAATAAAGGAACCTGGGGGGGTGTTTCATAAAGAGTTCGTAAAGTTACGCATGACTTTACGAACGACTTGTATATGAAGTGCCAGATAGGATGCCCAAAGTTTTTTCTAATATTTCCAATAACCTCAATTAAATTATGGCAAAAAATATACTCGCATTAAAAATGGTTGTTATAATAAGAATGTTAATCTACATCTGCACAGTTCAACTTGGCTTTTCATATATAAGTCGTTCGTAAAGTCATGCGTAACTTTACGAACAGCTTAATGAAACACCCCCCAGTACACAAAGACCACTTTTCTTGTCTCCCTTGTGTGGTCTTTATAGACAGGTTTCACTACACATGTATGTTTGCAGGTCAAAATAGGTTCAGTATGTGAAAAACACATGGAAGTGAAACTGGAAGAATACATTCTGACATTTGTTTTGTTACACATGAAAATAGGTACAGTAAGTGAAAATAGGCCAGATTTTGTATGGATCTTCGCAAATCGTATGTTATGACATAAAAAACCCTCTCACCACTATATGTTCATGTTCATAGGAGAGAAACACATCCCAAATCAATTGTTACGGTAAAATCATTTCAAAAATATTGCACAATACCCTACTCAGTTACATGTTTATCATTAGTCAATAAAAAGAAAAAAATAAAGAAAGGAGGTATAATTTTTGTCAAAATTCTTTGTCAACCTCCTATTTCTAGGGTAAATACAACTGAAGACATTACATTTCCTATCTTTTCTTGACAGGTCACCGGGCGGAACCCCCGTCAGGAAGAAACCCAAATCTTCTGAAGCTAACGACCCAGCCTCCATCATCGCCAGGGCCTTGAAGAAGAAGTTTGCCCACGCCCGTCTCAGCTGTAGCCCGACGGCGGCTAACAAGGAGAACATCAACAGCTCGGGATCTCCCGTGGGAAAGTGGAGTCCTGCCAGGCATGCCAGCCCTAAGGTATTGAGAATGAGAATGATACTCCATTCTTTGAGTATTGTGCATCGCATGATGTTACAATGTTCCTAGGCACTGTAGTATATTGGTGAAGACTCTGGTTCCAGGGGGTTTTAAGTTGGATTTAACTATGGCAGGCCGTTCTTGCCAGTGTTTGCTCTCACCATTTACTGGCATTTGTCTCTCAAGGGACATACAAATCATGGTCACAAATCTACAGAATTTACATTTTTTGATAATTCACTATTGAAGGAAAAGATATTATCTAAATATCATTATTGTGATAGCATTAAGCAAACAGTGGCATGAACGGCCTGCCATAGTTAAGTCCAACTTAAAGTCGATCTTATTCTTTGTGAAACAGTCCCCGGGTTTGATCCTTGCTTGGTGCTTTCATCCTTGGACAAGGTATTTGGCCACATCTGTCTCTCTTTACCCAGGTGCACATTAAATGGGTTCCTAGCGATGCTGTGGTATCAATAATTGCATTGAAAACAGGAAGAGCAGTATTAAAACCGATGTGACTATCCTAATCTAGTTCTGCTTTGCATGCAAGCTCAAGGATTTTGCTTTGGTCAGAATCAGCTCCCCAAATAATTTGGAGTCAATTTATTGTCAATTTATTAAGTATTTTTTATTGTTGGGAGGGGGGGGGGGGGGGGGGGAGGGAGCGGGGGCTGGTAAAGTTTCTGTAACAATGTGTATTCTCATACAGGACAATAAATCATATGTGCTGTATTTTTAACGTTTAAATCCAAGTAATTTTTCTCTCATTCCTTCCTTTTTCTCCTTTTTTCCTTCCTTTTTCTCCTTCTTTTCTCTCTTTCTTCTTCCTCCTGCCTTCTCTCTCTCTTTGTTTCTCTGCATAAAGTTTGGACAGCATTTGCTGAAGCCCTCGCTCAGAGCGCAGCCCAGCATCAGGCAGCCCCGCCCCCTTGCAGATGTCAATACATGATGGACAGACACTCGGTGAAAGCAGTAGATATTAGATGTTATACCCTACTCAAGAGAGCTCAAAGAGCGGAATGATAACTAATTAATGGTGAGAGAGAGAGAGGGGAGAGAGAGAGAGGGGAGAGAGAGAGAGAGGGGGGAGAGAGAGAGGGGAGAGAGAGAGAGGGGGAGAGAGGGGAGGGAGGGAGGGAGAGGGGGATGGGGGAGTAAGAGGGAGAGAGAGAGAGAGATCTAGGAGCAAGAAAGAAAAAAACTATGCGCTACAACTTCTAGAAGAAAAGGGGATGAGAAAAGTACATCTTTTATCAGTTGCAGAGAAAGAGAGAGAGAGAAAGAGAGAAACAAACTGTAGGAGAGTTCATGTGTTATGTCAATTATTAACACTTTTATTCCTTATAGTATACATGTAATGTCTCTGATTCGTTCAAGTTAAACTGATACTACCCGATTTGTGTTTGTTTTACCCCTTTTGTGTTCCCTTATTTTAAAACCTTGTTCCTTGTATTATATGCATCAAGATGGTCTTACGAAAATGTGTTGGTTTTGTTGAAAGGAATCCTTTTCACTCTAACGCATACATTTATGCCATGCAAGCAAGATTGTTGTGTTCAAGTCTCATTTTTATTTTTCACAGTAAAGAGTAGAAAAAAGTTATGACAATTAAACTTTCATGTAATAATGTCGTTATATAAAGTCCACTGTGGACCTCATGATACAACCATCATAGGGAATTTCCTGTTACACATAATTTTCATGTTTTATAGAATTTGACCTCTTGATATTTCAACATTACCTGTTGAGGAACTGATTTACATTTTCCCCATCAAATGATCTTGAATTTGGTTGTTCAATGATATGAATTTAATGCAAAAATTGATTACGATCAATTAAGCTTTTTTGGGATAACCCCGCCATGCTTTCTGCTGAGGCTGAGTTGTCCTGACTCCCTAGTTTTGAGTTCGCCTAGATCCCAGCACAAAATTGTGCTTTATTACTCTGCCGTTGCATCTTTCACAAAACTTATTTGGCAGGTATATCATTCTTTTGTGGTGTATAACTAGGTATACTTGGGAGTGGGGTTACATTGCAGGATTGTATACACATTTCTGCTAATCATATCTATATCATTATAAAAACAAAAATCAAAATACAAAAGAGACTAAATGTACATGTATTCTTTGGTAGAGTTATTTAAAGTTATGTTCGGTCTTCATGTGACGCATCATAATTATCTTAGATTTCTTGTTTTGAATATATTCATCTGTACATAGTCATGTCTACTAAACAGAAACAAACTTCTATGTTGTAAATATTTCTGATATCTTAATAAACAACTTTTATAATTGTAAATGTATTTCTATTTTGTTATTTTGCAGTATGTGTGAGCTTAGTGTTGATGGATATTAAAGGGAAAGTCTACCCTGACGTTAAAGGTAAAGACCAGTTTTGGAACCGCCCCCTCTCAAAAAACGAAATGGCAGCTCTTATTACCAATCATGAGAAAGAATATGTTTTGACTAATACCATGGACCTACTCCATGCTAATACGTAATGATACAAATTTTGCTGGGAAACCGCCTACTAATTGATATATTTGGTAAATTATTATATCTATCCGGCCTGGATAGATATCCTGTAGTCCCATATACATCTTTCTTAACCAAATTTCTTATCATTTTGATGATTTCAGAACCTTGCAGTACACACCAACACTTATAGTATGCTAGATGATCAACCTTTTCTGATTGATTCTGCAACGTTTCTTTCTCAATGCAATTGCATGACCAGAACTGGTCTATACCTTTAAGTTGGGTTATAATAGAAGCAGAAAAATGATTACTTTATTTGGTGGGAGGTCCCAAATAATAGAACCTCTTCAATATACCACTGGATTCATGGAACTTCAGGTTATAAGGTCTGCAACCATCTTGAATACTATTAATAGTTGACTCAGAGAAAACGTGAAATAAACACAGGAAAACAGTTTAATTCTCATCTTATCTTTACAGTATTTATTATTTCCTTTTAAAGGTCAATACAACAGTGCAAATGTAGATTTTTATGCAAATTGTCCAACTCTTATCTATCTTTTATCAAGTTTGAACAGGGGGGAAAAACAGACCGACAATGAGGAAAAAATCGTCTATGGAAAAAGTTTGAGATAAAAATTTCTTACTCTCTTCTACACAAACAGAAATTTAAATAAGTATGTACAATATTTGTCATCATTCTTATCTACGTATATTACACACAGTAAAACATACTATAATTATATACAGTAATAAGATATATACAGAAGCCTTATCATTGGAATGTATCAGATGTCTTATTCTTCCCTCAACTATCAATATATAAATCCACAAGAGGAGTCATCAACAATCAAATCAAAACAACGAAGAAAAAGGGATACATACATGTACATTCCTATCCAAAGATACAATATATAAATATGACTTGATTAATAATACACAATATCATAGCCATGTTGTAGAATTAGGAAACTATCAAAGTTCTTCCTTTAATACTTCACAGTCCACAATTAATTAAACAACAAAAACGAAAGTACATACATACAGAAAACCAACACGCAAATGCATTGTTTGAAACAGAAGTGTTGAAATTTCAGTTAAAGTCACTACCTTGTGGTGCACTAGTCATTCTTATAAACTAATAATTATTTAACTAAATAAGTTAATAATTAGTTATATAACTCACAATCAATAACTGACCAAATTATCCACAATCAAACCGGAAAAGAAACATGCAGTGAATAAAAAAGAGAATTCTATTCACAAAATATATAGTATCATCTTATTTTGCTTGTGTATCGATGCACTTTTAGCAAATTTCAAAGTGGATAAAGCACTGGACATTTACATTTGACAATAACAAATTGGGGATCTAAATGTATTGCTTTTGTCACTTAAAATTCAGTGCAAATAGTTGGCACAAAGAAATTGCTTGCAAGTAAATGAAATAATGAAAAATATAGAAAAAAAGAATAAGGTGAAAAATTAAACCTCGATTTTGGAGTAAAAAAAGAAAGGAGTAAAATCATCCCCATTTCATTGTGTTTGTTTGAAGTTCAAAATAACCTCTACCAATGTTTACTTACATCAATTAGCATGTTCCAAAATATCTGAGTTTTATCTATTATAACATTTGGCACATTTGAAATAATAAATGGATACCCCCCCCCCCCCAACAAAAACAAAAACAAAAACAAAAAAATTCTTAGAAGACTCAGAATAATGTTGACAAAGAAAAAAAAAACAGTCCTTAAAAGCTTAGCCTCAATAAAACACCATCTAAAGAAACATGTACTTCTTCAGCAGAGCCTCATATAACAAAAAATCTTGGGACAACGAAAATTCCCTCCATATACGTGTATGTAAATGTATCAAGATATTGTTAAGCTGGAACTATCAAAATGTCCTTGTTATATCAGAGTTCTCTATAATAAATATCCATGTATAACTAGAATATCTAGTAAATGGTTAAATTATGTTCTTCGACCTTTAACATATACATGCATATGAATTATAACACACACATATAAAATCCAAAGGAGGAAAAAAAGAAAGAAAGATTTTTTGTTTTTGTTTTGAGGGCTTATGAAATAAAAGAGATCTTGCCATCCATGCATGTACATGTATCATTGTCTATCACACACAAATATCCCTTGAGATGCCGTTGCTCCAAGCGATCGACACCCCCAAAATACTGCTTAATATCATCACTAGAAAGTGAGACAAAATAGAGGCATGACCAGCAAAGATTAAAGGCTAGTTAACAAATATTGCGCTAAACTGCCAGGTGTTTTTCCTCGCTTTTAACCAATTTTTTAAAGCAGCATTATAAGCTTCACATTTTTGTACCTTATAATACACAGATATAGATTATGTGTTGAGCCTTTGCTGAGCAAAGCTTCCTGATATATTCTGACTTGTCGTTAATTGACCAGTAAAATAAAAAACTGCCAACATTTTGCAATGGACCATTAGCATGACAGAAAGATCTACCCTGGGACCCCTAGTAAGGTTGCAGTAAGCTCGATGTCTGATTGTGATGATAAACCTCAGGCAGAACAAAATCATGCTACTTAACTTGCATTGAGATGCAAAAGTACATGGTGACCTTTAACATCAAGTAAAATTTGAGAAATAAAATCTTCAGTCTGTTTAAAATTACTCACATTTGTTGGTGACAATTGCAGCAGAAACGTACCTAATATTTTGTGTACATTAGTATATCACACCTTTTGCTGCAAGGGGTTCATGAAGCTTATATTTATAGCTTAAAGTTTAAATAAAATGGCATAAAGACATTATATGGAGAGTAATGGCAATCTCAATGTATTTGCATAAACCACAAATTGGCACATTTAACTTAGTTTAGAATGTATATTGGTATATACATGTACATGGATAGCCTACTGCATACTACACGATCGTTCTGCGATCCGATTTTCTAAAAAATGGCAATTGTTTTAGATAAGAAATCTTCTAACATCTTCCTGGTTTCAGTTCTAAACAATGATAGTCATACTAACAACTGGAATTCAAGTACATTCAACTCTTCGAGTCAGAATAAAAGCCAAATAAACTTCAAATCGTTGACAATCACACTATTAGTCTGATGTGACTACTATTCTGAGCTGATTTAGCTTTTCCTCTTCAATGGAAGCATGAAGTCTTAATCATAAGACTACCGGTATTCAGATCCTCGGTCATTAAGATTTCAAAAGTTTGAATGTTTGTATTAAATGCTTTTGTATATTCTTCCAAAGCTTGGACTGTAGTTGGATCGTGTAGTGTGCGGTGGGCATAAATCCTCATGTTATATTTTGAACCTCTGGTATAAAGATAATAAACGATTCAAGTAAGATAACATATAGGCTTACAGGTAGTGGATCTGTAAACCTCACTTCTTTCTATTTTCCTCCTAAAGTTTTCAAAAATCTCCTTTTCATAATATTTAGGGCTAGTACATTGAATTGTGCAGCGTTTCTATAGTCCCAATGGATAAATGCATTCTTGCCACTGACATAATCACCATGTATGTCAATAACATTAGCATTTCAGACAAATTTATACCTCAAACATAAAAAAGACAAAATTAATATTATTTATATGTTAATTAATTAATCAATTTATTTATCCTTCTCTTTGTGACCAGCAGCTCATAGATCTAGTACAGACGTTAGAGGAAAAGCAGCTATTTCCCATTCTATAAATCATTACACACATTTGTAACATGTTTGTACATAAAATTGTCTAGAATGCAGCCTTCTTGTTATATAGTTGTACCTTTCCTGTAGTTAATTCAAAATGACAAAAAGAAAAATATTTCTAAATGTCTCAATAATACTTAAATACTAGCACTGATTGTAAACTTAGACCGGCCAGCAGCTACTACATACGTGTACTTGTAGAGAAAGAATTAAAGAAATTCTGATTTGAAATTAATTTCAATTAATACTATTCTATAAACTTGATTTCATCAATAAAAGTGATCATAACCATGAGAATGTCAGAGACACTCTAATCTGTTGCTCATTTCTACATGTAGGATAAGAATATTATACTCTATAAAGACATCATAAAACAATGAAATATATTAGCTACGTTTACATGCACTTTAAAGTCTTGATTTATGTCTTACTTTCGACTTCTAAAGAGAGCTGACAAAATGAAAGTAGGGAGAGTAGAAGAGGGTGAGGGAAGAGACGGGGGCAGGAGAGATAGGGCAAAACAAGTCTGCAGAGAGAGAGAGAGAGAGAGAGAGAGAGAGAGAGAGAGAGAGAGAGAGAGAGAGAGAGAGAGAGAGAGAGAGAGAGAGAGAGAGAGAGAGAGAGAGAGAGAGAGAGAGAGAGAGAGAGAGAGAGAGAGAGAGAGAGAGAGAGAGAGAGAGAGAGAGAGAGAGAGAGAGAAAGAAAGAGAGAGAGAGAGAGAGAGAGATACATATAGAGAGTGAGATGTAAAGAGTAAGAAAATATGAAGAAGAGAAAGGTGAGAAAGAGAGCAAAAATGTGCGAGAGAGACAAAAAGAAAGAGAGAGAGAAAGAAAGAAAGTGTGAGTGCGGGTGAGAAGCAAACAGAAACAACCAAACATCAGGAGAACAATCATGATGAGTACAAATGTAGATACAAACATACATGCACGCACAAACAAACAGACATACATGTAAGGGGAAGCATAATTTGTTTGAAGAGTATACAGAGTAAAAATACAATGGAAGAAAAGAGGGGAGAAAAAGCAGAGCAAATTCATTCACAGAAGCAACTAATTCAACCATCTCTAAACTCTCTCTTAGATGTTATAGGTTTAAAAAAGAAGACTTCTTTACAGGTTTCTTACATAAAATATATTGGTAGACTATCTAAATTGATGGATCTACATGTATGGAGCTTAGTGGAAGCAACTACGATACTATATGCTTGCATTGGCACCAGAGCGTTAACCTTCGGTCTACACTAACACCTAAAAGCTTTGTCACGAAGACGAAAAAACGCAGAGCAACTTACGCGAGCCGCATATTTCACACTTGCTTGCTTTAATACCCTTTTTTTGAACCCCGAAAATCGCACAAACCCTTTCGTTTCATGTCATGTACATACAAAGAACAACCAGGCTCAATATCTTACCGGTAGTTCTTTTACTGAGGTCACACTTATTCCCACCAAGTGGTCTTATCCATTGCTTTTATCCCTTATGTAAATAAGGAAAAAACAAATAAAATTCCTCACTTTGATAGCTCGTTCATTTTAACAAAAGGTATTACTCACCACCAAGGGCATTTTCAATTGCCAGTGACTAATAAACAATCATACTGTTTTTACACTAAACTTATACTTCTCTAATACCCATTCTTGTCACATATATGTTAATTTCAATCTTCAAAAGACACAAGTCCAATACTTGCAAAGTGAAAATATGGGCTTTGTGCTAGCTGCAGCAAGTCTGAAATTCTAGCACTTGTCAATTAATTCAGACAACAATGTGAAGGTTCCCTGAAGAAATGTGCTCCTGAGAACACACATACAAACAAGCCAATTTAATATAAATGACTTGGAGATATGATAATAACAAAGGTGGATGTATGCTTTGTGGCGTTACAAACTTAAAGTATCAATAAATTAACTGACCCGATGAAAACCTTCTTCAATTTCAACCGTTGTTATTGCAATGTTCAGATCGTTTACATCTCAGTCTAGCATTGCTCTGACACATTCATGTTAATCCTACCAAGGGCCAGAATGTTATCATTTCTTCTTTTGCAAATTCAAATACTGTACATCTTTACTTTCCCTTTTATGGGATAGCATTCTCAGCAAACCTCTCAATCACCTCTACTCTCTGCTACCTATCTCACACATTAAAATTGAACACACTGAAAACACGGCACAATACTAGTCGCTTTAATACAGTCAAACTCGGTCACATATTTATCACTTATCTCTATAGTTAAACAGGCACATTAATCCAACTTTGACGACCAAACTAACATGTTCTTCCTGTAACTCAATACTCCTTCCTTTAAGGAATAAAACAAGGAGAAGTTCACTTTACATTTTACCTAACATCAAACAATATTTCATGGATAATAAACAAATTCAACAAATTTTGAACAAACCAATCCTTCTTCAGACTCGTGGTTGACCCGCACGCCACAAAAACATAACAAAACAAAACATGCATCATCCAGTCATAAACTAACCAACAAACCTCCTGTATATAAAGACTACATGACTTGTCAGCTTCTGAGCACCCAAGTCTATAAATGAACGTTCAAGCACAATTTTTGACCCATAATGCTTCATTCATTTCACTCATTTGGTAGAGAAAATCCTTGATGAGTATAACTTTAAAATGAAGGTCCATGAAGGATGATAAACTATGCAATTCTTGTCCAAACAAATTGCAACCCTCTCAGAAATTAGGTTGGAATTGCTGCACACGGCATGGAGTTGGTGTAATAACTGCTCGAATCTAAATCAAAATGAGCTTGTGAATAAAGACCACTGGTATGTGAATGAAGCAGTCTCTCTTTGCTACCTGTCTTGTGTACATGTAGTCTTTATATACAGGCTGACTGTCAAACAGGAAGCAACATCTTGCCACATGTAAGATACCTTCCTTCTCTTCTCTTATAGCACAGGCTAAGCCATCTCCTCCTATTGTACCCCACTTCACTACAACACAGGAACAGTTCCCCAAATAAAACAATCTTGATGATCTGAACCTGATAAGAAATGATGATCCAATCCCAAAGCCTGCAAATATGTGCTACATCCTTATAAACCGAGTTGGTTTGGTCGTTTATATAATGAGCTGTATACCTTAACTCATCACATTCTCCTACATCCAACATTATTTTTGGCACTAGGAACTTCGAAACCCTCTAAGGACATAAAATAAATGAAGAGTGGGGGGGGGGGGGGGGTGTCGGCGCTCTCTACCAATCATCAGCGATCACCTGGAGAGGTCGGTACTGTCATGGGTGCTGCTAGTGCTCTGACCAGACTTGGGCTCCCCCCTGTGGCGCTGCAGCCGTGGACTCCGGTCCCCAAGAGGGGCGACGCCCATGGAGGCGGTGGATGAGGAGGGGGATGGTTGGTCCCCCTCCTGCATGTGTTGCCTGCGGCGGGCGATGGAGGCTAGTTGATTACTGGTGAAGTCCTGGAGTAGGGGGCTCAGGGCGGAGGGTACGGAGTAGGCCGATGGGGATGTAGGGGTGTGGTCTGAGGGAGGTGATGTGGGAGCGTAGATGTTCAGCATGCCTCTCGGCGGCACCCGTGGTGATAGACTCCCAGAACTGATTACTGCAAACAAAATCAAATATGAGTATGCTATGAATCATTGAAACTCTATGATAAGTGTAATATCAAAAATAATATGCCTTTCTTGTATAGTGCAAATTACATTTCGATACAATGTCTCTATGTGCTTCCAAAGGACTTTGGATATTATTACCTCGGCTTTAGCTACGGCACCAGTAGCGCTCAGTGCATTCAAGGAATGAATCCTACCCGGTGTAGTGTGTAGAGCATATTGAGATGAGGGAATATGGTCTTTACAAAAAATCACATCAAATACAGAATGTTCCTACCATACAAAGAAAGAAAATTAAATAATCCAATTGAAAATCGTTAGCATAATTATTATCATTGAATGAAACTTGTCTCAATATAAAACAAATCACAACTGCAGTCAATAAGTTGTAAAAATGAAGTGTCAGCTACAGACATGGAGCCTTTGCTCCCAAGAGTGTTTTACTTGTACTGTGTACACCTCTAGACTTTAGACTTTATTTTGCCCTGTTACAGTGGAAGAAAGGGCCTTGACAAGCCGACAATGTCCTTTAGAACATGACATAACCTGAGACTGACATAACATAAACCTACCTGGCACTTGCAAGTCTTTCTTTCTTTTATTCTCCACAATGCGTTTCCTGATGAATGGTGATCCTTTCTCCCTCGGTCTATCCTTCCCTGATGAATCACTAGGTACCAAGAGAGATGATGAATACCCTTCTATCCTAGCATGCTGTGAAGTGGAAGGGGTCAGCGAGGGGGAAGCCCCTCTCCCTTCCGTAGGTCTCACCAAGAGACTTGAGGGTGTGGCTTTAGTTCTATGTTCTAACATGCTGCTGCTGCTGGTGGTGTGGCGGTGCGAGCTAGAGGGCGACGTAGCAGCTTTCATAAAGTGCTTGGAGTTGCCTTGAGGAACGCTATTCTGTTCAGAGTACATGAGCAGACCTCTCTCCTGCCAGTATAGTGGCTCAGAGCCGTCGTGCTGCTTGTTGTGCGACATGTTATGATGAAGCGATGTGGATCTCACATCCACAGGCATAGAGAAATCCAGGTTGTTGTTGAAGCCGTGTCCTGGCTTTGTTATTGCGTTATTGCCATGAGTGTCCACATTGCGTACGCTACTGTCCGATAATCCCGGCGATGTGTGGCTAATTTTGAGGGGGTGACTGGCACGTTGGAGTAAAGGCGATTCGATGCACGGTGGCGGGCTTTGTACGGGGCTTTTTGGTGACTTTTCAATCTTTTTCCATGGGTCTTCAAAGTGTAGCTCCTTTCTTAACGTGTTCGGAGAGCGTGACAGTCGTAAACTAAAAGGTTGCAGCATGTTCTCCGTTGCACTTTTGACACGCTTGTTGACCTTAGGTGACCTAATGTCTCTCTGCTTCGCCTCCAACGCTGAATGCATCGAGACAGCGGTGGTCGAACTGGCACTACGTAGATTGTCTGCGCTGTGAGAATGAACACCCATTGTGTTTGAGTCTGATAGCGTCACATCGACCGCTCTGTGCACGTTCAGAGCACGATGCGTTGGTGGTGAAAGCACTGCAGAGTGAGGGCGTTCTTGTCCCTGATGCGCATGCACCTGGACCATGTGACGAGGTTCCCGCATTGCACTATGTTTGTGTTTCCCAGTGAGTGATACATTCCCACTCTCCATTGCTTTACTTGTTACTTTCTCCTCTGCTGCCGGACTGAGCTTCAAGGTCTTGGGCTCAGGTTCTCTAAGATCTGCGCTCTTCACCGAGCTCTCCGTTACCTTCTCTTCTGCTTGACAGTTCTTCGTCTCACTCAAGGAACTTTGAATTGCACTGTTTGGTTTGGCTGTGGCTTGGGCTGGGACTTGGGCTGTGGCTTGGGCTGAGCTAGCTGCCTGCTCTTTCTCTCTCTTTCCCGTCCAAACCTTCTTGTTCTCCCTCATGTTGTGAAGCATTGACTGAGAGAGGGCCGAGGGCATGAAACGAGCCCAATTCTTGAACAGAGGCTCAACCACAAAGCCTATGAACCCTGGAAGGCAAACACAAAAACAATACGTCTACAATTAAACTCTTGCCAAGAGAAATCCCCATGTAAACAACATTAAAATGTATCCCAAACAACTATTAAAATTGTTCATACCCTTACCAAGTTTTGTAACTTTTGCAGTATGTAAACAAATTCAATTGTCCCCATATAAGTTTCTTGAGGATGTGATTAAATTATTCAACAAAGTATTCAACAAAGGCCCTAATTCAACCAATTCATCTTTCATTTTTAATTCATGAAAAACACAGAACACATCTAATTTACAAGGGATGTGAGTAACTAAGTTGTTTTGAATATTACATGTAAATATTGAGATATCAACATTTCTTGTACAATTGAGAAAATGAACCCAAGATGCACATTGGTATGAGGACAACAACATCAATCGTAGAATTTTTCAGTTTCATGAACTCTCAAATCACTAGGATGCAGACCCCAGAACTGCCAGATTCATTTAAAGTGAATGATACAGGCGTCCATGAAGGTAGCCACACTGAACTTGTGACAAAAGTTCACTGTGGCCGTCCAAAATTTTTGCCGGAGCCTGTTAAGGATCGAGACACATATCGTCGGTGGGGTGACAAAACCTCATATCTCAATTTTTTGAGATATTTATTTTTTTGCATAATTTTGTACCTAATGGCCTACGACACCACCTGATAAATCCATGGAACGCCTCCTGTCTCGGTTTTTTCACAAATTCCAAACAAAGGACGGTGTCACAGCACTAAATCTGTTGAGACAGGAAAGGTTTTTGTGCTCTCCTGAAATTTCATGATTTTTGAGATACAAGGTTTTGTTACCCCACCGATGATATATACAACCCTTGGGAGAATAAAATACAATCAAACTTACCGCATTGTATTTGTGGAATTGTTGTTGTGTGTCGATTGCAGTTCATGGAGATTGGCAGGTCATCAGCCTTTTCTCTGTCACCTTAAAGGGAGATCAAAAAGAATATTACACCATTTTTATTTAAAAATATAAAAATGTTTAAAAAGGAAACTTTTTGAGGGTGTTTTTGCTTCCTCTAAAGTTGAGGTCAGGCCCTTGTGAAAAATGCCTAACATTATGAAACATCTTTGATTATGTTTTGAATCCTTCAGATGGGATTATCGCAGTGCTTTTGTAAGTAAAGTGGATTATCAAGGAGGTCTGGAAAACAAGAAATCAAGTTCTATCATTTTATCCATCACGGTGCTAACAAGTTTACAAGGCATGTATCCAACTTAAATATCATGAGAAAAGTTCAATATCATGGTTGAATTTTTCAATTGTTCATCTAGACAAATTTTTTTTTTTTTAAATTGTTCAACGTTCAACATCAAATTCAAGTTTTGTAAATTCATTTGGACATGCACATTTGGGGCAGTGGTTCACTCGTCCTTCTGACCAGTGAATCAAGACTCAAGAGGGCGCTGTTCATGCTAGCTCTTACCTTGTCTGAAGAACTCTTCGGACACCACATTGCCCCACTTCTCAGTGATCTGCCATGGTCGGCAGGGGTTACAGATATCAGCACACTTCAGAGCAATCTAAAGCAGGGATGAGAGAGAGAGAGAGAGAGAGAGAGAGAGAGAGAGAGAGAGTTAATGAGTGATGAAGATCTGAATGACAGAAAAAGGAAGTACCTATATTGAAGTTGATGGATAAATCCTACTTTTCTATAATTTAGAACAGTGTATTAAGATTCACCACCATCACTATCACCACCACCATCATCTTCATCACCACCATCATCACCATCATCATCGTCATCATCATCACCATCATCATCACCACCATCATCATCATCACTATCATCATCATTACCATCATGGTCATCATCACCACCACCATCATCATCATCATCATCATCATCATCATCATCATCATCATCATCATCATCATCACCATCATCATCATCACCACCAACATCATCATCATCATCACCACCATCATAACCATCATCATCATCACCACCATCATGCCCTTTAGTAGATCCCCATGGTAACTTACTTGTAAGATAAATTTCCTAGTTTCATGACTCTTAAGATTCAGGTCACTCCTTTCTAGTATATTCTGTAGAATAGAAAAGAAGAATCATAAATAACTTTCTTTTTCCATATCAAAGCACAAAATGGTGGACCCTTTTCCCAACAGCATGTATAGCAAACATCAAAGTAATAATCAGAAAACTGAAAGAAAGTGATTGGTGAATGTAGTTTGGTTAAATGGACTGCAGACAGATACAGTACTCTCGAAATGAGAAATGATATTAAAAATGAACAATTCAAATGTTAATGTGGCACCAACTCTTTACCAATGTAAAAAGAAATGAAGGCCGTAAAATTATGATCAGTTTGACTTTAAACTACAATACCTTGTTTCAGGTGAACTGTTTATCTTTAAAATAGCTGTTTTTGGAATGCATTACAACAATGGCTTCCTTTGGGGAATGCTCTGAGATTGAGAAGTCAGTAGAAATCAACTCACCTGAAATTCAGAAAGGAACTCTTGTTGCCTGGCAATATCAGTCGCCAGGATAAGCGATCGTATATGATCCACAAACATTTTCCTGTGTGGAGAGATAAGAGAAGTTCAATCATGAGACACTTATGACTTGCATTTCTTCTGGATATAACAAAGTAAAACATAAAACTAAAAAAGAAAACCCCAACACAATCTATGTGAATTGTCATAGAGATCGAGAGAGAATAATTTCAAAATAGTGGAGGCTACTAAGAGTAAATTGATTTTTGAGAGGGAACCATTTGAAGTTATTTTAAAATGTTCACCATGTACTAAACAAATAATTTCAATTGAAATAAGGGGCTGGACAAGCATATTATAGTAAAAGATCAAATTAGCCTTGGTGGAAATAACAAACACAAATGTGCATCTATCGGACTAGGAGTTCAAGTAACAGAGATTACGGTAGAGGAACTTTCAGAAAAGGCTAACCATTGCAGCAAATGAAACTGATGCTGAAGTCGCATCCATTCCAAAATGTATGTTTGATAAAAGTATGTGCACTAAACCTACAAGGTTTCAATCGATAAAACATTATTTATGTAAAAACACTCATGATTGGTAAAAAGTTAAGAACACCTTCTGAAACTGCCAATAAGAGAAGGCCTACCATTGTACATGGTTTCATGATTAATCACAAAAAGACACCTTTTTTTTCTTCTTTCAAACCAGCTATCAACAAGATTCGGTTCATAAAAGAAGTAATCATAACAACTGAACAAGTTCCCCCCAAATAATAGATATATAAACAAATCCAAACATTCCTTATGTACATTGTAACAGCAGTAGCGATTGGTTACCACTTGGGATCATCATAAAAACAGCCAATGAGAGGCGACTTACCATTGTTCAGGGGGTAGATGGTCTAGAAGGCCTGTTTCTGTTAGAACTGAGATGCCCACCCGCCAGTGGTGGTTCTCAAGAATTGAGGAATTCTAAAAAAGAAAAATATGGAGAGGGAAAATTTGAATGTGACATTTAATAATAAAACAAAACAATTATGATGTGTCTATTAATGTCATTTGTCATTGGATGAATTCGCTCACAATTACATGATCAAAGACCAGTTACCTACTACTATTAAAGCCTTCATGAGTCTCGTGACTCCTGACACTTTTCATACAGCACATTGTAAATAAATCTTTATTACCCCCCCAAAATGCTCATCTTTGGGCATATACCGTCAAACCTCCTTTAGCAGCCACCTCTATATAATGGCCACCTGTCTATAGTGGTACCCCATGTAATTGCCCCCCTCTAGAAGGAAATGTGTGTTGTAGAACCTGTCTAGAAAGGCCACCTGTCTAAAGTGGCCACTTATCGTGTTTTCATTGGGTAGCCATGATAAACAGGTTTGACTCTACTTTCATTCTTACCCATCAGGTAAACCAAAAATCCATTAATTTCAGCAAAGTATATAACAAGACTGAGCATTCTAGCTTTAATATGTAGAGTCATAAATAAGGCATTCTATATACATTTATCTGTCTCAATCCAGGTGTAGATAATGGGTACTTCATAGGAATGACTTCAATTTAAATCGTTCAGTGCTGTATAACGATGGGCAATGTAATAGCAGCAAGAATGGAGCATAGTTTATGCTTGAATGCTATGAGAGCCGCTACCTTTTGAAGAGGGCAATACATACAGTCATGTGAAGCCAAGGCATATGAAACTGCAAATTTATTATTTTGCCACATCATTTCCTGCATGCTGAATAAACATAGTAACCTTCACAGAAAAGAAAGTAAACTTTAATAGGGAAGTAACATCATAACATCATATTTGTTATGATCATCAGGGGAAGATTGGGAGTTGGCTTGGGAATTTCTATTACGGTATACTGGTCCTCTCTACCAGAAACAGAAACCTGATTAATATACAAGCTCAACGATAAAGCAATTGATGGAATGAAAACTTTGATTATATCTGACAAGAAAAAAAGAAAAGACAGTCAAATCTGTCCATTAAAGGTACTCTGTCCCTTTTGCAGGCCAAAAAATGAAAAGGTTACATAACATTCCAATGGCATTTGAAAGATAATACTAATTTAGAACTCCCCTTAAAAAAATGGGGCTTGAAAATGTCTTTAAGTGGGAAAATAACGACTATTAGTTGTCAAATTGACTTAGGAGCTATAGAGCCAATAAGTAATAGTCTTGATTTTCAGACCGTTGTACCGCATGTTCGTACGTTTTATGCTGCACAAAGATTCAATCAGTTTAATTTTGGCCATTACAAGAAGTGGTTTATTGATGTAGACAAATCCTTTACAGCTCATTTTATGTATGTTATTACCAAAGAAGAAGAAAAAGCCAGTCAGTCACTCAATACTGACAATAGTGTCTGACAGTTAAGTCTAGCAAGTAAACAGGTTTCCTTGCATAATTTGAATATAAGGACACTGCTAATGTTTAAATTTCAGATAGGACATACATGACATATTCATAATTCCTGCAAAGTTCTACAGAATTTGAGGTTGGCTGCAAAAGGGACATAGTACCTTTAAGGCCTCTCAAGGGAAATATGATAAGTGGCCACTGTAGACAGGTGGCCTTTCTGGACAGGTTCTTCAACACACATTTCCTTCTAGAGGGAGGCAATATAGGTGACCATTATAGACAGGTGGCTGCTAGAGCAGGTTTGATTGTATACCGGTATGCTAAATGGTGTATTGACATTTACACAGGGATCATTTGCTACAGGCTTTCTTTTGTCAAAGGTATAAGGTTCGGTCGGGCCATGGTCAGGTTGTTATAGGGTTTCAGGTTAGGTTAAGTGTTAGGGTTATTCAAACCCTCATTTTCCCTATTGTATGTTTATCAAAAAATATTAGGTTAAGGTAGGGGTTGTGATACGGTTTTATGTGAAGTGTAGGGATAGGGTTACATAGTAGGTATAACCTTTGGTTCAGAGTTGGAGATATGAATGTGGTTAGTGTAGGGTAGCAATGGCCAAACAATCGTCAAAAGAGCATGTACGGGACTACACACTTTAAGGATTATGAAGAGGAGTGTAATACTAACCTGATAGAGCTCAGCGAGATGGTGTTTGGAGTTGATGAGGTACTTCTGATTTACACCAGGATGATCCAGGTCATGCATGGCTGACCCTAACAGCGCCCCCATGATCTCAATCGGTTTCAAGGCTTCTCGCAACTGAAAGATAATAATAATAATAATACATTCATTTGTAAAGCGCAATAACTATGTGGATATATTCTACTGCACTTGATTTTATATATGGGTATTTGCAACATAAATGTTTGAGTTTGAGACTTGATATTTAACAATTCAGTGACATACATGTAACTAGGAGATGATAGATTAATTTAGATTGTATTAGCTTATTTTTTTATATTGCCCGTCGCCTTCAGGGTTACAATGAAACACAGCAGAGTTTTACTGATAAAGGGGTGATGTGGTCTGGTGGATAAGTTGCTGGACAGTGAATCAAAGGGAACGGGGTTCGAATCCCTGCAACAAAACTAATGTCCTTTGGCAAGACATTAATCTACATTAATCTAGGTGAGGTTAATGGGTACCTGGCAGGAATTAATTCCTTGATTTGCTAGAGCGCCACGATGGCAGCCGTGCTAATGCCGGGGTAATAACTGCGGACATGAGTGCTATACAAGAACCTACTATATTATTGTTATATGTGATCTAATTTGACGGAATCTTGCTTAACCATCCTTACCCACCCCTACCGTGCCCCTCTTAATCCCCTTTCCAGTACTGCCCTCCGATTTCCTTACCCCCTCCCATGATCACCATCATCACCCACTCATCCTTTACCCATCTTATCACTGGGCAAGTGGAGATGCATGAAGAGAGCCAAGTCTCATGGATCAAGTGCAATAAGAGGACCTTCCTTGTAGACCCCTCTTCCCCTGCCCCCCTGCCCTCACCCCCTGCCTTTACCCCCTGCCCTCTCCCCTGCCCTCTCCCCTCGCCCTCCCCCTGCCCTCACCCATCTTGACCCACCCTTCCCACCCTCCCACGCCCATCTCATCACTGAGCAAGAGGAGATCTTTGATGACAGCCGAGTCTCGCAGATCAAATACAATAAGGGATGTGAGTCAAGAGGGTCTTCCCAACCCAACCACGTGCCTTCAAATCACCATCCATGATTCACGGTCATCAGGTAGATTCTCATTACAAAAACAAGACGCCGCTTGAGTAGCGAGGAGAGGGGCAAACACAAAATACAGGTAGAAAGTGAGGAAAGAATGACGGACAGAGAGAGAGAGGGGGAGGAACAGACAGAGAGGCAGAGAGAGAGGGAGGGAAACAGACAGAGAGGCAGAGAGAGAGAGAGAGAGTGAGAGAGAGATGGAGAGAGAGAGACAGAGAGAAAGAGACAGAGAGAGAGAGAGAGAGAGAGAGAGCGAGTGAGAGCAAGAGATGGTCAGAGAGAGAGGGAGAGAGAGATGGGAGATGGAAGATACAATCCAGATATCACAGAAAAATATCTCCAGGCAAACTAGCAAATTGGATGTTCTAGATTTGGCAGGATTAGACGGAGCTGAAAAACATCAAAGCTGCTCTGATGGCGGATAAAGCCGTCTCTTGTTTCCAAATGATCCATATACTCATTAGGAAACGGAGGGTCACCACACGTCTTATTGCAGTAATCTCTCTCAACACCTCGAGTGCTTTTCACCTTACTTTACTTTTAGTTAATCTTCATGTGTGCCCACGAAGAACTCTGATGAACCAGAGAGAGATGAACAAGAGAGCATCATCACTATCATCACTAGCTATGAGATGCTTTTTTTTCATCAGACCAGATGAAAGCCATGATGTTGATGATGATACTAGTGATGAGGATGTTAATGAAGAAGATTATGTGTCTGCTTGTTCTTCAATTTATGATGGTGGAAACTTAGCAACTAAAAGCTTGTAACACTTGTTTGGAGTAAGGAGGAACATTGGCACTACAATCCTTAATTCTTCCTCCTCCTCCTCATCATCAATTCATCATGCTCTTCCTCCTCCTCCCTCCCTCCTCTTCTTCATCCTTCATCCTCCCTCCTCCTCCTCCTCCTCCTCCTCCTCCTCCTCTCCTCCTCCTCCTCCACCTCCTCCTCCTCCTCCTCCTCCTCCTCCTCCTCCTCCTCCTCCTCCTCCTCCTCCTCCTCCTCCTCCTCCTCCTCCTCCTCCTCCTCCTCCTCCTCCTCCTCCTCCTCCTCCTCCTCCTCCTCCTCCTCCTCCTCCTCCTCCTCCTCCTCCTCCTCCTCCTCCTCCTCCTCCTCCTCCTCCTCCTCCTCCTCCTCCTCACCAAGTATAAACACATTAAATGGTATCAGGAGTGGTGTTCTTACCTTCTCTTCCTGTAGATAGCAGTGCATAGCTTGGCAAACATCTGCTGCATGCATAGAATTGTGGTACGGGTTCTTGCTTTTATTGTAGTATGCTTCCTCAATCAATTCTGTGAAAAAGAATTTTCAATGCAAAATTGTCAAGACTCACTTGATAAACAAGCTATATATGTATGTTAAACACAATAAGTTAATTTGACAAATTGAATGTACATGTACAGGTATGGTATGATCATAATACAATCTGTCCAAATTCAAAAGAACTCCCCATTAGGATAAGATAATCCAAGACAATAAATGATCAGCACCTGCACAATGCTAATCTAGGTTCATATAAGATGCTCCCCCTTACCTATTTGGGTATTACACAATGTAATAGGGTCAAGTCGATACATGTTTAAGGTACTATGTCCAATTTGCAGGCCCAAAAAATGAAAAGGTTAAATTCCAACGGCATTTGAAAGATAATACTAATTTAGAACTTCCCTAAAACAAAGGGGGTTTGAAAATGTCTTTAAGTGGGAAAATAACGACCATTAGTTGTCGAATCGACTTAAGAGCTATAGAGCCAGTAAGTGATAGTCTTGATTTTCAGACCATTGTACCGAATGGTCGTACGTCTAATGCTGCGCAAAGATTCAATCAGATTAATTTTCGCCATTACAAGAATTGGGTTATTGCAAAAGGGACATAGTATCTTAAACAAAAGAAGGACCAAGCACTGCTCCCCTTACACTTAATATGTATCTACGGTATACAAGAAAATTATCAATATTTTCGTCATCAAAGCATAGGGGATTGTAATATGGCACTCCAGCGCACAGAGTAGAAATAGATCTTGGTGATTGGTTTACTGATTAGATGGAGAGGGCGGTATACTTACCAAAACTCTTCATGAGCTTACAGCCGTCCAGCTTGAAGTGTCTGGTCAGGCCGTATTGCTCAAACAAATGAAAGAGAACCATCTTTAATGAGTGGCCTGAAAACAGAGGAAAGATAAACACAAGATTAGCCATCATATATTATTTTATTATTATTATTATTATTGTTACACAGGAGCTCTTATCTCTTTTTCTGTTGAAATTTCTATGCCATCATTTTCATATAGTTTGAAGTCTTTTTTTCACCAGTGCTTAATCTCTTAGTGCTCCACATAGTCCATGTCAGTTTTCTTCACTGCATCAAATTTTAAAGACAACTTGCAAGATTTTGATCAATAGCAAGAAAACCTGTGAGATAGACTTCTGAAAATCGTTCCTGTTGAAATTCCTTCTGCTGTATGACAGCCATGTAATGTTCATTACTTCTTTGTAATCATTGACATTATTATGTTCATTTTTGTTATTTTTGTTCTTGCCATAATATCAAATGTCAAACAGATCATCCTCATCAATGTCATCCATTAACATCATGTCTATCCTATCATCTAGATATCATCAATCATCTTCATCATGATTTTTAGGAGTTCTGTCCCGGGAGTCATTGCAAATATCATTGCAGATAGGATCGCCCAGGGGCTGTCTATGTCAACATCAATATGATCTACTTGTAGTACCATCATCCATGTGTGCAACATCCTCTTAGTAATCGATTAATCATCATCATCATCGTCAGCGATACCATCATCCTCGTTCATAATATTATCATTCTCGCACACACCATGACTAATTTCCTCTTTGTATTCTCTGATATCATCACTGACGTCTCACTCCCTGTCTCTACTCTTCCTCTCCAGAATAACCAGCTTGCGTTCTTTCTCTCTAGGAAATGCTAGACGTGTCAACTGGCTTGCATTCAGGATGGGTTGCTATGGTAACGATCATCACCTGGGCAGGAGCAGGGCTCACCTGGCAGATGCCTGTTGGTGTAGGCCATTCTTGTGACAAACTCACTTTGAGGGATGAATTACCTGCCTGCCCTACAGCACAGGATCACCATCCATGCCTCCATCTTCAAACTCCTTCTGTTGCAATGTCTGATTTTACTACAACAGTCATCTTCACCATCGTCTTCCTTAGAACTATTATCCTCCTCATTGTTCCATTTCCTTCATATACCTTCTCCTACTCTTTCATAACATCACAGTTTATCAGTCATCCTTCTCCTTCTCCTCCTCCTCTTCCTCCTCATCATCACCACCACTATCATCATCAAAATCCTCCTTCTCCTCCCCCCTTCCTCCTCCTCCTCATCTCCACCACTACCATCATCAACATCCTCTTTCTCTTTCCTCACCTCCTCCTTCTCATCATCACCTCTTCCTCTCTCCCCCCCCCCCCCCATTTAGCCACCCAAACCTCCACAACAAAATAAATCATCCTGCCCTCAAACTCCCAACCCACCGTTTCCCTGGAGGAGTCGCCACCACAACAGCCCCCTCTATGTTAGAACCAGAAATCATCAGCCAGATGGCTGTTGGATTGACCATTCCCACAACCCTCCCTCTCTGAGTGTCACAGCCGGTTGAACTAAGGAAGTTCCACGGATCAGGACCAACCTTGGGGTCATTTCCTCCCGCAGCTTGTGACTTCCTTTGACATCTGCCTAACTCAGTTCTGGCTTTCCTCAAAACCACTTTCACAGGTAATCCAACGTTCTGAAGCTCGATCTCCTTGCCCAACCCCTCGATACAGAGTCATATGTCAACCCAAGTCAACTTCAGACTTCGACATCTGCTTTACTCAGCTCTGTCTTAACATTTTCTTTTTTCAATATTAACTGTCACATGTTATCAGTAGCGTTCCGTTACATAAGTGGGCCTGGGGGCTCAAACCCCTCAAAAATTTCTTTGAGACCCCCTTCCCCCAACTTTTCATGACTATAAATGAATTCAAGTGAGGCACATACATAAAAAGAATGCAAGAGCTCTAAGCCCCATAAAAGCCCCTCCCCCGTGTATTACTCTAGAACGTTGTTGAAGTCTCCTAGCCTAGCCTTTCGATACAATTTCAGGGGAACCCTACTCCACTTCAAGTGAAGAGACTGAAAGTTGAATACCCTCAAATTAAAGTACATTACGAGGACAACACTCAAATATTACAATGTAGGCCTAATCACTTTGTATACTTTTGAAGGATAAAGAATGTACAAACAACAATTTAAAAATCACCCACATTTTATTCATAATTAGGAAGATTCAAGAGAAGGGTTTGTTGGGAGATAGACATATTGGCCTAAATAATTATCAAAGAAGATGTTTCATATATACAGGCAGCACATGAGAGAGAGAGAGAGAGAGAGAGAGAGAGAGAGAGAGAGAAAATGATACAATTTTATGACACCTGCTCCTGTGATGTCTGACCTTATGAAATTTGTAAATTTCATCTTGCATTGAGCCAACACAATATTGTGCAATCCATTCCCAATCAATTGCAAGATGGCAATGGCCAATCAAGATACTCGTTGCATGAACATACTGTTAACAAGGCTGACCATCAACCAATCAGACTCATTCTTTCAAATGTGCAGCTGATCCTCCCAAACCTTTGTGCTATATGGGGCCCTGATTTAAAACCCCAAAGCAATACAAGCTCTAATCCCATTTCTTCATTTCTTTGACAAAACAAAGTCCGGAAGCATCACGATGCCAGAACTAACGTCAGCTTGCCATACTATAAGACAAACATTTGCATACAGCAGGTTGCATGGTCCACAAAGGGAGTCAACATGAAACAGCAACGGTTTTGAATTTCGATTTTCAGGTTTGACAATCAGCGACGGCTTTCAATTTTTATTTGACAGATTTGATAATCAGCGACAGGATAATATTGAATCTCAACCAAAATTATTCATGATATTATAGTCTTAAAATATGTTTCAGATTGCAGCAGAGTGCATCTAAACAGAGCCTGGCCACAAGGGACCTTGTGCTTTGCATACAATACATCAGTTCCTCCCACGTTCCAATTTTACATGTTGAATCTTTGCTTATAGACTGCATGCACCCTGATTGAGAAATGAATCATCAATCTAGATCAAATACATTTACATGTACTTAAAAGTATAGGCCTTCATGGCTATAAAACATGAACAAAACATACAAGGAATCAATAGAAAGAGGAGACTGGGACCTCCATGTATATTTATCTGTGACAACTTGCAACAGTTACTAATAACTGCTTGCTCCCTGATGCTTTAACACACCATGACATAAGAATGATCTGCCATTTTCTGAGAATCATTGGAGGTGAGAAGAAAAAAAACCCAGGTGCTCCCCGCGCATAATTTCATTTCTGACCCTGGATTGCTGATTTTGGATTCAATCTCTCTCCACAGGCGCAGGCGGGCTGACTAGCTAGCTAGCTAGCTATTCAGTCATTCTACCCCCCTCCCTCTCTCTCTACCCAGCAGTCTGAGTATATCCACTGCCCTGGATGGGGGTGCTAGCTAGTCCCTGGGAATTACAGTCAAATCCTGTTACAATGAGCATTACTAGAAATTTAGCATTTTCTTTGTGAAATAAAAGCAACGTCATATTGCATAAATCGGAACCAATTGGATGTTACTTTTCCAAATCATATCCATTCAGAAAAGTTTTCATTTTTAGTTTATCATTTGGTACTTGGTTGGGTAATCCCTTTGGCAGCTTACTCAGGAAGCTATACTGGGATGAAATGGATTGTGTGAAATTGGTATACTCTAAATATCAATTGGAAATGTATGGCATGCTCTTTTTCCTTGGACATAATGTCATAAGAATTAAAACCTCTCAGCTAAATATCAGAAGATGCAAACTTTTGACAATCTTTTGATATTGATAAAATAAAACACTTTCCTTGTCATGGCCAGCACATCACAGTTATCTCAACATAAATGAAGTGAAACTGTACCTGTAGCTACTCTTTGTGCACCGAAAACAAAAGAAGTACAAATGTTGAAATACAGTATTAATAAGATTTGATATCTCTAACAGCATTTATGCTGTGTTTACTAATGGAACAGGTTAGCAATGAATGAAATCTTTAAAGGGGGACTGCACTACTTGTAGCTACTTGCGCCCTCTAAGCGGTACCCGTTGATCTCCCATGATGCCCTTTTTTGTATGTTAATTGAGAGCTGATTTGTTGTGTAGATAGGCTTTAAATGATCATCTAAGATATGCTTCTTTGTTCTTGAGTGGCATGACCAGCATAGTAGCATACAGAGCTCAGTCATCATACCATTTCACTTATGATGATAGCCTTTGATAGTGATACTGTATTCCAACCGGCTGCTGACATGTAGAAGTTGCTCTGTCATGGGACAACCCTCGATCTCTGGGAGAGGGGTGGGAGGGAGCAAGCCCCTCAAAGGTATAACCTCCCACTGATTCTGTATTCCATCTGGCCAGGTTCCATCCAGACTAAGTGGGCTTTAAGATGTCTCTTATATCGATTTCAATTTCAATTTTAACTCTGCTATCTGAATGTGTTATCTACATGCATGATTCATGAGATGGAAATGTCATACTCTCGACGATCCTCAACCTTGAGGTCAACAAACTTTTTTCATGAAGGTGAAGGTTTTCTTCAGAAATGCCGGGTTAACCAGCCGCCACATATGTCATGTTTGTTAACGTGTAAATGAGTGGATACTACGCACAACAAAGGTCCTAAACATATTCACTGAGCTCTGGGGGGTGTTTCATAAAGAGCTTGTAAAGTTACGCATGACTTTACGAACGACTTGTATATGAAGTGCCAGATAGGATGCCCAAACTTTTTTCTGATATTCCAATAACCTCAATTAAATTATGGCAAAAAATATACTTTGCATTAAAAATGGTTGTTATAATCAGAATGTTAATCTACATCTGCACAGTTCAACTTAATAAATAATAATGAATAATGATTGAGCATCACATTTGGCTTTTCATATACAAGTCGTTTGTAAAGTCATGCGTAACTTTACGAACAGCTTTATGAAACACCCCCCTGTATTATCAAATACAGAAATGTAAAGTATATTACACTGTAATAGGTATGTAATCATTTTAATCATTATAATAACAGCATTGCGATGATTGCGTGACACAAAAAAGGAAAGAATAGCAAGAAATCCGCAATGAATACAAAATGAATGAAAAAAGCTATTTTCGGTCCCAATTCATTCCATACAGTAGAGTACAGACAAGAGAAATATAAATAATATCGTAATTCATAATTCCAGGAAATGAAAGTACATTTAGTTTAGATTATTTCACGCTTGAAGGTCAACCAGAAAGGATGTTTATCTGAGTCATACAATAATACAATCATCGATATATTACAACAAGTAGTGTGCATGCAGGCACATATACCCTTGTCAGTAGAAATGCTAAACATAGTGTCTGAGCAGTGAGACTATGAAGACTCGTTGTTCTACTGCACCCCATAGGCTCTGCACTATAGCTGCTCCTGACTCAGACAGACACTCACAGAGCTAGGCTCAACTCAAGGCTTTACAGAATTGTGTTCAACTTTCATTTTACAGTCCACTGACCTCTTAAAACCCCGTATATTCACACATTGTTTCTTGATACAATATTCCTTCTCATATACACGTACGCTCCCATTATTATTATGATTCGTTATAATACCCTATACAAGTTGCACATACATTTTGCCATCCAGTCTGAATAGGCTTTGATACAGATTAGCGCTAATTAGGAGCACAGACAGGTGAGTTTTGTCCGTGCAAATCACTGTTCATTAATTATTTAATCCCAAGGGGATCAAATTATCTCATCTCCATATGCGCCAGGCCAGGCCAGACACACATGCGTTATCTGACTGGTTTACCTCCGCTTGTGGGAATACAGAGAGAGAGAGAGCGTTTAGTAATCTCTTTGATCCGACAGTGCACAGCCACATGTTAAACCAGTGCCTGAAAAAGAATATTCTGTATCGCTTATATGTACCTAGCCTCCAAATCATTACCATAAGCATGACTACCATTTATATTCACTAAATTTAAACCTGACAGTGGGCTTAAAATTTTGAAGAAAAAAAATGCATAGCCAGGGCTAAGGGCAAATCAAATCTTTAAAAAGCAACTAAAAAAGGGTTTTAATGCTCCTCCCCGAAGGAGTGGAGATGGTGCACATGTTTGCGGTCTTGATATCCAATGAACACAGGTAGTGATAATAGCATATATTATAAGGCGTGCTGAAGTCTTCACTTAATGCACAATATAAATGAATATAAATATATATTTAAATAATAAATACCAAAAAAAAGATCACCAAAATGTATCTATATTTTGTATCATTTTTATATTCTTTGTAAACTATGTCTGAGCGAAACAAATAGCCATGTTAGACATACTTTGGACAAATAAATGCATTGAATTTGAATTTGAATTATGAATATGATACAGGGGTGATAGTGAGCACTAGAAAAAAAAAAGAAGAGGATTCGCAGGGAAAAATGACATCTAACAATATTCCCCCCTTTCGAATGAGAAAATTGGGAAAAAATAGGGAATAGAGAAAATAAGGGGGAAATCGGGAAACCGAATTAAATCAGGTTTTTATCAGGCCTGATGATAAATTAGGTTTTTATCAGGCCTCACAATTGAAAACAAAAGTTTGACCTGCTGCACAAAAAGTTTTTTTTCTCACAATAGCTATAGGCCTATAAACACAATATGCATGCATACTGGTAGTATACAGCGATTCAGTATGTTACATATATGCCTGTCATTAAATTGGCAATGCAATGGCCTTTGCAGGAAGGAAGTATAAATTTTAGATAGTGCATTGAGATTGTGGGTTGTTACATGATAATTCAATGACGTCATCATGTTAGAATAATATTTTGATTCCATTTTATGTATGGCATCATTTTTTAAAGTATCTTTATTGCATGCAAAGGAAAAGGATATGATCTTCGGTTTCAATGTAAATGTCACAATGGGCATTCAAAATTGTGAAGTATTTCCTCATTTTTTTAAAGAGAGATGGTCGAGTTCTGGTCAAGGATAATAATAATCTGAGAGGAATTTTATTTTATTTTTATTCCCATGAGGAAGAATATCATATAAACCAAATTTCACAAAAAAGGAGATTACTCTTAAAATGCCCTCATATTGTAAATATGACTAGACATTGTTAAAATTACTGATAGACTTAATCGTGTTGCCAAATGAATGCAAGGATTTAGTTTCATTGTCAACTCTACTGACTTTTCAGTATGATCAGGTTATATCATACAGGTGTATATTATTTCACAAAATAATAGAAGTCAAACCTGTCTATAGTGGCCATGTATTTTGTCTCCCTCAAGAATGAAATGTGTATTGTAGAACCTTTCTAAACAGGCCACCTGTCTATAGAGGCCACTCTCTCTGTTTCCCTCGGATTGCCTCCATAGACAGGTGTAACTGTATTTGATATAAGAAACATATCACCCCTGACTGAATGCCTAAAATGCTTTAAAGGGATCCGGTAACTTTGTCTCAGATTCTGAAACAAAATTCTGGATTTAGCTCATGCTGCTGTGATAATTATACAGGAACCCCATGACTTTTACAAGCCGATCGCCAGTCTGATTGATTCTGATTCTGATGATTGGAATTACAAGTTTTGAAAACCGTTTGCTAAACGGTCTCCCGTTTCATAACACTACAGTCTATTGGGGAAAACGAGTATGGTAAAACCGTTCACTCAAAGATTTTTACTTTTTGAGGCACTTCTTGATCATTTTGAAGCGTAATTTTTTTAGGGCTTCAATATTACACCAAATCACAGACACTGGTAACACGTAGGGCCGTGTATCTCAGATTTAACATTGTTAAACGATCCCTTTAAGAGGAGCGCATTGCACCCCTAGCTACTGACTATCAGCGCCGTTAGGAACTGTCACCTTGCTTCCTCCGTGTCGGAGTTTGATCAGGAAACGTGATTCACAAGCAGGGCATATCAAAGCTGCACTGACCAGCATGAGGGGCAGTGTTCACACCGACAGGATTTCAGATATCTTCTTCATATGCATGAGAATCACGAGAGATACATTGCAAGACTTGATATAACAGAACGAGGCACTGTTCATACCATCAGGATTTCAGATACCTTCTTTATATGCATGAGAATCATGAGAGATACATTGCAATACTTGATAGAACAGAACGAGGCACTGTTCATACCATCATACCTTCTTCATATGCATGAGAATCATGAGAGATACATTGCAATACTTTATATAACAGAACGAGGCACTGTTCATACCATCAGGATTTCAGATACCTTCTTCATATGCAAGAGAATCGTGAGAGATACATTGCAAGACTTGATATAACAGAACGAGGCACTGTTCATACCATCAGAGTTTCAGTACCTTCTTCATATGCAAGAGAATCGTGAGAGATACATTGCAATACTTAATATAATAGAACGAGGCACTGTTCATACCGTCCAACCTTCTTCATATACATGAGAATCATGAGAGACACATTGCAAGACTTGATATAACAGCATGTGATAACAAGACACTGTTCTTACTGCAAAGCTACTGATCATATTCCTCTTCCATGCGATCGGCCGCTCGCAAAAAGGGGGTTACTAGCTTTGTGTGCAGTCTCACAAGATCAATGTTGTTAGGCTTGTCATAACAGCACATTACACTGAGGCACTGCTCCAAGAGGCCGGTTGACAAACATATTCAAATTTATGGATGTTTCTTTCCTGGGGACCCAGCGATGAGGTATTCCACTAAAGGTACTATGTCCCATTTGCAGGCCCAAAAAAATGAAAAAGTTAAATTCCAACTGCATTTGAAAGATAATACTAATTTAGAACTTCCCTAAAAAAGGTGGGGCTTGAAAATGTCTTCAAGTGGAAAAATAACGACTATTAGTTGTCAAATCGACTTTAGGGCTATAGAGCCCAAAAGTAATAGTCTTGATTTTCAGACAATTGTACCCAATGGTCATATGTTTTATGCTGCGCAAAGATTCAATCAGTTTAATCTTGGCCATCACAAGAAGTGTGTTATTGATGTAGACAAATGCTCATGTACCCTTTACAACTTTTTTCATGTATGTTATTACCAAAGAAGAAAAAAAGCCAGTCAGTCACTCAATAGTGTCTGACAGTGAAGTCTAGCAAGTAAACGGGTTTCCTTGCATAATTTGAATATGAGGACACTGCTAACGTTTAAATATCACAGATAGGACATACATGACATATTCATAATTCCTGCAAAGTTCTACAGCATTTGAGGTTGGCTGCAAAAGGGACATAGTACCTTTAACCTGTTATTAATCAATTAACTTCAATACTTGGAATCCATTCGGCATACATTACTTGTTACTTTGTCAGGTGAGCCTCAGAAAAGCTCTTACTACCTTCTTGCGGATAGCCACCAATTGGTGAGCAGTTTGTAAGATCAATGTTGCTAGACCTGTCATAACAGCACATGATATAGGAGCACTGTTCCCATCGTCTAATGCCTCTTTTTTTTATATGCAAGAGTCCCATGAGATCAATGTCACTAGACCTGTCATAACAGGGCCATCACTGAGACACTGCACACAACATGCTGTGTTCCCATTAGCCCAGACTAATCCTGATAGATTGAAACCTGCCTTTTAACCCGTTGGAAAATGTGTGCTTTGACAAAATCTAATTGTATCCAACGGGATTAACGCCACCTAGGATAACAGACAGAGTGAACATTATAAACATGGTGGCCTTTCTGAAAAGGTTTCATAATGTTCATGTAACAATGTTTCTGCATTTCAATGAGGTGTCTACAAACTTAGGTTGCGTTTATCGACCAGATTTTTGGATAGAATCAGGTTTCTCAAACGTCTTTCAGGCAAATTTAGAAGGTGATAAACGCAAAGCCTTTTTTAAAGGGCTTTAGATATGGGCATATCTAAAGACGCAAAAAGGTGTGTTTTATATGTGACATACAGCCAGAATCACGTTTCTGAGAGATCGATAAACGCAAAGCTGTTTTGAACCTCACATACAAATAGGACCACCCAGGTGTTGTGTACAAGCATGCGTGTCAAGTTGACCTCCGAGAAACTGTCTGCTTCCCCGGGTCAAAACAGCTGGGCAGACACAAGGACTTTATTTTGAATCATGAAGGGACGATAAACGCGACATCCCGCAAATCACGATCATATAGTGGGGTATGATAGTGGGGTTCCATAGTGGGGTACGATATGTACATATCTAGTGGCAAGCCCCGATAAACGCGCCCTTAGTCTTGTGACGGTTTCAAGAAACTAGCCCCAGGGTTCGCTTCCAAAATGCCACTAGGGCGCTTTAGTAACGAGACGGTACGCACAGGAGACGGAGTGTTTAACCAACTGTGACGGGTCTCGCACTCTTGTTACCGTCGTGATGTTTAAGCGCTTTCGCTGTCTGCTAAAGGCGACGGGGACGCAAAGCCGCGCTGAACTGCACACCTGCTGCATTTTGGTGCTAGTGCTCTTGGGCCTCGAGGCTTGGCCGGAGCGCCGGGGCAATAGACCCGGCGGTGGGCTGTAGTGCGCAGCGTGCAGGCACGTCATGCATAACGATGAAAAAGGGCCCCCAAAGTAGGCCTAAACGGCCAAACCATCAATTTATTGTAGATTGAGGTATAGATACCGAACAGCTTTGGAAACACTAGTAGATTCCCTGTTTTTATCTTCAGTAGGCCCTGCATTGTTAGATCTAGATACAAATTATTTGTCAGCTCTCTCTCTCTTACGTCGTGTTTAGGGAACGAACGCTATGTTGGCCGAGTACCGTTCCGAAAATCGACGGGACGGAGATAATTCAGAATCGCGCATGCGCAGTTTGTTTTTTTCGCTCGCATTACCGTCTCCTGTGCGTACCGTCTCGTTACTAAAGCGCCCTACTGTCCTTAAAGAGGACACAAAGAGACCAAATGAAATCTTGGCGTGGACTGTACCTAGGGCCGCACTGATTTTGACTCATCCTCTACCGTCTTTCTCCACTAGTTTGCTTGTCATCACCAGGGCTATTTATGTCTCAAACCTGGACACAGATATCTTGGTTGATATTGAGGTTTCTGGACAGCCGTCTCTCGACCCAATTTCCATCTGGTGTATCTCATCAATGACTAGTACTTTGAGAAGGTCAAAAATTTAAGTTGCAAACTTTTTTTGCTTGAATATAAAGCCTCATGTTCAAAAGAAAGTTATTCAATGCAACTAAAAAATTCAACCAAACATCCAACAAAATCGTTTCAAGCTGTAAAATAATTGAAACATAGAATTGAATATCATGAAACATTCATGAGACTTTCTTGCTGTGAAAACAGTTGTTCACTTTTTGCAAAAACATTCTGGTTTTGAAGCAGACACATGGAAGAACACTTTCCCCCAAGCTGTCCTTCATAAGGCATTTATGAAAGTACAAATTGTTTGATCAATTTGGTATGAAAATTAGATGAAAATCATCGCTTCATGTTTTAAGAGAAATTGGAAAATCTAAGTAAAGGAAAATTAAAATTCTTTTCAATAAGATTGACAATTAGGTTTGCTACCATTTGAGCTATTACAAAACAGTTTGTGAGCTCTCATGAAATAAGCCAAAACAGGATGAATGAGGATTCACGGGAGGGGGGGGGGGGGGGGGGGGGGGGTCGCATCCCAACCTGAGGACACAGAATCACACTACGCATATGTCACATCCCATCTTTCGCAAGGATAGTCTTTCCAAATGACAGTTATCCCCATGACGATGATCAAAACAAATTCAGAACGATTAGCTTCCTCCAGTACACTCCGTGTCACAAGACCCGGCCTCTAGTCTCATGTAACCAGACTCTTGATGAAGACATTTAACCAAAGATCTTTTTCAAAATGTGACAACTTAAACCATGATAAGCAGAACATATATAACTTGAAATGATGCTTAAAACAGACCAACCATCTTGATTTAAATCAAACTGTGTATCAATTAATAAATTCATCATTCATGAGTATACACACAATTATGTTTCTAACAAACTTCTACTAAACATTTAATTTTTTTCCATTGATTATAGGCAGAATAGTCCCACGATGTCATTGTCTGTCCTACTTCTATATCTCTCTCTCTCTTTATATTTGTTCCGTTACATCTCCCATCCTACATTCCCTTCATGTTTCTTCACATTCTTTATCAAAGCCCTCTAGGGAAAATTAAATTTCTTAGTAGGACTCCAGCTCCAACGATCATTTTGTAAGCCTAAATGAATCCTAAACTTCAATCCTAGACTAAACGCTATAAATGACCTAATCCTAACCCTAACCCTAACCCTAACCAAACTCCAATCTTCAGAGTAGAGCGGGTCCTTACTCTTTATCTAATTTTTTGTTCAAAACTGTGCCCAAACAGGCTTTTCGTTATACAATGTTTCTTTATACGACATTCATCTTATTGTCAAGCTATATATACGATACTCCTACAATGTATATCATAAGATGAATTATGATAGTATAAACACAGACTACGTTTCATGAAGGAGGATGAATGACACCCCTTCCCCGTGAGGATTGCCCCCCCAGAGAGAGAGAGAGAGAGAGAGAGAGAGAGAGAGAGAGAGAGAGAGAGAGAGAGACCCAGAGAGAGAGAGAGAGAGAGAGAGAGACTCAGAGAGAGAGAGAGTGAGAGAGAGAGCCAGAGAGAGAAAAAGAGAAAGTTAGAGACCCAAGAGAGAGAGAGAGACCCAGAGAGACCCAGAGAGAGAGAGAGAGAGAGAGAGAAAGAGACCCAGCGAGAGAGACCCAGAGAGAGAGAGAGAGAGAGAGAGAGAGAAAGAGACCCAGCGAGAGAAACCCAGAGAGAGAGAGAGAGAGAGAGAGAGAAAGAGACCCAGCGAGAGAGACCCAGAGAGAGAGAGAGAGAGAGAGAGAGAGAGAGACCCAGAGAGAGAGGGAGACCCTGAGATGGTGATGCCCCTTCTACAAGTTGACTCACTCTACGTATCTTTTTTTACGGCAGACAGGTAGGTCCCTCGAATCGACCCTAATCTGATACCCTTCCCCCGCCGTCTCTTAATTTCTGTATCCCGGTCTACACTCCGTGATATTGTCCCTCACCGATTGATAAACATCGGTGAACATGCGTATTGTAGATTCCACGTGGTATGTTGCATGACAGGCACACACACTTCAGTTTAGGGATCCAGGGGGGGGGTGAGACGCTACACGTAGGTTTCTTTACTTATGGATAATCACACTTTTACTGTCTCAAAGCAAGGGGGATTTTATAACATTGTTATGAATGTGGTTACATTTTGGCATCCTTTACAAAGATATATTGGATAGATTTAACTGTCATGAATCTTTAAAACAAATGTGTAAATAATCCCCTGTAAGCCCACGCTTCCTAATGCAGGAGTCTTTCTTCAACTCTCTCACAACATATCAAATGATTGTTTGAAATGAGTAACAACCTTCAATGTTAGATTTAAAAAATCATTGCACTATGCAGAGCATTTGATCTCAGAGAAATTTTCATAAGAATTTCTAATCTGCTTCAAATTTCAAAATAGACTTACACCCATCCTTTTAACGCCTCTAATGTACCCAAGCACTTTCCAAACAAATGACCAACCTACATATACCATGAACCTACTACGAAGTAGGTCCATACATAAACCATAAACTATAATAGCAGCAAGTCCCGTCCAATCATAAGTTGGCAAGGGATCCATAGTAATCATGATGAAAATGGGGAAGGGGTCGGCAGGACCCCCATTGCAAACAAACACCTGATCATACAGGGGCTCAGCTAGGGGCATGCCTTCACCATTAATTTCCCCTCTCTTTACAGGGGGAGGCGACAGGTTTCGCAAACTGCCCCTCTGGATGTGCCCCTCTTGATCACATGGGGGATGGTGTCCTCACATGAAGGGCTGATATTTTGAATCGACACAGACAATAGCAAGGACGTTTAGGAAGGAGATGTTTATAGATGTCCTTCAACGTGACTTTCTTGTTTGCATGTTCACAGCTTCACATCATGATCGTTCACAGATACAAAACAATAGAGGAGGTAGGTGAAAAACTGATTTTTGATCTGTGATCTGATATTCCAAATTTCAATTATTTCATGTACAGTATGAATAAATATATTAGAACAAACAGTAATGTGGTTTTGAGTGAACAGCTATCATTATTTATCACATGCTATGCTGCCGCATAAACGGCAGTGAAAATCAAATCAGTATTTGAGTCTGTATATATTCCATATTATAAAAGGGATTTTGAAGATTTAATTGAGGGTCATATCTCCTTCTTTCTTTAATGCGTTTGTAAAAGCATGGGCTTGATATATCAACTGCAAATCTGCAACACTCTGGAAAAGTGATTCACCTCAGTGTTCCTACACTGTAGATCTACATGTACATCGTCTATAGAGCCACATGACTACTTGCGCTACAGGATTGTTAGGAAGGAAATAAACATGGTCGAGGGGCAGCTTTGCTTGAAGTAGAAATTACTTTGTGGTAAAGCTTTCGCGTGTAATTACAAACTCAGAGATTTCTAAGACGGACTATTTACAGGCTGACACTTTTCTAAACTGTGGTCACGTTTAAACGCAGCGATACAAGATATCGATTTGGAGACAGTATAACGTTACTCGACTTCAATATTTTGGTAGCGGTCAAAACGAGCGTGCCTAGTTGTTGACACTGAAACTGAAGTTTTTTCACAAAGCGGTCTTCATCTGCGCATGTTTTCCTTTTCTCTCTCATCTCTGTCTCTCTCTTGTTATCTCTCTCTTTTTCTCTCTCTTTCTCTCTATTTCTCTATCTCTTTCTATCTCTCTCTCTCTTTCTCTCTAAACATTCTTTATATATTCTTATCCCTGACAATATCTGTTTCTTTTCCCTGCATTTCCATTTTCTCCTCAATCTCCTTCACCCGGTTCTTATTTTCTCCCAAGTAGGTCTTCTCTTATCTATCTATTCTCTCTTTTTCTCTTCCTTCTTTAAATGTAGCCGTGCACCTTGGCAAAAATTACACTAGTTAAAGAAAGAAAGAAATAAGTTCTCTTTCTCCATCTCCCTGCATGCATGTCCCACGGTTTTAATCTAAAAGACTTTTATGCTTCTATCAAGAAATCACTGACTTGCCGATATCTATCTTGCTCTATCTTAACATTACTCACAGGTCAAAACTCTGATTAATATATAATTGTAAAACAATCCTAAATGCCTTATAATAATATATCAAAATAAAAAATGACAAAATGCCAATAATGAAAGATTTGCTTCACCTAAAATAGGCTTAGGGAAGAATGAATCATCAAGTAAAAAAAAAAGAATTATGAAAGCGAAATCAGAAAAACTGAATTACAGGTCAGACTGAAACGTCTAAACAAGTGTTCTCTAGGATGACCGGAGGGTGTTCTAAATTGGAAGAGCAATATCATCTATCAAAGCAAAACAAAAGAATACAAATTACCGCTGCCTGCGTTTAACCTGCTTATGGGTCAAATTGGCAAACCCTAGATTCAATAATAGCAAATCAAACTTTGGATCGTCTACGTTTGTTCCTGGGTTGACATCAGTAAGTATGTCTATATTTTCAGTTTTTCTTTTATAAAGTTCCCAACTTTAAAGACACAATTAAATATTTTGTCAATATAACCACAGGATAAGGTTCTCCTGACTTAGCTGTGCACAGACTGAAGATGAGGCATGACTCTTTGGTTTATATAGAAGGTTATCATAAATAGAGCCATTACATCACTTCAAAAACAAATTTACAACAGAGAAAAAGAATTGGAAAGAAAGAGAGAGAGAGGGAGAGAGAGAAATAAGAGGGAGAGAGATAAAAGAGAGAGAAAAAAGAGAGAGAGAAAAGAGAGAGAGAGCAAAGAGAGAGAGAGAGAAAAAAAGAGAGAAAAGAGAGAGAGAGAGAGAGAGAGAGAGAGAGAGAAAGAGGAAAAAAAAGAGGGAGAAAGAGAGAGAAAGAGAGAGAAAGATCAAGAGGTGTTGTGGTGTGTGTGGTATAGTGGTTCATTCACTTGACTCTTAATCCAAGGGTTGAGGGTTCAAATCCCAGCCCAGCACTAACATCCTTTGGCAAGACATTGATCATCATTTGCCACTCTCCACCCAGGTGTAAATGGATACCCAATGTGCAAGAGTGCTACATATTTAGCTGCTCGGCTATGACCGGGGTATTAATGTTGGATCGAGCGCCAGGAGCGTCACGGCACGACAGCACATGGATGCACCATTATGATCATCTTCAGAAAAACATACAGAGAAAGTAGAAGGACAGAGAGAGGGAGAGAAATGCCAGGACACACTGTAACACAATAAACTCATCAAGAGATAACACTAGTCTAAAAAACACCTGCAAAAGTGAGCTTGTTATTGACGGTAGCAAAATTCATCACCGTGGTTGCCATAGCAACTGGGAACTCGCTCATATTCCTGTTATCCCCTCATCCATTTCACCGTCTGACAGTCGCGATGGGAAGCGCACAGCTCCGGGGCAAACTGGCCAAAAACAAACCGACGAAAGGAGACGAAGAAGGGAAGAGAAATAGAGGGGGTTGTTGCACCGGGCTGCATGAAGAGTGAAAAATTACCGATGATGATAATACGCTGATGGCAACAACGACACAAAAATGCATTCAATACGCTGGCAAGGTGAGAATGAACGAGGAGCACCTGAGCCCGATACGGCATTGAAATATAAGGATACATGCAGTGGTGTATCCAGGATTCTGAAATAAGAAGGGGCACCATGGAAAAACATTTGCATACACTAAGTGAACATGTCACTCCACTTTCAACTATTTTTAATCCTTCCATTAATACTGATTTTATAGCATAATTGAAGATGAATTAAATTTTAGATAAGTATGGAAATTAATTACCACCCTATTCCATTATTGATGAACATTTCTTCATCATATTCAATCTCTATGCTCGTAGGACCAAACTCATATTCAGTTGAAATCCCGTTACAAAACTGTAGGCGGGGGACGAGAGGATTTTGATCTCTGAAGATAACCAGCAAAAAACACTACTAACATCTTTCCCCCCCTTGGCAATATGCTTATGGCTATCCACTATATTTGATGCTTCAACAGTCTCCAACAGTTTAATTTCATTTTAAACTCTTTGTTGGGGGAGGGGGGAGGCCTGCAGTAATGTTGAATAGTACAATCGAAACTTTCATTTGCGAGTAATTCTTCATGAGCCGTCCATGTCAACATGCCACTGTGATAACAATGCATCCCTCTTCCCTCTTGGCTATGCTTATTATCTATGAGAACGATCGCATCTTATAAACATGGATCCTAGCTCTGGATTGCTTCCTCACACTATCTACCAAGAACATCTACAACACGACGTCTTCCTTCAACGTTTGATCATCAGCAGATTACAACACATTTCTTTCCTCTGCTTCATTCAGCCAGAATATGCAAGGCTCTTTTCTTAACATAGGAAAATGCTGACAATTATTGCATAGATTTAGTTATTCAATATAAAGTTATATTTCTACGCTCATTATTATGATGCATATTTCCACATTCATGTTAATTACAAGTAGATAACATTTATGAGTTTTGGTTACGGCATATTTCATTCTGCTAAGTCATCCATTTACTTATTCTTTCATTCATCGCTTCGTCAAGCCATCACAAATTTCCAAATCAGCTTTAATTCACTTCAGCCATCGTCCAATCATGACTATCATTCAATCAAAGACTAATTCATCGCTCTATTTATCAATCGTTCTATCCCTCAATCACTGTACCCCTCCGTCACTCTATCCTTCACTCAATCTTTCCCTCAACCGTTCCATCCCTCAATCAATCCAACCTTCAATCATTCTACCCTTCCATCACTGGATCCCTCACTCAATCTTTCCCTCAATCATTCTTCCCTTCTGTCGCTCGTTCCCTCAATCGCATGTCTCATCGTCTAATCTCATATATCCTCTCCTTTCTCCTCCACTTCACATGCCCATCCACCTGCCAATCATTCTTCCATCTCTCCATCATTTAAAAATGCAATTAACTTCTCAATTATCACAAGAACATGAAGATGCTCTTACCTTTGGACATTTCATCAAACTTGAAAATATTGAAGTCCCAGTGCCCGATCTTCTGAAGCATGTGCTGAAATAAAGAAAGAAGAAACAGAGATGCAATGATTAATCAAGGAGAACAAGAATAATCCAAATTCCTAAACCGAGTACTGTGAGATTGGAAACATTTTTGACATGGAACTTTCAATAGTTTCATGAATCGTTAATGACAATGATTCTCATGGCAAGAAACACTGCAAGCAAAGTTGATTTTTCTCACATTCCAGAGTTTTAGCAAACACAAAAAAAGTCAAAATAATTTATTTTTTATTTGTTAATTTCACCAATTTTTGCAGTGTAAATGCCTGCTCTTGAAAAATAAGTAAATTATTCTGTTTTTTGTCACGTGACTCTCCTCACTTCTATAGCAACAGGTTTTGTATGCATACTACTCAACAAATTATCGGAATGAGCCCACACCGGCGGGTTGTCACAAGTTTTTCCAGCAGTATAAATGGCAGTCAAAAACATTGATGATTTTCACAATGATGTTCGGGCTGTGTAAATGGGCCTTATATGCAACTTGTAAAAATCAGGTGTTGTTTCAGATGTGATTCAGTTATTTTGTGGCACGGCTGTTTGTGGAACTGAACAACTCATGAAATTTGAACATTTTCTATTTTAAAACTAATTTTGAATTTTTAAGTGTTCCTCTTGCTTCCAGTCATGCTTATCACATTTTCTCTAGAATTCAAATCAATGACATCATCTTTATTCAGACTAAGCATTCAATGGAAGCTAGATTTTGACTTTGACTGTCCATCACAAATCAAGCGAGGGCTCTAGGCATTTCAAAACACCTGTCGTCAAGAAATGAATATTTCATGATCGCTCAGGAAGTTTCCTGACTAAAACTGAGGCTCGATATAGCTAGGATAGAGTATGGAGAAAAAATTCATGGAAAACAGAAATCAATAAAAAGGTAGGTTGTTCAATCAATGTATATAGGCAACCAATCAGCTCTTCTCTTAGAGCCGTATCCAGGATAACACATTCTTTTTTTGAGAGACAAAACCAATCCAAATTGTAAGGGATAGATGATTAATTGAGCAGAGCAAACAAAATATAATCGCAGGAGATGTGAGTGATTAAAGTTATGTTTTTTGTTGAGAACCAGAAAGTTATAAACACTGTGTTAAAGTATATGATTCAACAGCCTTCTGGATCTAAATAGATAATATGTAAGAGTTCTAGGAGAAATATAATCGACCAATAGCTTCAACATATTATTAAATTATTTTCATAGCGTGCTACTGTACAGAACTACACAACATTACTATTGAGATACCTACTACTCCATAAACTTTGTCCAAACACATGCCTAAAATCAGTGAAAAGATCACTTTTTGTTCACTGGAAATCTTAAAGGACTAAACTTTCTCGCAATAATTTCCATATATTTAATTCAAGCTCACTGCCCTTGTGCATCTTTTCCAGTATTACAGCAAACTAGCAGTCAAACATTCCTGCTTGCATACATACATGGATGTTAGTATGTGGGGCACCACTTGAGATCAATAAACGTTTTTAAAGCCAGAGACAATGGGAACTATAACTAAGAACTAGATCTTGCGATTGATTTTCAATTGTTTGCTGAGATAGTTCAAGGAGATACTGATTATAACCAAGCGGTCTGACTTCAAATGACCCATCTTGGTCAATCCCTGCTCACCGTCTCATTAATCGGTCACTTGCTTTTGACCTTTCCCTCCGTGGCCGATCTATCGAAAAGCAAACTATATCATGGTTGAGTCGAAGGACGAGGGTAGCCTTAGAAAAGTACAGGTAGGGGCATCCTACTTATACATCTACATGTTCACCTGAATAACAAACATCTGTTGTTTTCAGAGATATGATAAGCTTTCGCAATTCTTTAATTCTTGATCATGAATCCCTAAATTTTTGTATGGTGATTTTCTTCTTGTTCTAAAAAGCTATGGAATGTTATGCATCAATTTGAAGATGGGTAGACTGATTTTTTAATTACATATGAAATTACATAATGATGATGATGATGATGATGATGATGATAATTATAGTAATAAGAGAAATTATTATCGTCCCATCTGTCTCAAATTTCTTTTCATAGGTGCATAAAAGAAATATAGCTTGTCTTGTTTTTTTTCCTAAGGAAAACATATCTTACTTTTTTTTATCACTTATTAAATGAAATGATCTACTTGAACTTGATAGGGAAGTAGGCAACATCTTTAATCCTTTTCATTTATATTACATTTCTTATTGACACAAAAAATGATAAAGATGATGATAATGATAACGATGATGTGGTGATAATAGTAGTAGTATGAAGACTTTGTATCGTCCCATCAGTCTCAAATTTCTATTCATAGGTGCACAAGAAAAAGCTAGCTTAATTGTCTTCTTTTTTTCCAAAGAAAAGAAAATCTTACTTCTTTTACCCTCTTATAAAATAAAAGAACAACCACAAAAAAGACAAACTTCTTTGCTCAAGAAGAATGGCTAAAAACCTTCTGGTATTTGTGTTTCATATAGGAAGTCCCTCGAGCCAGGGAACCATGAACAGGAAGAATTGGACCTATTTCCGCTCCTCATCCGGGAGAGTTCACCAATTTTGGAACCAGGTTAACTGTCATACCAAACTTCCAGAGTGCATGCACTAAAATGGTGCAAAGTACTTTGAAGAAAAAAATATCATCAACTTCTTTACATTTCTTAACACTTTAATCACCAATCAAAAACTGTTTTATATTCTAGAAGGTAGATTTTTTATTTTGTTTAAAACTTGGTTTAGACAGTAATTAATTACGGCTTTAATATTTTTGTTGCGTTAATCCAGAATTTTCACAACTTTTAGGGGTTACTTCACAAAGTCCATGTTCAAATTCATGTCGTATGTGAGTTTGCATTGTTTTCTCAATGTGCAATCAACAAATAATAATAAACAGATATGATTAAATGTCAGGGTCGATATACATTTTTGAGATCCTTAATTCTGTCTTGCATACACATAGGTAGGTTATTGAGCCCACGGCTAAGTAGTAGCAAAGCAGTTCTTGACTTTTATGGCAACATGGCAATCAGGAGCGCCAGGAGGATCAAATCTGACTGACATGAGCGCTATACAAGAACCCATTGTTATTATTATTATTATGCCCTAAGTATGATTGAAACAAGTATAAGGGAATTGATGTATGCAGCTTGACTGCAGCAGAAACATAACAAACGCTCCACCTATCTCTTAATCACTTTATTAAATTTCATTTAAATTCTAAAGCATCACAGCTGTATATAAGGTCATATCCCATTGTTAATAAATAAATGCAATCTAGACCCTTTTTTTCTAAGAAAATAAGAATGCCAAACACCATTATGCTTCAAATCAAATACACTATTTTTGGTTGTGCTATTGTATGCACATTCCATTTGGGGCTGTATATTAGCCCTTTTTATGTTTTAGTTCCTAATGGTTTGTTTATAAATATGAATACAATAACAAATATTGTGATGTCTAGGTAGCATACGTAAGTTATTTTAATGAGTAGAGCAAAGCAGAAATCTCATGCTGATTTTCTCCATAATGCTATTGTAAAAGTTTACAATGCTAGCATACTACAATGTAGGCCAGTGATTTGATTAATAAGGACAGGCAGCTTGGAAACAATAAAGAACATTTGGAAATAGCTTTGTTGCAGCTCCTAACTAATTGGTATTTTTCATTTATTCTCTTTCAAACAGTTCCGGTTTTGTTACATAGCACCTTCAATGGTGTAATGTCTTACTTGACACTGGATTTAGATTCTACATCATCATTCTACATATGTATCCGACGAAACTTTTCCTGATTATAAAATCAGGATTGACTTCATCATAATAAAAAGTGTATTTATGTAAACACACCTTTGCACTAATCTCCAAACAAATTTCTTTAAATTGACATTTATTATGATCTTTATATATCTCAACAAGTCACAGTTAATCATATCTGTTCGTTCGTTCGTGTCTCCTTAGATCAAGATTAAATCTTGATCTTCGGAGTAGTTGCTACAACCGGCCGTGTCAGACACGTTGCCCTGGGGTGCGAGATAGGACTCTTGTAGCATGCCCAATTTTAAACAATTATACAATAACAATTAACATTAAATTTATTTAAACGTATGAAACAGATCATATCTGTAGGAATTATACATTTCTTAATTTTCTTTGTAAACTTATAGAGACAAATCATGTTCTTCCTTACTACACTTACTGTGGCCTATGCCATCTGTAGTCTGTACAGCTAATAATTTCTTTCTTTCTAAATCCAAAGTTTGTATATTGATTTCCTCTCTTGTGTATAAGTGGTTCAAGTTACAAATGGACCAGGAATGTTTTTACTTTGTTACATGTGTAGTTCATTAAACCACAGCAGTTCACTTTTCATCGACATGGGAGTGACGCCGAAGTGAGTCAGAGATGAATTTCCTTCAAACCCCCAAGGTTGTACACCACATATTCAGATACCAAGGTAAAACAAACTTATAGAGTGATAACCAGGAAAAATAGCAATCATGAGTCTAATGCCCTGCATTCAACTTTGTTAATTATTTTTTCCTTCTTATTCTATGGAATATTTCAACTTTTCATCATTTTAACTATATTTAATTGCATGGTACATTAGCTTTGAAATTGAAAACATACCCATTAGATGTAGGTGTTTAAACATTTGCTACTCCAGCATTGTTATTGAGCATAAATTTGTGGGGGGGGGGATTCTTGCAACTGCCAACATCAAATATCTTTTTTAGGTCATCAGAATTAGGGATGTTGATTTGCACTTGATATCTCTGATGACAAAGAAAAAAAAAGAGGGTTGGGCGGGTGGGAGGAAAGGTGACCCCCCCTCCCCCACCCCCACCCCCACCCCCACACACACAGCCCTTGTTTAAAGGATCTAGCATATTCAAATGTGAATATACATGTAGACCATCTAATTTGTTATTTTTGAATTTGATGAATATTTCAATATTCAGAAATACCCATTTAAAAAACAATAAGGCCAACAAGATTTCTGGTCTGTGTAAGAAAATTAATTAAAAATACGAAACACATACAAACAATTTATGATTAAAAAATTACAAAGCCGGACACGAGGTCTGACTAAACCTATCTAATCAAACCACAAATGCAGAAATTTGTGACAAATCCTCACATTGTTGAACAGGTCTTTGGTTTGGCAAGGCCTGCATTGACGTCAACAAAACGCTTCCATTATCTGCCTTGATAGCCATCAGACAACACAAAGACGGGTAGGTGTCAATATTGGCTATCTTATAAGGAACCACTGATCTAGATTAGATGCCCTAGATGCCCTCCATTTGAGACCCTTCCACAGTGGACATTAAAGGTAATGATCAGCTCTTGAAATGACGTAAAACAATTTTAACAGAATCTAGCGAAAACCACACTGCCTTTTCAAAAATATAAACAATCATACACTGTATACATATATAAAGCAAGTCCTCCAATCAATCACAAGTTTGCAATCTCCTATCTCTTATGTATATGGTTGCGATTGATATCAATTGAAAGAAGTTGCGATGAATATCAACTCTTTGTAACGCAGGGCCCTGGAATCAATTTCTTATTAAAAAAGAGCATTGGAATGGCAAGGTTTCTTACATGTGCATTTCCGTGATAGGCAGCATCGAGGAGTACTGTAGGGTGTGTGCGCTGTTGGACAGTAGACAACTTCGCCCGGTCGTCGCTACCGTCATCATTCTTCGCCTGCTTCGCCTGCGAAGCTGACGTTGATGGCGGGGAGGGTTCAATGGCCGCCACCGTGGGCGTCTGTAGGCTGGTCCGCCGAATCTTGTTGCAGGGCAAAACTGTAGATTAAAAAAAGAGAGTTTAAAAATGGGTCATACAAAATGTTATATGTAGTCATTTGAGCATCAAAGCTACATTGAGTTGTAAGGCAAAAGTATTGATGAGTTTTTTGTATGAATTATGCTAAAATGAGTATTAAACAATTAGAAGACATTTAAGTCTAGAGTACTTAAACATTCAAAACATGTTTGCTTGGGTCATTGTTTGCTTAATCTGCAATAAGGTATTTTCTTCATAAATAAGACAATCTAATTCTAGTATGAATTTCATTGTAAATTTGGATCATAAATGAGGAAGAAACAGGACTAGGTAGCTTTGTGAAATGTAATGGCACCAAAAGACATGCCCAGAATGCAAAAGGCATAATAATTAGTGATGTCTGTTAATTAAGTTTGTTTAAATACATATCTAAAGAAAAATTGTAGGTAACATTGAGAGTAATCGAGATATAATGTATTTCCCAGTTCCATATTCCTAAGAATGTGATAAAATTATGAATTTCAACAATTATGCATTTTGTGTTTTATATGTCTTTGTCTTTGTCTTTTCTTTCAGTTCTTCTTTACTAATTCCTTTCTTGTTCTTCTATTGTAGATTCTTTCCTTTTCTTTTCCTTCTTATTCTCCTCCTTTTTCTTCTTCTTCTTTTCGTTCTCCTCCTTGTTCTTTTTATCATCCTTCTTCTTCTCCTCCTTCTCCTCTTCTTTCTTCCCATCTTGTTCCATCCTTCATATTTCATATTATTTTCCATCATCCTCTTTCTTCTTCTTCTTCATACATCTTATACATTTTCACTTTTACAAGACCATCATGAACATTGACCACTATTTACAACTATTTTGACAGCTCCCGCATGTCACTAAGAGCCTGATTACTTCGCTCTAGTCCCTGTCATTCGATTCTACGTATGGCCTATGAGTCGAGAGCAAATATATGCACTCTTGAAACATGGCCTGGGTGAAGGGCATTAGAGAGAGGGGAAAAAAGCTTGCAGGACAAGATGGAATATTAGGGATCAGGAAAGATAGCTCGGGATTTCCTCCCGTTCTTGAATTTCTGGAAACTTTGTAATGCGACGAGTGTACACAGTAACCCGACTCGGATTCGGTTTCGATGGTTTGCAGGGGGCGCAGCGCTTGGGCCACACGAACGAACAGGAAAATACACTCATTTCACTAAATACAGTAAGATTATACCACCTAATGCCCGACAAGCAGCGGCTTTGCTTGTTTGCTAAGGGAGATTATGCAATTTCACATTTTCAAAATGAATAAAAGAACCTCATGTTATGCAGGACTGACAAAGTTCTGAAGTCAATATACATACCCGGGCCCCGTCTTACAAAGAGTTGATATCAATCGTAACTTATTTGCGATTGATATCAATCGTAACTATGTACATAAGAGATAGGAGAGTGCAAACTTGCGATTGATTGGAGGACTTACGATTGATTTGGATCGATCGTAACTCTTTGTAAGACGGGGCCCAGGTATACAAATCAAGATTTTCAGGTATTTAATTATTGTTTTTGTTTTTCAGTTACCTTACATAACAGTGGTAAAAGTAATCCAGTTGTGAAGATAAAACATAAATACTATATATCTCCACATGACTACGTCATATAATATTGATCAATGATATGGCAAAAACTATTGCCTTCATTGCACAATAGGAAATAGATGTGGTCAGATATTATCTCTGTCAATGACAAAACAATTTCTGCGAATTCACAGTTAAAATATTGATAGCAGTAGACTATTTGAGATATCTATCTTCTGTTTATTGCAATGAAAAGAGTTAGTCTGTTATGTTTCTAGGCGTGATGTTTATGGACCATGATGAGAGGCCCCTACATGAATCTAACCCTAACTGATATCTTCATTGATAACTACACAGAAAGTCTATGGGGGTGCAATCAAACAGTCAACTGAATTTTACAAGAAGAGATAGAGAAGAGAGATATTGAGATGGGGGAATGGGAGAGGAGTAAAACCGATGAGATCAGATCAGATTATGAAGAAAAAGAAAAGAAATGACATACAAATACAAATTAAAGAAAAAATACAGAGAGAGGTCGAGAGATAGCAAAGATAGAGAGAGTGAGTGTGTGTGTGTGAGAAAGAGAGGGAGAGAGAGAGAGAGAGAGAGAGAGAGGATCTGGAAATAGACATACAAACACAAATTAAAGAAAGAATGCAGAGAGAAAGAGCGAGCAAGATATAGTGAGAGAGAGAGAGAGACAGAGGGGGGGGGGGGGGGGGGGGGGGGGGGGGGAGGGTAGCTAATGCAAAAAATGGTGGAAATACAGGGAGAAATCATGCAAGATGTTCCTTGCATCCTCTTGTCTGGGTAAGGCTCTCTCTAGTTATGCTGTATTGAACATGCAGCTTTGACCCACTGCATCATTCTATTATTCATTGAAGCAAGAGACCAATATGTTTGGAAAACAAAAAAAGACGGAAACTGGATGCGAGATGAAGCCGTGCATGAACCTCTGCCGCACCGGTGCTTATGAGGCACGACAGGGGGCATCATGGGGGCGTATCCAGACAAATCGGCGTAGTAAGATAGTTACTAAAAAAAAAGATTGGGGAGGGGTGAGGGGGGAGGTCTAGTATCAATACCCATAACCTTTCCAAATAAGTCAGGAAACTGATTTTAAAGGTGCAGTTACTAGTATGAGTGATATGAGACCGGCTGTTAAAGCCCCTTTACACTAGTTTGGCCAGGAGGGATTAGACCTCCCTGAATGGTCACTGACAGGTGGTTATCTCACCAAATCAGCTCTCAATTAACATAAGAAAAAAGGAACTATGGGGGACAAACAGGCACCAATTAGGCATTGTTCACCTATAGAGGGCGCAAGTAGCTATAAGTAGTGCAGTGGGGCTTTTAAGAGGAAGAAGAAACTGCTGATTTAAAAAAAAAGTGAAAGCGTGTTACATGTCTACTTACTCTCTGGTGCCTTATATACATTTTCGGGGACCCGGGGAAACGGTATAGGTTCCGTTGTCACCAGTTTGCCGTGAACTATCACATCACCTGAAAAGACAAAAAAGTGAACATTCAAATAATAATAATGATGATAGTGATTGCTGCAATTAATAATGCACTTCTGGTTATGACTGAATCACAAACTAATTAGAGCGTACGCTGAATGGTTGGTGCATTTATGTTGAGGAAGCTCTTCACATGAGGCCTGCTTTCATCAGCTCGAGTTTGCCAAATAACCCGCCATTTTAACTAACCCGATCGCAAATTAACCAGTTAATTTGAGTCTCCATCAGCCTGCAGTTCCAATTAGCGAGATATTTGTCGAGAAAATATGCTGAGAAATCTTGGTCTTATTCCCAAAATATCGCGCTATTTGGGGAATAGTGGGCTAATTTGCGCCCGTCCGAGCTAGTTAGTGATGAACGTAACATTCTGGTGAAGACGCAATTTCGAGCTTTGGGATAATATCACGGGTCTGAAAATAGCGGGTTATTTGGCAAACTTGAGCTGATGAAGACAGGCCTATGGTGCTTGTGAGTCATTAGTGTCAGTAGCTTTGAGTCTCATCATCACATGTTTTGTGTAGTGGGAGTTACAAGTACATGCAACATAAAAGAAATTTACTTATGATAGTCAAGAGGCAGAAGGGTCATTGGTTGTAGAAACAATTGTAGAATTTGAAGAAAAAAACTAGAGGTTGTTGCAATTTAAATACTAGCTTTAGAAGAAAGATAGAAACTAGAAGAGCACAAGTGGTCATAATGTTAGTAGGACTTGTACAAGTGGTTGGAGTAGCCATAGAAATGGTAGCAGTAGTGGTAGTGCAAGTGGTAGCAGATGGTTGTAGTGGATAGTGGTAGTGATGATAAAAGTGGATAGTTGTAGCTGGTTGTGGTAGTGGTAGGGGTAATGACAGAGGATACTGATTAGTTGTGGCATATAGTGGTATGGCAGTGCAGTGGTAGGCATACATTCAGTGGTAGTACAATGTAGAAATGCAATTCATAACCTTAACTCCCAAAATGCAAACCTTTAGAGAATAATGTAGGTCTTATCTTCGACATTCCTACCGGATAATTTAGGGGCAACTACTACGAAATGCCCCTTTAAACTCATGCAAACCAACAAGCATCACTCATGTAATGCCTTCCCTTCCTTATTCCTTCAAAACGCCTTCCGCCCCTGACCTTGTTTATGACCTTGTGTCTCGGCCTGACATAGCCCCGACGGCCTATCTAAATCCTGCGTCTGTCATGCTCCGAACCCAAACAGGACCGAGATAATCCTTCGCTAACATCAAAGTCATAATTAAGTTCCATGTATAGGAAGCTACCGACGGTTCTTGGGTTAGTGAAAGAATGAGGTCACACAACTTCCACATTGCAGTCTCGTGTTTGAACCTTGGAAATACGAGGTGCATGGGTTGTACGACTAATGCTTTAGTGGAAATTGCTCTGTGGCAGAATCCTACAATAACCAAATTCCTTATTTCAACCCAGGACCTAACACTAACACTAATCCTAAAGCTAAACCAAGACTGTATCAAAACCCTAATCCTAATCCTAATCCTACATCTTTGACAGTACGAAGCTCAGAGCAGTTGCTGTCAAAGTGGTTGTCACTGTCAAAGCATTATAACCATGGCAACCATCGACCAATTTGTTGCATGCAAGGGATTACCAATTTTGAATTTATTTATTCATTAATTCTTTTTAGGGGGGGGGGGGGGAATCTGTTGAATAAATGATTCGTTCAGTATTCTGTATAATAAACTATTCCATACAATTGTGAATGTATATGAAGAAGACAGGTTTATATACTAGCTGATTTGAGCAAGTGTCATGTGCGAGGGGATTTTGAGGAGAACAGTTGATCTTTGAGCAAGTAATAATTGATTATTATGAATTTATGATGACCAGTAGTTTACCGATATCTAGCACAAAAAGGGAATTTACAAGCATTAATTCAGACTCTTTCCCCTATAAACTTCCGGACATGGTGAACTTGTCCCCTGCTAAATTGAAATAGGTTATTTCCGTAAGTACTTTGCATGCTTCACATTGAATGTTCAACTTCCGACCACAACCATCACAAAAGGAATTCAAGTGCATCAATCTAAACTGATTCAATAAAAACAATGCTATGAATATGAAAGTCATCCCCCACAAAAGTAAATTCTTTCCTTTCCTTTCACTTCTAATCAACTTGAAGGCATTGAATTCTCAATATCAATATTTTACAAAACCCGCCATCATCTACATACATGTAAAAGGAAATTCCCGTACACAATCTAAAGTGAAACTTGTCTTACGCAGGTAAATTTCTTTCCTGCCCTTCTTTCAACTTCTCTGTAAATCTGTCCAATGTTCAACATTAAACCATCCATTTTATTTGATAACTTACTACGGTAATTTACTCAAGTATATTAATTCTGATATGACTTCAGGAGCATGTACAAAGCATCTTTTTTTTCATACTTTTGCCAAAACTACTTAAAGGGAAAGTCCACCCCCAAAATAAGTTTGTTTCGATAGAGGCAGAATAATAAGAAAATCAGGTGAGTGAAAGTTTGAGCAAATTCTGAATGAAAATAAGAAAGTTATGAATTATTGAAGTTGTGATCAATCAAATACAAATTGGCAACTCTGTGACTTATTATACGAGCTCTCCTTCATTTGCTTTGTGCATAATATTCCATAGAATCATGTTTTCTTCGTTATTGATGACGGAATATATATTTGTTCCTTGCAGGGGGAGTATAGAAACATATTTGCAATTATTATATTTAGGGTGCATGTATGGTTGAAATTTTTCTTAAGGGAAAATGAAAATTTTAGATTTTTTTAGTACTGAGCAAATGGAAGTTGAGCTCGCATGATACGTCATAGAGTTGCCAATTTGTGTTTGATTGATCACAACTTAAAAAATCCTAACTTCCTTATTTTTAATCGGAATTTGCTCAAACTTTCACTGACTTGTTTCTCTCATTTTTCTACTCCTATTAAAACTAACTTAATTTCAGGGTGGACTTCCCCTTTAAGGCTTGTTCGGACATGACACGGCAAACCCTTGCGTTCGTTATATGATGACGTTATTACATGTTCAGAAAACGTCCTAACAACATAAAATCTATAACAAGTCCATTGTTGTGTGCAGTGGTTACTGGGCCATGTCTGAACAAGCCGCAACAGTGAAACTCGTTTCAAATTTCAGTTTCTTCACAAGTAATATTAGAATCAGTATCCCTCGATCAGAAACAACTATTGCCACAAGATTGCTTAAAATAGGAAAACATATTTTGATTTTTGCATCATGTTACTTTCAGTTCCTATATATCCAGTCTACTATTTCACAAGTGGAACCCTTTTCAAACAGTCTTCACAAAGCTTGATGGGGATGCGTTGCGCAAGGTAGTTTTGTATCGCTCTCACACAAACACGCTTATTGCTTAAAAGATTGAGTAGTCCTCTTGATAACATTTTTTAAACATCATGAAATTTGGCCCTGAATATCTATAAAGACACAGAATCACTTTGAAATATCATAGCTAACAAAGAAATGTCTAAAGGTGAAGTATTTCTGAAAGAATAAGATCATTAGATCGTTTTCCTCATACTTTATGCTAACTTAAGTTTGCAAACGAGGTTCAGGAAAAATAATAATCAAGGTCTTCTTCTTACATTTCTCTTAATATGCTATTATTCTTATTTGTTTTGTCTGACATGGTTATACAAATCCTAGATCAATTCAACAGCCAACAAAGATTTTTTAACATGCCACTTAGTATTGTCAAACTAGAAATTTTTGTGAATGAGTCTGTGAGAAATTTGCAAGTGTTCCAAATTTGTCTGAATTTTGTGGCATTAAAAAACAACACTGGATATTTACACTTGCAAACATTTATTGTATATTATTGGCTATCATTTACAATGGATGATAGTTTTATGTCACAAAGATATTTCAAGTACCTTTAAAGCAGAGGAAAGGCTGCCAATTTGGGCTCATTCTTCTGTTAATGATTCTGGGTCATGTTTCAAACAGGCGCTCGGTTTGTGGGCCACACTATAAATTACTCACACATTTGTTTGAGATGCCATTGTGTGAAGTGGAATATTAATTAATATGTTCCTAGTTAATATGTGGAATAGGGACCAGAAGGGTAGGGGTTCAGGGGGGGGGGGGCTATTAGTGGGACCAAAAGACTGTTAAGCCTTGTACAAACAATTAAGACAACAAGGATTTGGCACATTTCTCACTTGCTAGCTGAAATTACTGACATCATAAATGTCAGCTAGGAGTAGGAGCCAAAAGCGATTCAGTTTTTTTTTTTTTTTTACTTATTTTACATTTATCTGCGTCTGGCTTTCAGCAGATGATGTGATTAACTTGGTAACGTAAATTGGGTTTCTGTGTTGAAAATAATTACAACCATTGAAAATGTCCCCCTTTAATTAAACAAAAATATAAATAAATGTTGACTTCCATACAGAAATAAACTGTATGAGCAGGGGCCAGTCTTAATTCATCTATTTGGAGCCAGAAGGGCATTAAGTTAATGCCCTTCTGGCTCCAAACAGACAAATCATCCCAAGAAGGGGCGAAAGTATTCTTAAGCATGCTTAACATGGCAGGTTTGAGAAAACTGGTATTAGACCCAATGAGGAGGAGGAGGACAAATTTGGAGTGTTGGTTGAAAACTTAGGGTGCTGTTAAGCGATTTTTAGTGACCGTGATTCTGTAGAATCATATTACAAAATGCATCTTTTTCAGCGTTTCATGTTTGCGTTTTTAAAACACGTTTATTTGAACGACTGACGAAAAATCAATTGAAATCACCTGACCGCAACCGTGTTTTAAACTAAACGTCTTTGAAATCCGTGTTTCTAAAGTGAAAAAGTGTCGCTTGAACGCACCCTGGGCTAATGTCTATTGGGGGTAGGAGTCAGGGGGGTCATCCTAACTGGGTCTATAGACAGACAGTTGATCAGGGGCAGGAAGAGGTATACCCTTGAGCTAATTAATGTCAATTTGCTTGCCCCTCTACTAGGTCAAGTTTGTCAGGTCACCATGTCATTCTTAGCTTTATAATCATTGATTTACGAGAAGAGGAAGAGGCAGAAAAAGATGTGTCAGACAATATGATAAGAACCAGGGTATAGATATGGTCTAGAGTCTACATATAAATGGCATGAATTCACAAAGGAGGTTACATTTAACCCATAGTTTAAATCTTCATTTACATAACCCATGGTTTAAAATTAGCGCAAAATAAGCGCGACACAGTCAGAGACAAGATACGCTTATTTAACACTAATTTTTAAACCATGGATTATGTTTAACCTCCTTTGTGAATTTGGACCGATGAGTCTAGCTTTTTTTTGGAGGGAGAAAAGGGGAAAGAGGAAATACATAAGAAAAGACTGTGGGTGTAATATGTGCACCCTCTCTACTCACCAAGCATTCGAACATAAAGAGCTGTCTTATCCGCACGGTCAAAAGATATCCCACCTCTCCGCTGAAACAAACAAAGAAAGAAAGAAAAACTTTATCAAACAAATGCTATGAAATTCATTAATTCCGCTCAAAACAAGAAAATATACCAATATCTTTAAATTCATAAACAATTTCTTTCTCAAGTGGTCAGTGATTTTCTTTGGTATTCACTTTAAAAATAATTATTGTTGATCAAGGAGAGTTAATGCATACAAATAGATCAATTGTTGCTATGTCAGGAAAGCCTTAAGCACAATTTTCAAGGTTGCCAAGTTCAACTGCAGAGAAATATTCAAGGAGGATATTAAGACATACATGGTGTATTTGTGGAAATATATTCAATCGAATGCCAATATAAATATTAGACTAGGCAATATCTCAGGTGTATCGTTGACTTGTTGTTTACAGTGGAGTGCAATATCTACATCCACTGTCAGAAAAGGTGCTAGAAGAAAAGAGCAAATTAAACTCAGCAGGCCTTACAACAAAAAGAATAATAATGACAGTCTCTACATCTCCTCCTCAACCATCCTTCAGAAATGATGTCACATTAAACAATAACTATTCAGGGCTTCCCCGAAACAAAAAGGTTAATATCATTACAGATAATGTCTCAATTAATTGAGCCACTTCCTTCCTGCCCCATAGCTGGTTGGCAATGTTTTACAAGGAATACCGTAATGGCGCCGGGGAAGGTTTTTGGAGTACGGAAGTTAACGGACGTCATAATAATCCTGCTGTGGTTTAAAGTCATGTCCAGTTTGTGCAAAGCACTTCTCTTACCACTATTACCACGATGTATTGCTTCCACAAAACCTAACTTACAAACTGTTTTATTGATCTGTTAAGTATGATGGCATACGTGTTGTAAAAAAGGACAAGCCATAATGATTGCCCTACCTAGCAACAACTAATGTATGCAATTTGCGTTCTGATTATTGAAATTCATTTATTTGTAAGAAGTGAATGAGATGATTTGTAATGTCAAGGCACTTAAAAAAGATTTGTGCATTTAATTGGATTACAGTACGACAAAGTTCTATTAATTTTTGCTTGTCCATTTGAACATTTGGTCCTGATGTCCTAGCGGGTAGGCAAACTGAAATGATAACGTATCATCTTATAAATCTACAGCAATCCTGCAATGAATCCAACCAGATTCGTGCAAAATCACCCACATCTGTTTCAAAACAAATATTATCATGCTCTTGATCTACTAAGAGATTTGGACTTAAAACACTTCAAAAACAGTTGTAAACATGTTTCAAAGTTGGCAAACCTTCAACTACGAGATAGCCAAACGGACACAGCGACAATTAATTGAACTTTACTTCTCCGAATGGTTCACCATACTTCGTAAAACAGAAAATCAAACAAAGCAAAGTTGGCGAGAGATGCTAGGAATCGGGAATGGAGGTGTGTCGTCTGTTGACTACGTCATCAAAAATTTGGAATTTGTTCAATAAATGACGATGTTTCAGATAATTCACCTTAGTTGAGTAGAACTTTGTGTATTAAGAGTTTGCAAAATGGGAAACAGTGTAGCATCCAAGCTATAAAAATGATTGATTGTTTTGTCAAATGGAATTATAATCATCCTAATTACATGATTCTAAATGTTCTTGCCCAGTACCACAGGACTGCCCATTTAAGTATTGAATGCCAAAAGTGTCAATATAGTTCAATAATTTTTCTGAAGACAAGTTGCAATCACATGCCTTCCTAGCAGTACAGTGACACCTGTATATAAAGACCACTCAAATGAGACAGATAAGGTGGTCTTTTACTAAAGCAGGTTTGACTGAACTCCATTATTCACCAATACATGGAGGCCTACGTGTCCAAGCATGATCAAGTCTCATTTAAAAAACTCAGCATTAATTGTGTTAACTCTCACTCTCTCTCTCTCTCTCTCTCTCGATCATTCTCTCTTTCTTTCTGTCTTTGTCCCTCTTTTTTCTCTTTCTCTCTCATTCCCTCTAGCTGTCTCTCTCCTCTTCTTTTTTGCTCGGAGGAAGTTACTTGTATCAGTATTTTTTAATATATATATCAGTTCGCTCTTCATGTGCGAATGCATTTATGATGTGACTCAGAATAATGTTCTTGTTATGATATACCCCCCTCTGGTGAGAGCTTGGCATGGTGTTGAATCATTCTTGCACAACATTAAAGGTAATACAAAGTTTTGGTATGGGGTCATGAATTTGGTTCAATTGAACATATTGGAAGCATATAAGATCCTATAATATTCAGTGATCGTTGTCGCGGTCGAAATCGACTCTAAAGTTATGAAATTGTAAATAATAAGCACTTCATGTTGAATAGCTCCCTCTCAAGGTCAAGATATTAATTAAGCTATAAAACAATGTCTATTGACTAAAATCGACCGATTAGCTATTCTCGTTCCGAAATTATATGCCACAACTACATACTCTGTGATTTTCATGGTCGCAGCTACCATTGTAGGACCTATTTGAAATTTATCAAAATTTAACACATTTCTGTCTCTCAACATACAAAATCACGTCTATACCTGTGTTTATATTGTATGTAACACCAAAGGAAAAGAAATTTCTATTTTATTCTGGACAATAAACTTGAATCTTGAACTGCTGGCACAAACAGATCCTCTATTAATTCATGAAAACAGCTAACGATGAATATCCTGTGCCAGTCAAGCAATCAAACAAATATCTTGGCTTCTATGTGACACTTTAGGATCTGCATCAATCAAAAGATTGCTTAAGAAATAACTTCCTATTGTGATGAAGCCAGCTTTCACTTCAATCTCTTCACAAGTGCGCAATAACATCTCCTGTTTTGTGTTTGTATTCCTTCAGAGCAGGGTAATAGCCTCACTTCAAATCACAATTGACTTTTTTTAGCTTATCATGATGCTGATATATGTATCTTTGAAAGAAAAACAGATTCACCCAGCATTTTCTGGAATTTTACTTACTGACAGCAACTCAAATATTTCTCAACTCACAAAAACAACATATATAATCTCTCTCTTCACATCAGCAAAATAATCTTTCATGATCGATAAACTTAAATACATTTTGCTTACTAACAAATTTGAAATAAAATGTGTTGTAAGAAAAAAATTGCAACACATGAAAGTGAAGCTAGGTTACACACATTGGAGCAACAACACATTAAAAACTAATCAAAATGGAATAGAGAGCATTGTTTTGGAGCAAGAGACACTTCCACAACGCTAAACATGTGGTGTAATTGAGGCAGAATAATGAGCCGGCAATGATATTCCGCTCTCTCTCTCTCTTTCGCTCTATCAAGGCTGTACTTTTCCCGGGAGGTTAAAAGTTTACGGATTACAGCGCTTTTAATGCCGACAGATCCGAGGATCTATTCTGCGGGGAGCGGGAAGATTATGACAAATAAACGAAGCTCGATCGGCAGCCAGCTCTCTGAATTCCCCGGCAAACTGATTAAACCCTTCAAATACAGCTTAAAGACTGTTTCATGTTCTGGCACTAAAAACAAATAACATTCTCTAACAATCAAACAATTTGAGATGAAAGCTCAAGAATACAGTTTGTAAAGAATACTCAAAGCTGAGAAATGATGAAAGAAAAACGAGGGATCTAAGCTGTTATGTCAGTAGCCTACGTATTAACGACATGTATGTAGTCCCACATGTGCATATGAATGTCATTGCCTTTCTGTGTCTGTGTGTTGTAATTTAGAAAAATGAAAATGTTTGCAGTTGGAAGCAACGCTTCAGACGTTCATTTGTGCCGGATTTGATTCACATTTACAACAGTAGGGTAAAACGATCGAGGGCAAGTTTTGTAGACATTGTATTATTTTATTGCTTTCCTCCATTCCTAGGCAAGTAATCACATTGTATTGTTGGATGTAACGCCATTGCTATTACATGTATGTTGTTATTATGTTTATTAATCTGTATAATTATGTACATTGTTTGTAACACACCTGTACCAGTGAACAACAAATTTCCATTTTGTATGGACAATAAATCAATTTAATTCAATTCATTGAGTCTGTGTAAAACTAAACAAGTTCTCCATTCTGAATCTCAACCCATAAACTAGCTGTCTGTTTTAGAGTCAAAAGGTCTCAAGTCTGCATTAATTGAATGATTTATACCCCTTCTAGGTTTGTGCAGACAACATAGATGTAGGTATGCCTTCATCTATACATACGTCGTATTCCTAAATTCTAGTAATAATAATAATAATGGTGGATTCTGATATAGCATCCATGTTTATCCTGCTGATGCCCCTGGCTGTCCTGCATTATTACCCCGGTCATAGCTTGGTGGCCACATTGGTAGTGCTCTGGCATATCAGGTACCCATTTACACCTGGGTGGAGAGTGGCAAATGTGCTTTAATGTCTTGCTAAAGGACGTTAATGCTGGAGGTTGGAATTGGAACCCTCAACCCTTGGATTCAGAGTCAAGTGAATGAACCACTATACCGTGTCATCTCAACCATTATTTGAAGGAAAGTAATATAAATTCTAGCTTCTAAGGACAATTATTCTTCTGGCGGTCAGGATAGTAGATTACATTTTCCCCCGAGGTAGCCGACATGACATGAATAACACTAGTCATGAATTCATAACATGAAGGGGAACTCCATGTGATATCAAGTGGTTCAGGATTTAATGAGAATTTCCTTGCTGGCCACCATCACAAGACGCGTCATGTACGCATGACGGAAATCATCTCCCTATTAATCTATAACCAGAAGTATTGAGATTTAATTACTGATTCATAGCAATAAAGTCACTTATTTATTTTGATTTATAAATGATTCTCTCATTCACACTTTCTATTTGCCCCTCACCCTCCCGGTGAATATGGGGCAACTTTTATTCGTCACTACTGTTTAGATTCAATTAATGATTCACAACATTATAAAGTCACTTATTTCTTTTTGGATTAGAGAAATTCTTTTACAATTTTCTGTCATTGCATACCCACCCCCCCCCCCCCCCGAATATTTAATATCTGTATATTCATTTTAGTTATCATTACCATTTAGATTTAATTACTGATTTATAGCAATACAGCAATTCGTTTCCTTATGAAACTATAATCATGTATCTTTTACACTTTCTGTTGTATACCCTGTCTGACTCATTCCCTCTCTTTCTCTCTATCTCTTTTACCCTCCTCATTTACTCTCTCCATCGACCCATCTGTCTCCTACTCATGCATTAAACAAATTTGCTGCGTAATTGCATTAAAAAAAATCAGTCATTTGAGCGGCTAGGATTAAGTCAGGGAGTTCACTAATGAGATAACTTCATTGGAACCTACTGAATGTTGTAGAGAATGTGAGAGCTAAATATGCATAGTATGAGAGAGAGAGAGAGAGAGAGAGAGAGAGAAAGAGAGAGAAAGAGAGAGAGAAAGAGAGAGAAAGAGAGAGAGAAAGAGAAAGAGAGAGAAAGAAAGAGAGAGAAAGAGAGAAAAAGAGAGAGAGAGAGAGAGAGAGAGTCTGGGAGTTAGCTAATGAGAGAGGACTTCATTAGCACATACTGAATGTTGTAGAGAATGTGAGAGCTAATATACGCATAGTATGAGAGAGAGAGAAAGAGAGAGAAAGAGAGAGAAAGGGAGAGAAAGAGAGAGAGAGAGAGAGAGAGAGAGAGAGAGAGAGAGAGAGAGAGGACGAGCGAGAGTCTGGGAGTTTGCTAATGAGAGAGGACTTCATTAGCACATACCGAATGTTGTCGAGAACGTGACAGCACATTATGATTTAAACGGGAGTGAGCATTGTGTATTATGAGCTTTGATTTTCATGCAGACAGTGGTTTACACGTTGAAGGTTGACTGTGGAGGAGGGGGATGGGTTGATTGACGAAGGGAACAAAATGAATTATCAAAAAGGGGGAAATGAAAAGACTTCAATGAAATGAAATTAGCACATGGAAAAATATATGGGGGGGGGGGGGGAAGAAGGTTAAAAAAAAACACAGTTACATTGTCTGTTGATAGCCAGAAAGGCAGTATTTCCTTATGATTTAACATACTTCTGACTGTCAGCGAAATACATAGAAGAAAGAACCGCTTGAAAAGAACATCTGATAGGATAGAAAGAGGTCATGATAAAGAATATCAAACAGAAAAAAGAAAGAGAAAAAGAAAGAGAAAGAGATCGAAAAGAGAGGGAAAAAAGAGGATAAAGAGAGCCGTAGAGTAGAATAAAGAAGACAAAAAACTTCAGGCGGAGGAAGAAGAAAAAAAAGGGATCCAATGCACTTCAGAAGTCTTCACACATCAGCTCTCAATTGCTCCTAATCGCCCAAGATTGAATTCGAGAAGTGCAACGACAGAGCCGAGCCCGGGACAGCCCCCCCCCCCAACGTTCGCCTGCACAACGTGAAATACAGAAGTCACGTTTGGCTTGCCCTCCACGTGATCCCAGCTGACAGACTCTGCGTAGTCCTCCATCGGTATGTATTACCCCCATCCAGGCTCTCACGGATCCCCCCAGCTTAAGTTGGAGAGATTAACTACGCTTTGACGCGGCTCAAACGACATTGGATGCGCAACTGCAACATGTCTCCCGTACCCCCTCTGCATTCTTGGAACCGCTAATGCCGGTTGGGATCCGCGACGTGAAACACTTGAAGCGCTTGTTAGATGATAGGGTTGGTTAATTGATATAAGATGATACACTAGTAGCACTTTCCACTACCCATCATTCTGCAGGTTGGTCGGTTGGCTTTGATTGCCCTCAAGATTCCTTTACATCTACCGCTACTTGACATTTAAGCTTCAATCCCACTTTACAGAAGACTTGACATCACCAATAAATCTTCCGCAAGAGGTTTGCTTCTTTAGAGCTAATCTAGAGTTCTGGTAGTAGAATGGTATTCTGTCAAAAACAAATGACTTAAATTGATTCTGAATTGCGTATCATCCAGTAGATGGATAATTTGGACCAGCATATTCAATAAAACTACTTTATGAAAAACTTGTTAATTATATGACATTCATTGCAAAGCATGGCATAGCTGCCTCATATAAACCAATATGAAACAGACAAGATCTGGTGTGATCTTGCACTTTTTAAAACTGTTCTTATTATTGTTCTTAAAAGGGTATCTTTTTTCATTTTCAGTTGGTCTATTGTGAGTCTTGACAGAGATTTAATCATTTAAACCAAACTGATCAACAATCCAACTGCTTTCACCTATGTGAAAATGTGAATTACGGTAAAACTTGTCATTCACCAAAGATGACTCCACAAGAGTGTCAGAGCATCATGAGTGGAAATATGAAGTCACGGCCACTTAGACTCCAAGGTCATGTATGTAGGCTCACCCCGCCCGGGTCATATTCTATTACTTTATCCACCCACTGCCTCCCCAAAGTATCTGTTCTTATCCCCATTGCTTGCCGACAGTATCGGTTCTTCAAGTCACGTCGGATTCAACATCCTGTGTCTTTGTACAATCAAATCTGTACGTGGTCATGGTGCTGAGGTCTTGTTGATAAGTCATGAGCTTGTGGACCATAAGGTACCGGGTTTAAATCCCTGCCATAGCGTTAATGTCCTCAGGCAAGAGATAAATATTTGCCACACTCTACCCAGGCGAAATAAATGGGCTTGTTACAAAGAAATTCCTTGAATGCTTCACGACCTTATGCTGGGGTGGTAATCATAAGCTCATTATTTAGAAGCACATCAAGAAAATTATTTTTACACACTTTGAAAGTCATATGAGTTATTCAAGAATTCATTATTATCTTTATTACATATAAAGACCATTAAAAAGGAAATAGAAGAGCATGCAGGCTGACTTTAAAAGACTATTCAATGAGTAACATTTGAGGAAAACAAAGGTCTGTTCTAATAATTGTATAAACGGTCTTTCTATGCAGCTTATCAATAAAGCAGGTACAGGTATTAACACGCTTTGGCTTCAAAAAACTGACAAATTAAAAAAAAATTCACTTACCTTACTACGAACTTGTACACACTTCAGCTGAATAAAACTGCCAAAAAAAACCCTCACTTACACAACTACGAACTTGTCATTCCTACAGACATTCTGTACATAACACCTTTGCAAATTTCATGGACATTGTTCTTAAGTTTTATGCCTGTATCGTATCTCATCAACATCTAATTTAGTCTGTTTTTCAGCCACAAGAGCCATTAGGTCAGATCAAAGCATTATTTATGTATGTCATTTACCAGCCCCATTGTTATTAAAGTAATAATGTAATCATGAAATTGTCAAGGGAAAAGACAAGGAAGAAGAGAGGCACATTCGTCTCACCTGCACATGTACTGAAGCAGACATGTGTGTGTGGCACATGCCTAAATTTACAACTGCCTCAAAGTCCATTTCGTACATTAACATTAAGTGAATTTACCCTGAGTTAAAAAAACACTGACTAGTCCTAACCCTAACCATAAACCTAGTCTGAAACCCACTTGCAATCGTGAAGCGTTCCAAATTTTTCTGATGCATCAATATAATGGCAGCAATATCAACTACATCGCATAGAAACCTTGCAAGAACCATCATTCCTGCGATTGAAAGCTTCGCAATTGAATCAGCAGCCACAAAATAAGATCAGTCTAATCTATTTAAGCTTTACCTCTTATACAAACAATAATTCTTACCTAACCCTGGTTAATAAAACTTGACTATCACTTTACGAGTCACACAAGGTTTGTGTGCACATGTGGCCTCTTTAATATACTCTGCTTCAATACTATTTTGGTATGATAACAATTTGTAGGTTTTCTTTTCAGTTAAGAATTAAAATCAATATAAAAAGGCAAACCTGATTGTTTTTCACATATGAAATATAAAAAGTTTTGGCTATTTTCTCTACATTTTTATAGTATTTCCTGAAACTTAAACTACTCTTCTTATGTTCTTATGGAGAAAAAAATGAAAAAAATGAAAAAAGACAACAAATATATTTTTAGGATAATGGTTTGGGACAAAAGATAGATGAAAACATATTTGGGGGGCTGTATTCACTATTCTTCGGTTAGTTTGAGACTATTCTTTTTTTTTTATTAGGGAAACGATATACCAGTATGTGGCACAAATGTTTGACCATATCCTCCTTGCTTTGACACTATAGATTGATGTTACAACAATTACTACAAGACACTAATGATAGAAATCAGCTATCCATACTACATCAAAGTACTGTCTCTTGCATTCAATTTCATATGTGCCTTCTTTAATTCTCCATATTTTTTTTTTCACTTAAAAATTGGAAGATGACAGAAGAAAGATCAAAAGGCTACTAGAGAAAGTGAAAAGGTTCTGATCACTGTACGGCATTTAAGCTCTCTATCGAAATACATTTGTTTTCTGCTCCTAGCAACATTTCACACAAGCCCGATTGATTCTCAACGGATTTCCTTCATTTATCAACAAGTAAGATAAGATCTTATGCAGTTGGATATTAACAGAGCATATAGACTTTACACACAGCTGCTGAACATTCTAAGCGCAAGAAGGACTTACCTCCAGGAGGAGATTCAAGATCCTCTCGTGCATGAACTTGTCATACATTTTGGTCTTCTGTCCTTTCCCGAAGCCAGCGAGAGCGCACCAGTTATTAGAACTCAAATAGTTGAGGCTGTTCATACCCGACGTATAGCGCCCAGAATCGGGCGATCCAAAGCGTGGATTGGTAATGGCTGTCATAAGTTTTTTTGTTAAATTTTCGATGTTGCCTTAAGTTATGTTGCACAGGTAGTAAAGCAGCTTTTGTGCTTGTTGTAACTTGGCATTCTTTTTAGATAGAAGTGAATCTGCAGAACGTTTTCAGTTGTATCTGAATTCCTTAAGTTCCAATGATGTCTTGAATCTTGAAAATGTTTGAATAAGAATCTTATATGCAAGAAAATCCAGTTTCTGATGATGACAGAGATTCATCAAGAATTGCTAAGTTCACCAATGACAGACATTTTAGTACAGATCTTCGTTGTAAATGTAGTTCAATTTCAAGCTCCACAAAGTTCATCAGTACTATTCAATGCAGCATTTTTAAAAACAAGGAGCAGCAAAAGAGGCAATAAAGAGTTGTCTTTCCAAGAGAAGATCTTTGTTTCTGCAAGCCCTCCGTCCGTCCGTCCGTCTGCCAAGCGGCAGAGCAACCCCAAAGAGAGTTCTTGGAGAGCTTGCTGGTGTACGGAGTTTGCCTGGCAGCTAGCACCCGACAACTGAGCAAGCAAGCACAACAGACTATCAGCTATGCAGCCAGCAACGGAGAGAAAGTGATAGCCGGCGCTTTACTCAGCGACGAGTCGTTTCAATCGTCACTGTTAGCCTAGAGATGATTGTCAGGAGGGAGGGGGGAAGGGGGTCTGGCACGAAGTTACGGGGGAAGGGGGACAGGGGGAAGCTAGCTAGTGTACAGGAACTGTAAGCTCTGGCAAGGTTGTTTATTTTGCAGGGGGATACAGGAACGGAGGGGAAACAAAAGGGAAGTTGAGTTGTAGCTTGAGTCAGCCTACTGTCATGGGTTCTCTCCTACACACGATGACCTCACAAAGAGAAATCCTGGCCAAATGGGACTAAAATCCCCAAAATGACAGGTCAGTCAACGAATTCCCAGCGGTAGTCTCCAAACTACAAAGCAACAAAGCTTTTTGATGCAAGTCTCATAAACAGTGAACTATTTAAGTATCAAATCTAATAGCTTGCACAGCTACATAAATGTATATGTTAAAAAAATATTGATTTTACTATTTTTTGACCAAAAAAGGGAGGAGGGGGTCGCTGTCTGTCCTAGACAGATTGTGTCCAAGTCAACAAAATCGCAACGATATGTGACAATCACGGGACATGCCTCACGTACAGCAATATAATTGTGCATATCCTCTCTCCTGGCTCTGCAGAACTTCAGCTTTCACATATATCTGCTTGCACTAGCTGCCTCTTCTCCCTCACACAGCGATACACGTACAGGGAGCAAGACTGGCCTTGATGTATCGGCTTCGATTCCTCACCGTTTCTTATCAAGTTCCTTGCATAGATCAAGAAGCCTCAAACAAATCAACTTGCATATGTTCAGTGATCCATTATTCAGACATGGAGAGAATCAGAATCATTATATACTTGGATCTGTACAGTGAAACCTGTATATAAAGACCGCCCAAGGGAGACAAGAACAGTGGTCTTTCTAGGCAGGTTCTTTTAGTACATACTTCATTGAGAAACACTACTCAATAGGAACGAAAACGTGAAGTTCATACACAGGTGGTCTTTCTATATACAGGTTGTCACTAAAGCAGGATCTCACTTTATTAGCAAATACAGTTTCTTCAATGTGTTATCCACAGGTAACTACAATGCACACAATCAAATGAAATCACATCCTAACAAATCAGCCGTCTATAGTGAATAGTCCGTGGTCTTCACAAAAGAAAATACTTAATTTTTTCGCTAAGGCTACCATAAGGTAACAACCGAAAATGTTAGATTTCAAAGAAAATATCAAATCATAACAGATGTAGTCAGCGATGGATGCAAAGAAATTAATACCAATGACGAGACGGAAACGACGACACTCCCCCGCTGAGTCCAGTACGAAACAGTTAATCCACATCCACCTTCGCTATCGCTAATGACGTAAGCTTAAAGGCCGAACAGGTAGGCTGCTAATGAGCTCCTAAACAACAACATCACTAGTTATCACGTGGCTATACAACCAGATGAGCATACTCTCCTTGAAGTCGTTAGCGAACAAACTTAGTGTTAAGGCCTCTTGATTTCTCTATCTCCCTCTCTCTCTCTTCTGCTCTTTCACCGATCACGTTTCAAAGTCACATTTCCACACTCACGTTGACTGAAAGCACGTTGCGTGGAAGCTCATTACAGAGAGATGAAAGAGATGAGAACATCATCAAATTAATTCTTTGTCTCAACTGCCTACTCAGAACAAAAGAGGGTTACGTCAACTGCTACTTAACAGTGCAACTGCGCAGATCAACTACCTGTGTTAACAATTTCCACCACTATTAGCCAGTATCAGCGATTTCTCGTTTCATTAGCACATGACACACGTCATTGACCCGATTGATAATCCATTAAAGTGCGTCAGAGCTCGGAAGATAACGCTGTTTGCTATGGCTTGGACTGTATGCCTTGAAGATAGAGCCTATAGAAGGATAGCAGTCAAAGGTCTCCATCTTCACAGAGTCTTATCAAGTAATCCATTAACAAAACCCCGCAAGAAAAACATGCAATTTCATGAACTTCGTTCTACGAATGTGGAATTCTGGAGGGGAGGGAAGAGGAAATTAATAGCCATTTCTAGTTATTGAAAACAGGGTGAAATCCAAATATGAAGTTTCTAGACAATGAGTTGGCTTAGGTTTGATTTAACCCATGTGTATTGATTCTGTTACATTAACTGCGTTCAGTATCATTACTGGTAAAATGTCACAGTGATAAGCAAACAGGTTTCATTCTCTTTCAAACGAAAAAAGTTTGAAAAAAACTGAACAAAATGATGCTCCAACTAACCCTCCGATTTGAGAAGGTTTTGAAAATCCTAGGGAAACCCTCTACCATGGCTACATGATCTCAATCCAAGGACAGAACTAGCTCAGCAATAAAAATTCATTCACAATCACTGGTCAATTAAGACAGATCTAAAAAAGAATACCCCTCATGTCTTACCCCTTATGCGATCTGAAACTCTTAAAACATCTATTTGCACGAACCAGCATTCGTCCATGTTATACGATACCTCGTTTGGAAATTACTGGGAGAAACTTCTTAATGATGCAATCAACAACAACATTCCTGTAACCTTGTATAGTGAAGGGAGACATACAGCCTGGCTATTTCTAAGAAATAGCTGCTAGAACAAAAGAAACAGATTAACATGATATATACATTCCTGTATTTCATTGCTCAAAGGAAAGTTACGATCGTTCACATATTTTAATGTAACCCTTTGTATACTTTAGGTTTCATAGGCCATTGTAAATTTTGTAATGGCACAGATTTCTAAGAAAGATCTTGTTACTATATTTTTGTGTTTTCCTTTTGATTTTTTGTTCATGAATGAATGTGGAAAGTAGATTTCAAAGAACAATTTCTTGGAATATCTTCATATGCATAATTAATTAGATGATAATATAATATTCTTCTTGTTGCTGTTATTACACCCGATTGGTAATAATAGGAGTCATGTCCAGATGGCCTCCTGTCCTGTGGCCATCCAGGTGAAACCTCACAGATCACAGGCCTTGTTCAGATCTTGATGGTCATGCACTGCTAAAGGGATGATTGCTCAGGGTCACGTAGCGTATCCCTCAAGTAATGCGTAGTCTGAGTGACATTACTGAGTCAACGCATCAATCGCTCAAGGTCCTCATGTGGGATAGACCGGAAGTTGGACCATGGGCCTTATAGTAGGTCCATGGTTGGAGGCAGATCAGTGAATAGCCAAGTAGTGGCTATATTTTATTGTTGGAAGGGGGGGGGGGGGGGTGGGGTAGGTATAGTCTTTTCCAAGAGTGAAAATTAAGCATTTGTTGAATTGACTGCAGAGCAATTCTCTTGCTGAAGCATGTGCTGTACAGCCGATTCTGTAGAATGCTGATTCAAATGTGTGACCTCTATGGCCTACATTTACAGTTTTACACAAATGTTTTTATGGGCAATATGCTGGTACCAGCATATGGTTATAGTCATTGGCATAACACAAACAACAACAGGGATATAATAAATAATTCACAATTATATTGAATTCAAAACATGCATAATAAATTGAAAAAATATACAAATTAAGTTCAGACAATACAAACCTAAGCCTATACATTTAACAATCTTCATAATGATTGGTAGTATTTGTTTGCTTTTGTTTGAGGGGAGGGGGGGGGGGGGTTCTGGTGAAATTCTCAGTTTTTATGTTTGCATGATCTCAATATTCATTTTTTGATTCAGAAAAAATTTTTGTTAAAATTTGTCTCAATCAGTTTTTTTCTTTTCCTCTTTCCACGTTAATATTACAGTCAACATGTATAGGGAGACTACTATTATTCTACACAGGGCACATACATTTTTCCATTAAATTGTCTTTCTCATTCAAACATGTATTGCTTTTATAGAGCCCACCTGCTAGATATAAAGACTGCATATCGGATCTCCCTGCAGATGGCTTTCTTTATGTGATTTCAATGAGGGGGCTATTTATTATTCAATGTCATTTCCTCACTATACAAGCCTCCTGTTTGATTGTAATTTCCATGTTCGACAGCTAGGTCTCCTTTGATAAATGTAATGCTTCCTGGGAGAAATTTCAATTATTTAAACATATTTGTGGCTTATACACCCAGTAAATAAGATCGATTGATTGAACTGTAATCCTGTTTTACTTTCATTTCCACAAAAAATAAGTATTAATCAAAATCATATTCACTCTTCGCATTATTTACCATAGTCACGTCTAATGTATCTACAGGTGTAGGTATTTATAGATCTCCTGTACATCTGTATGATGGTATAAGCACAAACATCTCATCACTGAAAAGATAATACTTATTTTAAGAGTATGAATGGAAAAATAGATGTAAACATGACATCAAAACAGCGTTGAAGATACTACTGACATTTTTCGTCTTGCACTCATCACACTCATCAGGGTAAATTGCAAGAATGAACAGAAGGGCTCTGATTAGCTGCCAGACTTAACAGAGTGTTTCTTTTAAACATTACTGCAGAAATTCATCAAAAAGAAAAAAGTTCTACAATAAAATGTGACCGAGTATCAGTTAACCGCTGCTGAATCCAGGGATATATTTATCACCTAAACCACATCCACATGATTCGCAAATGAAATCCAATTAAGTAATAAAAGTCTTTTCCTCTAATTAAGATGTTATAGAAGAGGAGGGGAGGGGAGGGGAGGGGAGGGGAGGGGAAGGGGTAGTGGAGGGGAAGGGGTAGGGGAGGGGTAGGGGAGGGCTACAGGAGGTATAGAAATGGAGAAAATTGCCAATGCTCATCAACATTTGAAAGCCCAGATGCCCCATTTCGGGCAATTTTCTTTCAGAGACTCATTTATTTCAAATGGTTATGCTTACTCATGCGTGAATGATACGATTCCAATAGCATATCATCTTAAAGAGGATTAATATGTTTATTTTGAAATATAAAAGAAGATTTTATATTAAATATTTATTTGAAAATATTAACTTTATGAAGTATCCACTTTCTTTTTTTGCTGAGTGTAGTTTATGACCTATGTAACGTATGTCAGCAGACAATCTGAATACCTGTAGACTTTCCATAATATGAAGCACAAAAAAGCCCAGCACTGTTTCAAAGACAAATTATGCTACAATACATGTATTGCAATTCAAATTTGCATGGCAAATCTGGTGTCATTAGATATCTAAAATCTGTTGGATTTAAAGACAGCCATGAAAACTAGTCTGTAGGCATATATTCATATACTACACTCAGCAACAAAATATTTCCTAAAGCCCTGAGCAGAGCCTAGCTCTGTCAGTCTAGCTAGCTGTGTCTGGAGCAGCTACGGTATAGTACAGAGCCTATGCAGTATGATGTTCGCATAGTCTCACCGTGCAGACACAATTACACACAACAAAGATCAAGGGTTCTGACTGCGAATTGCATGAAAAACTATGCGAAGTGTGCATGAGTCTTACTCAATATTCTCATAAATCATTAAAATACAACTGAATTATTCTGTTGCCATGTATTCTTCGCTGGAGCAAGTGGACTCTTAGTTGCTAGGGAATAACATCACCTTGAAAACAAACATTAAAGAGGAACATATCTCATAAGTGCTCTAACATTGGATCAGATGACAATTGCTCTGAGCGCTTTTAAAGGGGAATATAATGAAAGCAGAAAATCAGCTGCTCTGCATGCGTTAACACGGAAGCAAGGAGAGTCACTTGACCAAAAAAAAAGCATTAATTTTAATCATTTTGAGAGCAAGCATTTACACTGCAAAAACTGGTGAAATTCTGCTGACGTTTAAATAAAAAAATTCAATTTGGGTTTGTCATGTTTACTAGTAGTTGCTTAATAGAAGCTTCCAATGAAACACCAAAATGTGAGAAAAGTCAATGATTTTTGTTTGCAGCGTAAATGCAGTTATAATCTCTTTAATCTTTCACTGTAATCAAGTTAGAATATGTTGATTGTGTACTATTACCAGTCTCTTTTTTATGTAACAGATTATATCATGCTTTGTGTGGTTTTGAATAAAATGAACTGAACTGAACTGAATCCCTACAGACATAATATATTCAGAAGATCTGTCCTTGTGCTAATATATTCCAACAGACTACAATATTAGACATAACATTACAAGAATCTTTTTGAAAAGACACCAATGTAATCCCTCCACGTTCTCCTCTCTTCCTTCTCATTTTGAATAATTAAACAAGGACATTTTATATGATGGGCTAAAGATCGATTAATCCTATTACATCTCACAGGGACCCTGAATGGGCATCGAAGATCGTTGTATTGCGACCCATTTTGTCAAGCCATGTTTTATTAACATTCCTTTCATGATGTCTATTGTACAACTTCCCTTTTCTTTCACGCTTGAAAAATAGATCAGTAGAAACAGATCAGTAACCTTGAAGCTTGTAAGGGAGGTTGTTCAATAACCCTCGGCTCTACACATTAAACAGGGACTAGGGGTGACCCCCTCCCCCACCCAGCTACTTCAATAATCACTGTAGCTAGTGTAGGCTGTACTCTAGCCTTCCATGTAGCCCCTATTTTGTTCTTGTGTGGGGTGTGGGACCTGTTCAATTAGTTCTAAGTTGTTAGATGCTGCTTATAAGTATCTGCTTGCATGGTGATGTAGATATACAGTAGGCTTGCGGGTGCACCATGTGGGAGAGGGGGGGGGGGATTGTTCGTCAATTGAAAGAGTGCCCTCAATATAGCAGACAAAATTCTAACAAATTGTGCCCCTCTACTTCCTTCTATCCCCCCCCCCCCTCTCTCTCTCTCTCTCTCTCTCTCTATTTTGATTTCTCCCTACCTACCTACCTACCTATCTGTCTCACACAAAATTCTCTTCAATCAGCATACATGTACAAGTACATGCAAATTATGTTAAACACATTTTGTACAAACACTTGACTCATAGAATTTTAGGAGCCCTTTCATCCCAACATAACAACTTTGGGGGATTACCTCATAATACTGTCCAAGCATGTCGATAATACAGAAAAAATACAAGGCCTAATATTGGAGTTTTGGCATCGAGAGTTCAACACTTTTGCCCGAAGATGCTACTCCCTCGCACCTACGAAGATGACGTAAATACCCTCTAACCATCCTAGACAATAACCGTACGTCATCCCTTCTACGCCACATCATCCCCCTTGTCTAGCTCAAAGGCAATTTAGTCAGGAAGATGGGGGTAATATTGACAACAAATTAATCCTCTCTAAGCCCTGGAAGAAGAGAGAATGTGTTCCTCGCTTCAGGTTCTAACCATCCGATGGATTCTCTTCAGTTCTACGCCTCATCACTAGTCGAGTGGGTGGTGCCAACACTTAATACTTTCCAAAAACACATGTCTACAAATAGTCTGGAGTCATCAGCTCAAACAAAACAAAAATAATATTTTCTGACCTTTTTTTGGCTGGACAGTGGACACCCCAAACATACAAGTATGCTACCTTCCAATTCAATTGTCGCTCTAAAATTGTTGACATTTCTTGGAGTTTAAAAAAGCGTTAATTATTTAAACAGACCAGTTTTCTGATGTTTTCAAAATCATGAGTGTTTCTGCATTTAACTAGTTGGAAAACAGTTCTCCAAACAACAAAATACATGTGTTTAGGGATTATGCTTGTCAACTATTTCATAAATTATGTAAAAATAATATGTCAGACAAGCCTAAGGCAATAGGTACGGTAAACAAACTTTTGTCAAAATGCAAAGATGAAGGACAAGTATTTACGTCAATATTCTCCTTCAGAACTTGATAACAATTTACCCAAGAGAGTTATCTTCAAGCTATCATTCAATATTACCGGGTATGTCACAACAGAGTTTATATTAAACAGGTACTGTCACTAATGTGTTTAGGAAGATGTCATTCGCACTCTAAATGAAAACAGGAATTCTGCAGAGTTAAACAAAGTAAAATTAAATACGGACCCCTTCTAAAAACAGATTCTAGGTCAATACCTAGGGCTCCTGTCAAGGGCTCCTGCTTTACAAAATAATGAGGATTTAAACAAAACTGTTCCTAATTTGATGGCTCACCATCGTTTATTCTGTGGAACCTGCCTTTCTATAGCAGAAAACCTGTAGAAAGACCATCCGTCTTTGTTGATGCGCTTGTTTCTTTTTGAAACATAGATTAATGGAAATCTGTGTACAGAGACCACCTGCCTTCCATTCTGTAAAGACCACTTTTGTGTCTCCCCTGGGTGGTCGATCTTACACAGGTTTCACATTAATATTAATACCTACATTATACTTTTGTTTAAACACTACTCTCAGTCAAGGGAGATATGCAAAGTGGTCTTTACGGGCAGGTTCTCTATCGTCTCTATATAGACACTCTGTTTTAGTTTTGTACAGGTTTCAATATGAAATAATAACAAAGGGAAACAAAATAAGTGGTCTCTATCGCCCAGGGGTCACTAAAACTGGGTCAACTATATGTCCAATACTAGAATGCCAGGAGTGTCATACATGTGACTTTGTAAGTGTTACACAAGCAGTCACTTTTTCTTACTCCTGATCTCTGACATAACATCTGAACAAAAAGCTTCCACTCTATGGGGGCTATGCTTGAGAGAATCCTGGAGGAAGGGGGCCTGGAGTCATGCCATGAATACAATCTATACACAGGATTAGCCTAATTCTTCTCCATCCTATCAGAGGGGATTAGCTAACAATGGCTGTACCTAAAGACTTCTTTAGGAGAGTCAGGCTCAAATGATACAAAATCAATACATAGTTTTCGGTGTTAAAAGATTAAGAGGAAAAACAAGTGAAGGGTATCTAAACAATAATAATCACAAGTCAGTCACTGTGTAATCCTAAGAATTCCCTAACTGGTCAAGATGTAATGATGCCCGAAGTCCATGGTTGGTGACCAGACATATACCGGTATGCATTGTTTGGTTGTTATAGGGGATTAGGATTACAGTTAAAGTTCATAGGGTTTGAGTTTGGTTGAGGTTCGTTTGAAGGTATAGGTAACTTTGCCTCTGATTCCAAACAAAATAACAAAATCTTGGATTTAATAAACTCATGCTGCAATCTTAATTATAAACAACGTTTACTAGGTCATACATGAATCCCATGACTTTTTACAAGCCAATCGTATGTTTGATTATCAAGATGTTTACGATTGGAATTCGAAATTTCAATAACCATTTTCCTAACTGTTTTTTAAAACACTACAGTCTATTGGGGAAAATCAGTATGGTAAAAAAACGATCACTCAAGATTTTTACTTTTTTGAAGTACTTCATGATCATTTTGAGGACGAATTTTGTTTAGGGCTTCAATGTTACACCATATAACAGACATTGATAACACGTAGGGCCATGCATCTCAAATTATTAAAACTGGAAACATTGTTTAACAATGCCTTTAAGTAACCCTGTAAGTTGGGGCTTTGATCGGATCGGAAGATCGGAGCGAAACCCTCGCACCTGTGATCGGTAACGGCAAAAATAATCAGCGAAAATTGTCAAGTTTTGGGCTATCAAATGCTCAATAAAATTCATGGCTGGGATAATTTTGTCATTTGGAGTTGTTGTAGACCATGTTCGTTGATATTTAGTGCCTTTTCATGACTTTGAAATTAATGATATTGGTCTAAGAGAAGAGGCAAAACATGCGGGCCGCCATCTTGGATTATAATGTAGGTATAGGCATGCTGATTCTGCTGATTTTTTCTGATCATTTTTATTGATCGGCGATCGGGAATTATTATCTGATCGCCCCTGATCGGCTCAAGATCGGCCCCGATCATCGGATCAGTTACAGGCCTACCTTTAAGTACCTAAAACCAAGAAACACTAACCCTAATCCTGTATACTTTTGAGAAAATACAGCCCTGAACGATGTTGGTGCAGTGTCATGGGACCTACGCTTATTGGGTATCAGAAACATCACCTGACGAAACGATTCGCTTAAACTGGCAAAGAAGGGATGGCTCAGGATTAGAGTGGATAGATCGTGATCAATAAATCCCATTGACCACTTGGAGTGATACACTTTACGTTCTATTCACCTGGATACGTCCCGATGGGGTTCAGCCATAGGAGCAATTCCACATGGACACTTCAGGAATGTGTTACTAACTTATTAGGCATGTTCACACGGAAGAGTGGTAGTTTTTAACATGAATTTTGCAAAACCTTGAAGTTAAAGATGAAGTTGAGTTCTGGTCATGCAATTGCATTGTGAAAGAAACGGTGTGGAATCGACCAGAAAAGGTTGATCATCTAGCATATAAGAATTTGTGTGTATTGCAAGGTTCTGGAATCATCAAAATACTAAGAAATTTGGCCCAGTCTTGGTAAAGTTACAAACACTGTACACAGAAAGATGTATATGGGACTACATGAGCACGTGGCGTAAAAATCCCACCCCCGAGTTTTACGATGTTACATGACATATTTAGAATATGAAGGCATTTGAAGAGCCATGCTTTTCAGGGAACATGTCTTATCTGATGTTCTTCCACACTTACATAATAAGAATGATAACGCTCACAAATTATTTTTCACCTCTTCCCAAAACTCAACCTTCTCTTTAAAAACAATGATCATGGTTGATGAGGGTTCACATGGGACCAAAACAACGAGAATTACAAGTTTTCAACTTCATGTACAAGCAGTCATTTCGACTACACCGTACATGCTGGCATGACATTGAAGTTAATTCCCTCCACACAGCATGTAACTAAAAAAATAAGTATTACCGGTACTCAAATTCATTTTGGTGTCCTGCTCATACTTGCAAAAACTAAGAATCTCTCAAAAAGCTAAAGGGGATACAGTGCATTTTTAAAATGCTCTTACACAAAAATTAAAAAAGAATGGAAGAATCTCTTCAAGGGTTTATAATAATGTAAAGCCCCCAAAAGGAATCTGTAGACCCTAATCCCCCCCCCCCCAAATATATATATTTGGTAGCTGTACGAATGCTTTCTGCTGGGTGCACAATAGTATTACAGGATCCATAATTCTTTTAAAGCTTATTTTAAGCAGTAACATACCTAGACCTTTCAGTATGTCTGGTGTGAGGTGATCTGACTAGATTAAAAACGATATCAATCAATACAAACTCTACACAGTTTGACCTTTCGAGGTCATTGATTGCAATTCATCAATACATTCTTTCACGGCTGAACACTTTCTTTTCACTAGGTCCGTCATCATCAGCTTCAGTTCGCTGAAGAGTTTGCCGAATAGCCTGCTATTTCCGATTCTGGAAATTAACCCGATCACGATATAGCAGGCTATTTGGCCGGTGAAGACGCAAATAGCGGGCTTGGGAAATCTTCCCAAGATATCTTGGACTAGTTTGCGAAATAGCCCGTTATATGTCCGGTCCATCTTCACCAGCCCGAAGACTTGCACTATGCGCAAACACTGAGCAAACTTTCTTGAGCTCGAGTTTGGAGCTGATGAAGACGCAATTTGTAACTTCAGGCTAATTGTCAGAATCAGAAATAGCGGGCTATTTGGAAAACTCAAGCTGATGGGGACAAGCCTACTGTATCCGAACAGCAGGGGTCATTTTAATGACAACCTCCCTGCCACCATCAACTGATGCACTGAGCAATGGTCAAGCCACTGGCAAGTGACCCATTAAGGCTTACTTATATTTAGTTATGAAAATTGCAAGTAAAACATGATGGGATAAAAAATTCTTTTCATCAAATGAACTTGAATGTATCAATTATTTTGACAAGGTCGTAAGAGTATTTGAACTGTTTCAAGATTAATCTTAGAATGTAGGAAAACAAAGCCATGAAAATTATTTTGAAATGTTTGAAGAAAGACTGGAAAAAATCATTTTCAGCTTAAAAAGGAAACATCAAATATTTTGCTGGCCATGTACTACATTTTTCCAGAAAATTTGTAAGTACTATGAAAGTTTAAACTCGATCCACTCCAAATTCCAAAACGAGTTACGCTACTGATTTCATTCAGAATCGTGTTCGCGTGTGTATTTGTATCTTTTACTGAAACCAGGCAGTGCTGTGCAGGAGTTAAGTCATAATTTTGCTTCATTCTTCTTTGTCTGGTATTATTAATTACCGGTATAGCGTTCAATTAATCTTAAATGCCTTCAATGGACATCTTCGACACACCCGGAGGACAATGTAAACAAATTTATCTCTAAAACACAGAGCGCATAATCCCCTTCACAAGCATCATTTCGCAATGCACATGGACCAATAAAAATGACACTTATAATTTTACGAGTTGGATTCTATTAGGTAAGAAGCCCCCCCAAAAAAAAAAAAATAAAATAAATAAATAAATAAATAAAAAATAAAAATAAATAAATAAATGAATAAATAAATAAATTAAATTAAAAAAAAAGAAATACCCCCATCATGAAAAATCATCATTCAAAAGAAAACAGGAAAAGAATTCTTATAAACAACAGCACGTTATGCTCACATTCAAAGTTCTCTCATTACCAAGATGAATATCTGCACACAAATCATCATTGTAAATCATCTATATTACAATTTCTATTTGATGCCAGGCCACTGTTCATTTCCTTTTTTAATATGTTGTCTGTATTCTAGTAGGTTGTGAATGTGAAGAGAGATAAGATCTTGTGATTACCACTTAGAAAATAATCTAAACATCAAAATCCCCTTCTACACGTGCCTGAATTCTATTTGGCTAATCGATGAACATTACTCCACACACGATACTAAACCACATGCCAGCCATTACTCAGTTTCAACATGGATGAATACCACGCAGTATGAGTCATCTATTGAAGTGGTATTTGAAAGGTGGTTTTCCCTTTCTTTCTTTCTTTCCCACCGATTAAGCAAACATTGTCTACATTATTCTCAGTTTCTCAACCATAGTGTAAAGTGATAGCAACCGTTTTGTGGTTGGTTTTGCAAAATGTCTACTTGTGACTGAGGTGGGAGTATCAAAACAACTCAAGCAGGGAAATAGAATATCCGTCAATAAGGATGGATTGGAAAAAAACATAATCCTACAATTTTCAACACTAAAAAAGGTGGTTTGGGGCTTATTTAGGATTGAAAAGTGAAAATTATTTATTCTGCAACTTTAGGTTGCCCTTAATTTATGCTGCCCTTTATTTGTGATGCCCTTAATTTATATATGATATAGGCTCTTCCATATCAGTAGGCTATAAGGATAAGGAAATATCTTTTACACTTTTCAAAGAATTGGAATATCTCTACTTCCATGCAGTGATAGAAACTCACACTAATCTGAAAAGGAGAACTTCTACAAAAGCTAAGAAATAACTCTAAACACAAAGAACAATATGTGCAGGAAAAATATATTTAAAAAGAAGATGAGAATTGCTACTTCAGTCATGGCAAAAGCCAGGAGTCGAGACTATCAATTCGTCAACAAACAAAGATAGAGAGGACTCGGAAGTAAAGTCTTGTTGACAGAGCCCAGAACTATGTCATCCAATTCACACTCTTTACCCCCACGACCTTTGACCCCAGCGGGGGGAAAAAATACGAAACCAGGTTCCAACGCAGTTGAAATATTGAATGGCACACGCTATATACCCCCTCAGCGCTGCTATATGCTTGGTTTTATAGTACTCTGCATACCATCATGTGCATGTGTCGTTTATATGGTTCATTACTACGTTGGCAGAGCTACCATCTAATATTACACACAACATTTTTTATTCTTTAAAACCACAGAGTCACAGAGGGAATTCCTTTTTTTCTATAGAAAGCAAAATAATCATATTTTGACATTTTGGTTTTGAACTGCAGAGTATATACTGATGCTATAAAAGCAACATTTAAGAGGCTATTGTGAAAGGAGAGTTGTTTTAATGATAAATGGTGAATGTAATTGAGAGAAGTAGTCACAGATGAGGGATACAATGTAAGTACTTATATGCTGTCTCAGTCAGTACGCCGCTGCACGAAAACCGCCCGTATTTATCGTACTCGTATGCAAGCCCAGCGGTCAATATGAATACGTAATGAGCACACGAGCTTGAAAACACCGACTTGTTTCCACCTACACAAAATGGTTTCTTGCTAATCATTTAGCATGAACGATATGTCAAATTGAAGACAAGAAACTGCTCTTTCATTTATCTGAATTAGAAATAAACTGAACTCCATTACCCTATGAAATATTTCCTGTCAAGTACAAGCTTACTTTTTCCGTATTTTCATCGAGTTTATGATGAAAGTGAATGCATAAAAAACGTATAAAACGAGTAGGAACCTCATCAATCTTTATATTTTTGGAGAGTTTAGACATCATTCTTTGTATGGTGTGAAGATCAGGTTATTTGATGATTCGAACGGGTCAAGTTCACGGTTTTAAAAAATAGTTCCACATTAAGAAGATACATGAATACGAAGATTTCCGATCACCTACCGAACGACCACTCGTCAAAGGTGAACGAACTTGTGACTTCGCGGTTTGTTTTCTAGGCACGAATAATGGCGTTATTTCAACATTTTAACCCTATTTCATGTAATTATCTTGGTATTTATCGATTACTAAGATTAACTATGGGTAGTGATACGATTGATTTTGGAAAATTTAGTGTTCGTTTCAAGAAATTTCAATTTGAAGAATAGTATGCGCCCACCCATACAAATTTGTGTAACGAAATTATACGACTTCACCGATGTCTGAATCAGCGAGTTCAGCTGTGCAGTGTGGGTAGGCGATTTTGAGCAAAATGCAATTGTCATCGAATTTATCACCTAAAGAAAAAATAAATAAAAATCCCATTATTATTCACGGTTATTAGTGGCATGGTGAAGTTCACAGTTGTTAGTACAAAGTTGCAAAACATAATATTGCACTTTATACTATAGACTATACGCCAGGAATGTAAAGTCCAACATCTCTCTGCTTAATTGTTGTTTTTTTCTTCCCAAGAAATGATATGTGAACATGTCGGTGTCCAATGCAGTGATTGACACTACACACAAATAAATAAGTTAAAAATACACGGGGGCAATTTTCCCTTCAAACCTTTGAAATTCGGAGGGCAAAGCAATATTCAAGTCATTCTGTTTACAAGGCGAACTGAAGTCACTCATGAATTTGGTCCTGCAAAGGATTGAGGTTGACATTCCCGTTAACAAAGTAACGCCTTCAATAAAGAAACACAGTCCTCTGATCAGTCATACAGTTCACGCATATACACAAACGGGATGTTTCTTTTGAACAATTGTTTTTATTTTTTTATTTCTCTTTGAATACAAGAGACAACTTGGCAAGGTTAAAAAAATACATGTTTTGGCAGATATTATTATTATTCATAAGCTAGTCCAGCTGGGACACACACACAGTACTGGCTAGTTTAAGGCACTAAAGCACGGAAAATACAAAAATCCTAAGTTAAATTAATAATGTTATAACACAAATAACTTAAGTTGCTCATGTGTACATGCTACATTCTGCCATAATATATATATTAGAAGACTGTACAAGGAATACGGTAAGTGTGCAACATAAACTATTATAACAAAAAAGAATATAATATGTAATACAAACAAAATGGAGCATTAAATCAGATAAAGAGTATTGTGCATAACACATGTTTGCATTCATACATGTGATGAATACATACTGGTAAGTGGTTTTCTATATTTAGCAAAAGAAAGAAATGCTGAAAGAACACAGGCTGCAAGGTGAACATGATCACTACCGGTAGAAGCAACATACATTGTCAAAGTTAAAATCAGTGACAGATAAAGGATTAGTTAAATATTCCAACTAAAGTGTTTCGCCTGTTTACAGAGAAATTCATTTCCGTTATTGACAACATTTCGGAACTGCATGTTCACCTCTGAAGGTGAACTAAACTGTGAGGAAAAGGATGGTCTATTGGGCACATCTTGGGCACTATTCTTGTCAATTTGTAATGATCTCAATTTAGAAACTGAAATATGCCATGAACGTATAACATAATCATGATACATCTCTGCACTGTAAAAAGATATTCCCCTCCTACCAGCATCTCTATGTACAATCAAAAGCTCACCGAACTGGTATATAATCTTATCCTTTACAAATAATGGACTTTCATTTACACGGTCATTCTGTAGCGCATCACAACATCTTTTTGAGACAAGATCAGAAAAATATTCATAAACAGTTATGAATAAAAATAACCATCCTCAAGACACAGTCTACATATATACAAATAAACATTTAGAATTTTGAGTAAAAAGTCTTCGTCCGAATCTGATGCAAGCACACAGCTCTGATGCGAATTTTCCATACTTCTAAGTGACATTTTATTAGCACTACTTTTCTTTATACAATACATGTAGCATGGTCTACATATATGGTGACCTTGTGTTCCTGAAAAGTCTTCATTTATATCACCCAATCTTTTCAATTCACTTTCAGGAATATCTTTACAGAAATATGTTTTGTCATCAGAAGTCAGTAATGCTTCACAAACAGAACAGGAACGATAACTTCTAGATTGCTCAAAATGTGCCAATTCAAATCTATGTTTCATGCATAAAGGTATAGTAGGTGGAATTGAAGTGCATTCTTCAGAAAATGCAGCATTGAATTATTCTAATTCACATTCACAATCTCTTAATAATTTATCAACACAACAGTCATAATGGAATAGAAATAAAATAAATATTTCTTTTTTACGTGTCTTTTGGGTTTTTCAATTTTCTAACATATTTTTTTCTGCAACCACTACAAATACAGTCTGTCATTTAGATATCGGTATTACGTTCCGTAATGATAGCTACAAGGGCATTAGATTTCATAGTACATAAATGGGGCCAAGGAGCCAACTTATCCTTCACCCCAGCAGCAAGAACGATTGATGTGATGTACAGGCTGAATTTTCTACTTCATCCCTCATGGTGATAAAATCACAATGCTTAATCTGAAAATAAGATAAGAGTCAAAGAAAAACTGACTTAATATATCATTAAAACGTTAATTGATCATCTTGCAACTTCAAAAGTTTACTTGACAAACGGTTGACATTCATAAGTTAAGGAGCAAGATTAATAATATTAGTTCAAATAAAAATAATTTTCCTGTATTTTCACAATGCTTTGGTTAGATTACAACCTAGGAACACTGTTTATATACCAGTAATGGAAACAAAATGAAGATTTTTTATTTTATGAATTCACTTATTAGTTTTTGAGGAAGAAGATTTCTATTTAATAATGTCACTCAGGTGGAGTGAGATGCTGCGATGCATGAAAACAGCTCAGCCATCTACTACCCTCGAGAACGACACCATTTGGGGAAATCCATGTTGCCCTCTAGGGAAGTCGACAGCTGAGCCGTTGTGCAGTCCCTCGCTCCGCCCATGTCATGTCAACATTCACAAAACAACACGCTATCGTGAAGTCCATAATGTTACCATGGTGGTTAGCATTCATTGAGGAGATAATTACTGAATAAATGGTAACTTTAATGAACAGGATCTTGTTTTTTTCCGAGAATAAACAATAAAATGTGATTCAAAATGAGTTTAATTTGAATTTACTTTGAGAAAGCACTTTATAATTTCCATGTACATAAAATAAATGAAATCACAACTTACTTTGTTTCCAGGTTGCATCTTGAGGTCAAGATCAAGGGGGCAATCAGTTGGAAGAGGGCTAGGGGTCACATGACTGGTTGTGAAGCCTATGGGAGATCTTCTACAAGTTGTAGGAAGGACTGTGTACAGCTCCGCACCTGGAACAAAATTATCAACATTAGACAGTGAATGAACAACGCAGGTTGTTTTAATATACAAAGCAATCTACATGACATTAAACAGTTATGCATCAAGATTTCCTAATCATGTATTAGAAGAGGAAATGAGAGCAATTACTATATTATCCTATGGGAGAACATAAATGAACTTTTTTCACCAATCAGAAATTTCACTGACTGCTCTTTAGGGATACAAATTTCCATGTAAATGCAATAAATGAAATCACAACTTACTTTGTTTCCAGGTGGCATCTTGAGGTCAAGATCAAGGGGGTGATCAGTTGGAAGAGGGCTAGGGGTCACATGACTGGTTGCGAAGCCTGTGCGGGATCTTCTACAAGTTGTAGGAAGGACTGTGTACAGCTCCGCACCTGGAACAAAATTATCAACATTAGACAGTGAATGAACAACGCAGGTTGTTTGAATATACAAAGTAATCTACATGACATTAAACAGTTATGCATCAAGATTTCCTTATCATGTAAGAAATCACTACTGTATTCTATGGGAGAACATACATGTATGTGTATTTTTTTATAGTTTCACTGACTGCTATTTAGGGAAACAAATTCCCATGTGAATAGAATAAATTAAATCACAACTTACCTTGTTTCTAGGATGCATCCTTGAGGTCAAGATCAGGGGGGGGGGGGTCAATTGGAAGAGGAGGGCTCGGGGTCACAACTTCTATGAGGGCCTGTGTACATCTCAGCACCTGGAACCAAAAAAACAAAAACAAAAACAATTAACACAGAATGAACACAAGAAATAAATCAAACATTCAAGAGTGATTTCCTCAACAAATAAAAAAGCTAGCAAGAACTAGTTCTCTACCCCTGGGCAAAACATGGAATCCCATTTCACAAATCAGATTATCATTAACTTTTATTTAGGGAAATATGTGTCTGTGTAAAAGTCAATATACACAAATGCACACAATGAATACGATGTGGCTGACCGGCAAGTTTGACGGTAGACATGCCATTTGAATTTTTAAATTATTTTTCTAACATCGGTGAGTTGAATTTTTTAATTTTTTATTGCTATTTATCAATTGTCACTAAAGACACCGATTTTAAGTGAAATCAGTTGAGTTTTGTACAGTGGTGTTTGAAATGTTGAGATTCAAAAGAACAGCTTTTAATACACAGCCAAGGTCGTAATGGCTAATGCAGCCATGTAAGTCTAGACTGACTAGAGTCTAGACCACACATATATGTGCATTACTATCCTGGCTGTATATTAAAAGCTGTGCTATTGATTCTCAACATTTCAAACACCACTGTACAACACTCAACTGATTTCACTCAAAATCGGTACTTTCGTGACGATTGATGACACCTACATAGCATTAAAATACAATTTTTTCAACTTTCCGATGTTAGAAAGAATTATTTAAAAATTCAAATTGTGAGTCCACTGTCAAACTTTCGATCAGCCGCATCGGCATGATTGTGTGCATCTCTGTGTGTTACGAGTGTATCGACTATTCATGTAGATCTATTCCAATCCTGCCTATGCAGTGCAGTGCTACTGGTCAATACGCAATAGCATTGACTCATCTTGACTTTTAATAGAAGTCTAGATCAAATCCTATTTGGAATTCAATCTAAAAACGTTATTACTAATAATCCCAGTCCCATTTGATGCCTGAACACATGAGGAAACTGAAATTCAACAGAAAATGAAATAGTTTCGGTCTTTGAGCCAACAATTGCACTGAAGACTCCATGAAAATCTATATGTGGGACAACACTATACAATCGGTAAGCACTACGCCCATTCGCGCGTTTTACTATTTTTAGACCATTTCGCGCCAGTTCACCCAACTTCGAGTACGTATTTCCGGTGAAAACATGATTTTCTCGTGAATTTGGGAAGCAGAATTCACTAATTTCCTGTTGAGGAACCTCAAATTGGACAACAGATTTGGCAATTTCAGACATTGCTGAACACATATCGACATCAAATGATCTTTTTCTAGTTTCGAACGGGTCAGGTTCACGAAAACAAATTTTAGTTACAAAACTAGGAACGAAAACTTCTCAAAATTAGGCTTCATTGCATGATGCTGTAAAACCGTAAATTTTGCGGAAATATATCAACATTTCATATCATTCGAAAGGAAATTTTCTGGAGATCGACTTACCCAAACATGGCTGCTCAAAAACTGAGCATGCGCGAGAAAATAGAGTCTACGTCATCCCTTCCAGTATTCTCGCACGATCTCGTAACTTCTCGTTTGTGGATATTATTCATCGAGCTGTTTCCATCGCACGATAACGCTCGCACGATATGCTCATTAGCGAGCGTGCAGCGGGCTGACTGGTCTCCTCAATGGAAGAAGGGCGTTAGCTCTTTCACTTTTACATAGAGTTAACATCCTTCTCGCTCTTAGCAGACAATGAATTACATTTTCACATTCACAGAAGAAACCTGTCATAGCTGCAACATATCGTTCATGTTTTCTCGAAGTGACGGTAGTGAGGAAAATCTGCACGCAAATTGTATGCGATTTTCATTCACTACCGTCACTTCGTGAAAATAGGGAGGATATATACAACCACCTTGCCCATTGAAACTTGAATACAGAGTTCAGAGCCCGAAAGGCATTAACTTTGTGTTAATTGAAAGTATATGAGTTAACACTCTTCTGGCTCCAAATGATACAGTCTGGTGAGAATGAGAGTCAGACCCCTAGTCAGACCCTAGTCAGACCCTCGTCAGACCCCTAGTCAGTCCCCTAGTCAGACCCCTAGGGGATGTCGTTTTATGCGGCAAATGCTGTTTCACCAAATATCAAACAATTTCAATTTAATGATTTTATCACAGCCATATTCTTGATATATTATATTCAAAGACAAAGTGCTCTAAATATCTTGTAGTAAGTTAGAATTTGTGTGAAAGAAATGAAAGTGCTTGAACTGTACACTCGGCACTTGACAAGCACAAGGTACGATATAATACGCAAACGGCGGTCTGTACTATACTGGAAGAAGAATAAGAAGAAGTAGGTTAAACAGATTTTGATATACTCACAGGAATGATGCATGTACCCATGAGGGTCTCGGACTCTCGTCTGGAAGAACTTGACTATCACCGTTCAGTCGGTAGGCTACTCTTTCACCATCCCTTGTGCTTACCGTGTAACTCCCCCTAAAATCCCTACCGGTACCCAATCAAGACTTTCAGTTTAGTTCCTCCAAAGTCTCGGCATGTAATAATCACCATACGCTCACTCACTCCTTGGGATTCCTACCAGTCTGTCTAAATGAGAAGTAACCAATCTCGTTGCGAAAGAGGAAATAGAAAGGTTGTAAACGCTCTTGTCTGCGGCTTCAACTCAGATAGGGGATTCCGTCGCTTCCATTAGAGTAATTAGAACTCAATCAAGTGATCGATACCAGGTCTTAAAACGATAATCACAAGATTTTACTTTTGATACATCAATGAATCAAAGCAATGGACAAATCAATCTTTCTTGAGCCAACGTTTCACGCTAAAACCTTCCGGAAATGTCCAATGGAGGAATGTTGATTAATTATCATTTTAGGTGTAATCCAAGAAAAAAAAGAGGAAGAACTCTGCATTCTGGTCAGAAATGTTGAGGGTCAACTCATCAAATTTCTGTCTAGCTGAGACCACAGCTCACTACAAAATGACAAGAAATGTCGGTGGAATAATATTTGCACCAGAATTCTAATACTCTGTTAAGGATCCTTGACTGCTACAGGTAAATAGGAGAAATATGAGGGTTCCTCTTGCGCTAACTTCATGTACGTCAAATAATAAAAACTTCAATGATTTCTCCGAAGTGTGAATGCTGTGACCTACATGCACTTCCCAGGCTACCAGCACTATTGTTAACGGCAATGCTAAGTCAAAACAAACAAATAATCATATGCAGAACAGACCTTTTTGGAAATTGAGGGTTTCAAATTCCATAAATGTTGAATTTAAAAATCCTTCATATTCCAATCCCATACGGCCACTAGGTGATGTTATTATATTACACAGAAGCTCCAATGTTATTCCACTTACAGCTTCCTTATTCCTTTCTCCAAGCAGATGACATCCAAAGATCTAGTTGTGTCTCACAGGTTGCACATCCAAACAAGCGGGAGTAAGACCAGCTAGAAGCTCATCCTCAAAATGAGTTTACGAAGAGTAAGTTGTCTTCAGATTAGTTGAAAATGTCAAGTTCATGATATTGTGAAACACAAAACAAGATGCAATGCAGAATTCCAATCTGAGATATATCCAAATAAAACTGTAGTACAAAAACGTCAGTTTACAGATCCAGAATTCCTTACCGATGATCGAAATGGTAGATAGGCATCTGTGTTGCACACTACCGATACTCCACCTGAACACTTCTCAATTAACACCGAGCCTGGCCTTGCGTATCTGTATCACTGATGATCAACGGGACCATAAGAGTCGTTTGCGCATTCCTCCCGACACCCCGTCGTTTAAAGTCATCCGTCGTTAAACTGAGAGAGCTAGGATGGAGAGGACTCGATCCTCCTGCCGATCTTGATGGGAGAGTTATGGGATGTTGTTCGGCGGCGATTGTATCCCCTGCTGACGGATGCGGCTATATTACGATAGATTACAGTTCTCGGCTGGATGCGGCGTCAGAATCCTCCACGCATCGTTGGTTTAAATCCTTAATCGGTGCACTCCAGCATGGCATATGACAACTAACACTCATAATCAAATCATATGCCTACTCGGGATAATTAATGACCCGCGGGTTGATGATATGAGGTGGGTCCCGTTGCTGCAACCGAGTTGGAGGATTAATCTGGCTTCGTTTACCTTCCCTCCTTCTAAAATGCTTAGACGATGCCAAACGGTGGCCCTATAATAAATCCGAAGCATGAGTGAAATAGCTAGGGTTCGAGCTACAAACTTTAAGCCACAAAGCTGTAGGGACAGTTTGCTTGATGAGTTCATACAGGTTAAACATAAAGTTTGTTTGACTAAAAGTTCCTAGGGGTATTCCAAAGCTTGCAGGATAGTTCGCTAAATCAACTACCAGTACTCCTCACTTACAGCATTCAAAGCCTGAACTAAGTTAGGATGCATTCCAGGGTGACATGTAGGCCTATCTTATAGTTCCAACAAACATAACCCTTGGCACCAGGGGTTAATAATACACAGCAGAGGTCGAATGGTGTTCCAGAGAATAATATCAATCCTTCAAGACCACTATTCCCACTATCTTTTTCCTCCTTATCTATCTCCACCTCTGTCTGAATTGTCTATTTAATAATCTGTGTGTTTTCCCAAACTAACATCCCAGGCACAAGCCAGGCCAGTCAGAGCTGAGCTGCATGTAGATTATCTCTCCTGTAACTGTAAGGCTGTAAGACCAAAGTCTACCGATCAAATATCTTCCATGTCTCCTAAACACAAGCAACCAGTGCTTCTTCAACACATGCCTCGCTGTCAGAAAAAGGTTGTTGGCATGTCATCCGCTTGTTTTGCTTGGTGAACTATGTGAACTTCAATTTATTGCCTCATTTATCCCAGGCTATTAATCCTGCGTGCTGGTATCTCCACCGACCGACCCCGCGACCCGGCTTCTCGATTCCTTGCCATCTATCAAAAACCTTGAATTTAATAGGCCATTTTAGTTAGTAATGTAACCAAATTTAACGCATAAGTCTTTGTAAAGTGCCTCAATACAATTTATTTCATTCACCTGGTAAGAATAATAGTATTTCAATAGACATAATCCAAACTGCATACATTAGTTGTTGCCAGGTTGGACAAACATTATGGCTTGACCTACCTAGCAACACTTGATATATGCAGTTTGCATTATGACTATTGAATTATTATTATTCTTATCAGGTGAATGAAATAATTTGTATTGAGGCACTTCACAAAGACCTATGCATTAAATTTGGTTACATTACGAAAATGGTCTATTGAATCTTTTCGAGGTCAACCCCGATCTGCAATCATCCACGATGTTATGAATGTCATCATCGATAGCAGCATGGAAAGTGAAACCTTCGTAAGAGCAAAACCCCAAACACGGTTGCTATTATTGTCTTGGAATCCACAAGTGATAGAAAATCGCAACTACATTCAGCTCACGATTCAACAGTCCACGTAATCGCCCATGTGCGTCGATTATACAACAACTGCACTGCCTCCCATATCCAACACACTGGTGCATTAATACCCCAGTGGAACAATCAAGTCGATATACCAACAGGGCTTGAAGTTGTATGGCTCCGACGGATAGAAGGCCTCCCACTCCACAACCAGACGGACTGTACGTAGAACCAACGAGCTATCAAAGGGTTAGCCCACGATAACACACAGAGTGTAGTTTACAGCTCATGTACTGAGCTTCAGCGCACTAATCTCCCCATAATACCAACACCACTACCACCACCACCTACCAATGGTGAAACTCAAGCGTTGAGCTAGGCGGTGGAAGGATGTACACAATGGGAATCGTTCCCTGGCTAGCCACAATGCACTGTTTCACGAGGTCACAATCACCCTGCTTTACCATACCATGGATCTACACAATTATTTTATCCCCCTTTCTACCAAAGAGACCATGTCCATAAAGAGCCCAATTCTCTCTCTTTCTCTCTCTCTTTCCCTCTGCTTATATTCTCTTCTGTTTTGCCATTTCTCTCTTCTCTCATTCTCCTATGCTCTTTCTATTACTCTTTCATTATTTAATCATATACAATATCATGCTATCATTTGCCGTCCATCTAGCTATTTCCCACTCTCCCCCCCCCCCCCCCCCCCTCTCTCTCTCTTTCTTTCTCTTTCTGTTTGGCTGTTTCTCTTTTTTCTCCTTCTCTATCCATAGCTATTTCTATCCCTCTTTCATTACTTTAGTAACAACTAGTCATATATAATACATTTAGTCCTGTACAGTATCATGCTCTATTTTCCATCCATCTAGCTGTCTATTTCTCTGTCTTTTTTTTTCTTTCTTTCTCTGTCTCTCTTGCTGAGTGACACTTGACTACTTGAAGTTTGTAGTCTCCCTATTCCAGACCATAAAGTGTTTCAACACAAACTATCCCTAACGCAATCTTACTCTTCTACTGCAGCTAGACTTTGAATGTTCGAGCATGGATGTAGGTCCATGGTAGAGCACTTGTGTAAGCATTTAAATTTGCTATGAAAATGAGTTTTCAAAAAATTAAAAAAACTAAATCAGTTTTTGTTTTTTACAGTACAAATTTAAACCTACGCTATAAAACAAAATATACTGGCACATAAGCAAATTATAACTTGGGCACATCAAGGATTCCACAGAACAGGGCGTAAACATCAAAGATCTCTGACAAACTAACGAAAAAAGTACATCGCATTTTCAGGTGCCTGTTGGCCAGGTCAAAAATCTGGTAAATGGCACAAAAACCAATAGGGGGCATATTAACAGTGCTGTATGCCAATCTGGGTTTTAACAGAGAAGGGGGGGGGGGGGGGTATGAACCACCTGTGCACCCTAGAACCGCCACAGCATTATACCTCTTGTACAAATATCTATTCTTATTTACAATTTATTAATATTTCTTTCTACATTATACAAATGAAAGAAAACTAGACAAATGTTCACAAAGCTTTCGTTAAATGCAAATGGACATATCTCCTGCTGAGAGCTAGAAAGCCAAATCTCATACTGTAACAACGCCCCTCTGGCTCTTGACAGATGATGATGATGATGATGATGATGATGATGATGATGATGATGATGATGATGATGATGATGATGATGATGATGGCGATGATGATGATGATAATGATGGCGATGATGGCGATGATGATGATGATGATGGCGATGATGATGATGATGATGATGATGATGATGATGGCGATGATGATGATGATGATGATGATGATGATGATGATGATGATGATGAAGATGATTATGATGATGATGATGATGATGATAATGATGGTGATGATGATGATGATGATGATGATGATGATGAAGATGATTATGATGATGATGATGATGATGATGATGATGATGATGGCGATGACGACGATCTACAGCACGTGGATGGCGCCATTAATCTGTTTCAAAATTTCCTCTATCGTATGTGATCAAAGCTACTAAGACTTCTGGGTCAAGTAGTAGTAGCTGTATCGATAGAGTGAACGCCCTTCTCGCTTGTTACACACGATAACATCTTCCGACCCTAATCACTAACTGATATATTTCTAAAGAGGTCTGTATTGCTAGACTAGGTAGATCAAAGGTCCTGAGGTTTCCTCTATTGTATGTGATCAAAGCCGCCCAGACTTCTGGGTCAGGTAGTAGGAGTAGTATACACAAACACTTCAAAGCTATCGCAACATTTGCTAGATACAGCAAGACCTGATTAAAGGGAGACAAGAAATACGCCTTTTACAGGCGGGTGGGGATCTAATCCAACACTAAATTAATCACAAATGGTTCTTGAAATTGGCAATAGTAATCTTTTTCTTTTTATGCTACATTGTTCAAATAAATATGTAATGTCTCTGACAATAGTATAGAGTATGATTTTACAAACATTTTGAACCTCTCGATGTGTTGCCAATTTCAGGATTTTAAGGCTTAACTTTCTTTTCAATGTTTCTCATATCAAACACAATGTGGTCATATAACAATGATGAACACAAAGCGCATGCAGAAATAATGCCCCTTCTTTGCATGCATCTGGTATATTTTTCAGGGCTCCGAATAAAAACTTAGTGAGCCGTACCACATAAGGCCAAATAAAAAAACAAAACATGTTTAGCGTCCTGTTTTTTTTCGAAAAATAGGAAGGAGGAGGCCCTTTTTATTTTTTATTTTTTGTTTCAAAATGGCCGCTCAAAATGGCCACTCGGTACATTTTCCCTGACAGTCGGGGCTATTTTTTTTTCAAGATGGCCGCCGACAATTTTTTTTATTTTTATCAGAAATAGAGCCATTTTGGCAGTGTTTTTTCATGTTTTGTTTTTTAATTTTAAAAAAAATATTTAAAAAAATAGGAGGCGGCCCCCAAAAAGAAAGCGGGCGGGGACGCTAAACATGTATATTTTTTTTAATGGCCTAATGTAGAAAGATTGTTCCGAAAGGGTTACATGTAAGTTAAGATTTTCATGGGAAACATTATAACAAGAAAAAAGAAATTGTGATCCCCATATACAGGTGGTCTTTCCATACTTTCATACAGGGCATTGCTGAAACATTTTTAGCACAAAAAACACAAACTTTACATTCCCTTCAAGGTTTGCACGATTGCTCTAGACGAACTTGATAGGCTCATGATGTATGCTGCCAGTGGCTGACAAAATTAGGCTAAGCTTGAGAGTCTGCGGAGCATAATTAATTTCAATCTTGCATGGGGTGAGTCAGGCTATGGCAGTGGTCTAATCAACTCTTAATAAAACTATGTTTAAAGGGATTGGGTAACTTTGCCTCAGATTCTAAACAAAATCCAGGATCTAGCTCATGCTGCAATCATGATTATAAACCTTTAGGTCAGTCAGGAATCCCATGACTTTTACAAGCCAATCGCATGTTAGATTATCAAGATATTTATGATTGGAATTTGAAATTTCATAACCGTTTTACTAACGTTTTTTACTTTTCTGAAGCACTTCACGATCCCCAAAGCCCCACTGCACTACTTAGTTATAGCTACTTGCGCCCTCTATATAGCAAACAATGCCTACAAGCGGTGACCATTGGTCCCCCATGGTCCCCTTTTTCTTATGTAAATTGAGAGTTGATTTGATGTCAGTGACCATGCAGGGAGGTCTAATCCCTCCTGGCCAAACTAGTGCAGATAGGCTTTTTGGGGGGCTTCAATTTTACACCATATCACAGACACTGATAACACGTAGGGCCATGCATCTCAGATTTGTAAGTGGGAGGTTTAATCTAGCATCAAGATTGTTATTAATATAAAACAAAAGAAATGAAAGAAACAGCTCGGAGAACCTTTGGCAAAAATTCAGTTAAAAAGGAAATAAGAAAGCTTGGAACTTCAAAGGTTGCTTTTGGTATAACAAAACTTGGCAATACTTGTGATTGATCATAGATAATTAAGTATCAAAAACAATGAGACTTACCAAATTACCAAATTCCAAAACTGCTAAAAAACGTGTAACATCCATTATGTTGCATCCTTATATCTATTTCACACGACACAATCAAATACTGAGTTAATTGATCAAGTAAACCGTTTCCTATGGCTTTCATCACATGGTTGCTTCAATACATTCTAATAAAGTGTACAGCACCGGTATCTTGCATACATCCTAACACTGCAACTCTGTATGTTATAATTATATGAAATTCTATTCCCATTGTCTATGTCTGTGCTACAATGTTCTATAGAAATCATTAATCCCACATAGGCTCCTTACAAGGAGTTATGATTCTTTCCCTGTTCGTAGTAGGTCCATGGACAGACCAACCAGCGACTCGACTCCTCCTGGTATTCAAACCTTACATGTCAACTTAAAAGAATGAGTAATCTTAATATCCCTCTCAATTCTACGATTTTCATCCAATTTTATGATTTCAATGAAATTAGCATTACTATGACGATTTTCAAAGACAAATAATAAACCTGGACGTTAATTATAAAACTAATTTGATTGATCAAGGTGGTATGCTACTGAAAGAGAGCTAACCAGAAATCTATCTGGGGATTAAGTTTATCGTGAAGGCGTCGTCGAGCGCAGATGCTATAGAGAGAGGTCTGAAGGTAATTGCTGCATCTCAAGAACACAGCACTATCAAAATCAATACGTGGGATTAAGGAATCAATATTGTGATCCAATTCACACTTCTGACAACTATTTGCATAAAACAATTCAAATTTCCCTTGGAAATGTCTACACATACATTGAGTATATGTATTTCTCTTGTATTCATCTCATACCACCTTTCTCCTGTGCACAACCTCTAATGGTATTTTATGCACACACATGTAAATTGTATTCCTATATTTCTTAGCTTTAAAAAAAATTGTTTTATTACAATTAGATATATTTCTAGGTTTATTTCTGCTATGCAGTTGCATCCTTCAGTCATGAATGAAATGTATTTTTCTTAACTGCAGGCCTTTTAAAAGTGATTTTAAATTAGATCTCTCATTGTTATATCATTGCCATCATAGGCATATACAAAGCAGAAATCATTGAATATCTGTTAAACCCTTCTAACGTTTATCTGCACTTTGGCTTATATTTCAAATGTGAACAGCCCTTCTTGGCTTTGCATGATACATCACATGCATCATGGCCCAGTTCATTCACGTTGCACCATCTTTCTATTAAAACTGTTCAAAGGTGCATAATGATACTAAGAAAACAAGAGAGAAAAATATAAAAAATAAAGTATTAGAATGCTCTAAAAATGCAAGCACTTTAACTACTGAAATGTTTTAAATATTCTTTCCCCTGATTATTATCATTATCAAGATCTACAAAGACTTCTATTCAAGTGATGAAATAGGAAGTTCAATGTTAAAGAATTAAAGAAGTACATTTCATATTTGTATGAATATGCAAATGATACTTCTCTGAAATTTCATTTTTTGGGGTGGAGTTAGAGATCATGAATGGAGCAAAACAAAAAAGTGTTCAGTTTTGTTTATCGGAGCTAATTTGGATAAAAGTAACACTTCCTTGTTGTGATTTTGAAATATTTCAATCACAATTGAAACTACTTTAGAAAAATCAACTCAATACGTAATACCTCGTCATAATATTTGTAAGGTTCTAAAGGTGATGGTCGGTGATATTGAAATTCTTAAGTTGATCCATAGAAAGTAGTTGCGATCATGTGTTAACTGTTTTCTTTTACCAAAGCTCTTTTGAAGCTTCTCCGAATAGACAAGTTCACGGTTAGCACATGTCCCAAATGACCCTGAATATCCACCGATCTTCAAAACATGAAGAGGGCCCACTTTGTACATTTTGAAATAACCACTCCTACAGTGATGGAGGTGCTACATAAATAACCTTTGTTTCCCCTTTTCAAAGAATACTTCCACCTGTGTATCATGGAGTGCACTGCTTGTGCATAAATGAATAATGATTACATAACTTTCATGAGCACGTATCAAGTATTTCGTGTCCGTGTATTTCACAATTTGGTCTGCAATGACCTTTATCTGGTCATGCTCAGACTGCATGAACTATGAACTGGCATATTCACAAATCATGTGTCTTTCTGTTCTTAGAGATTCCTTCCACTTTGGCTGGAGGATCATCACAGGAAAGACCTTCTCATCCTGGATGCGAGGCTAGGTACTGAGCTATCCTCCGGGATAGATTTATTGGTCTGAATTTATCGGTGCGTAATCATTGGTGCCTCAATGAGCTATTAAGCAATAAACATTACACAACCCCCTGAGATAAAGGAGTGATTCGAACATCTATCCAGTCACAAAAGGAGCGTTTTCATCATCTTGAGATTGCCAAATAACCGCTATTTCTGATTTGGGAAATAATCCAGAAGTAACAAACTGCGTCTTCACTATCTCAAGATTCGACCTCGAAACTGAAACTCGACCTTGGGAAATTAGCTCAAGATATTTTGCTCAGCGTTATAGCGCGTATTGCGAATCTTCGGTCTATAGGGAAGACGCACGGGACAAATAGCTGGATATTTGGCAATCTTGAGATAGTGAAAACAGGCCTAGAGCAGACTCTAGGTGCATGCATGGCATGATTTATAACTCCCTAATAAATAAATGTCCCTTGTACTTTGAATAAAAGGTCAAGAGAAATAGCAGGTCTGCTGAGATCCATTGAGATAGTTCATCTGAGGAACACTTACATGATTAAAACATAAGATAAGATTCCCTGCACCTTTCCCCCCATATGTATTTTTTTTTTTTACATTTCAGTGTGAAACAATGCAGGAAATATTGTTATTAGTTTCATATGAATGACCAATGTGGGCTCCTCTTATTTCTCAATTTAGAACTTTAACGATTCTGACAAGCGTTTCCACGGAAACCACTAATTTTCTCTGTCCAGGTCAAAACGTGAGACTGATATCACTTCCTTACATGATTCTCGCTGAATGGTTAAATCTACTGTAAATTCAGGTAAACTCTTACTTACTTTCAATAGAAGCAGAAAATACTATTGACATATTTCCTGAATATTGTGTATTCATAATTATTGATTTTTATATATATATATCAAAATTCATATTTTTTCATGATTTTACTAGAGAAAAAAACCCTCTATATTAGTGCATCCACACAAAAACATATTACTATCAATCTAACCTTGATGCTGGTGTGAAGAAATAAGATTCTTAGGGGGAAAATAGGAAATTTGTATTATCAATATAAAGAAAACAATTAGTGGATAGTGAGGCAATGACATTCAAATGATTTTCAAAGTTTTTCATGTCATCAAAATTTCATAACTTTCTTACTATTTATCAGATTTTTCTCAAACTTTTTCTAAACCTGTATATATATATACATATAGACCACTCAACAGTTCAGCCTCCTAGCTGCAATGCAATGATTTCTAATCATTATTACATTATTACAAGGAAAAAATGAAAATGGTCTCTACAGGCAGATAATCTATATTAACACATGGACTACTGAAATCATTTTTTTTTTGCCATAGGCTTAATACAGTGGACACATGGTTCCAGTAAGCAATGGATGGGTTAAGATTCTTTCAAAACACGTTTCTTTGAGAAACAGTTTTAGGGATACAAAAGAGTGGTCATGATAGGTAGTTGGTTATACAGGCAGTCCCTGAAGCCTGTTTCATTGTACTACAATCTGCTAATCTTGTGTTATAGTAAATGATGAACAATATCATGCTCTCACTGACTCCAAGAAATATTAACAAATCCTACGGAATATGCATCTATAGGAAAATACATGTATAATTTTATGATTATAAGCCCCCCCCCCCCCCCAAAAAAAAAAAAAAAAAAAAAAATTAAAAAAAATGAAGTGACAGGGCAAAATCTGTGTCAGGATAACTAATTGAGAAGACAATTAAATGAGCACTTCCTAAACCCATTACAGTATGAACACACCTCCAAGGCAATACATAAAAATACATGAATAACCTTGGCCTTGTTCACAAGGGGAAGGTATACATGGATGTAAGATCATGAATAGTTTACGTCACAGGATCATGAGTCCTTGGGAAAGCCTACATTCGGTCTAGGTCAAAAACGCTAGGTGTGACGGGATCGATCATCACGTCCATCATCGCATGGCACTTCCATTGTCTTGGCTCAGGAGGGCTGTCATGTGTATGCAAGATGATGAAGGTATGATGGGTAGTGCCGTTCAATGCAAGGATCTGCTCTTTCAACTCAAGAAAAGTGGAGATCCAAGCTCTTTGGAGTCGAACTACTTTTTGAAGTGAAAATCCACTCTTGTCAGAGTTATATATGTATAATGGGGATCTTTTCTTTGTAAAGATGAAGTTGAGTTCTGGTCATGCGATTGCATTGTGAAAGAAACGGTGTGGAATCGATCATAAAAGGTTGATCATCTAGCATATAAGACTTTGTGTGTATTGCAAGGTTCTGGAATCATCAAAATGATAAGAAATTTGGCAGTCTTGGTAAAGTTACAAACACTGTACACAGAAAGATGTATACGGGACAATACACGCACACGTGGCGTAAAAATCCGTCCCGATTTTTACGATGTTACATGCCATATTTACAATATGAAGGCATTTGAAGAGCCATGCTTTTCAGGGAACATGTCTTATCTGATGTTGTTCCACACTTGCATAATAACAATGATAACGCTCACAAATAATTTGTCACCTCTTCCCAGAACTCAACCTTCTCTTTAAAGTGGAAATACACTCTCTTAGGAGTCAGCTAACACTCAATATCAGGCCTACTCAACGTGAATATTGATCGACACATTTGTCCATCAGAGCCCTTCTCATGTGCAATGTTTGTTGGTTGAGAAGGTTTATCGATTATAATACTATGAAATGAAAAAGGAATCTATATCCTTGCCCTTGTGCATACCGTTTAATGAATATTCTCCATTTTGAAATACATATGCCATGTACCTCGTAGGACACATGGGCGGCCAAAATCTAAGTCAGGAACGCCAAAATTGTGGAATATTTTGCATAGGGTTCATCCATGCATACAGACTGTAAAAACTTCACATCAGACCCCCTTCCAGAAAAGGCTAATGTCGAGGCTTGTCTCATGTTTTCAAACATAATTGCTATTTCCAATTCACATAATACACAGTGTTCAAAGATCAATTTAAGTACTTGTCTCATTCATAAATGTTGTTATAATTTCCGCATTTTGACAGTGTGGCTATTGCAATTTCCAATTTACACACGATATGACTTTGTGAACGAGGGGCACTAGTTTATGACTACCTTCCCTTCCGAACTAGAACCCCAAAACCTAAGCAGAAACATGATAGCAGGTCGCTACTTGAAAGTTCGTTAGAACTTTGTAGTCTGCATTTTCAGACTCTGTTCGATCTCCAGCCTCACTTATGACTGTGGATCGGAAATATGTAGAAATGTTGTGGAAGAGTCTGCCTCCAAACAGATGATTTTAAGGAAATGGTGACATGGAACATTCTGGCCTTCCCCAAACGTACATGACCCCTTTCATTGAACTTATTCAATAAAGCCTGGACTGCAGGCTACACTATCCCAACCCTTGAACCTAATCAAAAGCACCAGAAGAAGTAGGTCAGGCATAGCAAAGTTCATCTTGGAAAACAGAACAGTAGTTAGTCTATGCTGTGTACACAAAACCAACACAGGTTTTTATACTTTAACTATCCCTCTGTACTATGTTACAGACCCCCTCCCCCCCCCCCCAATCTTTTTCTTTCAAAGTGCCCCTTCCATAATTTTGATTTCCTTTCATTTTTATAGTGTTTTCTCTATAGCGAAACTCTTGCCATCATTCAAATACCAATCAAAGTTGGTGTAAATATAGTTATTAAACAATATCATGATCACTGTTCACACCATTATATCTCCTTTACCAGCAAATTTGTAATCTCCTGCTTAAATTCTTAAACAACATTAAAAACAGAATTCACATTATTCATTGTCTTTCAAATGTCAAATAGGTCTGAATTTAGACTAATGACAAGATGGGTGTCACACATAATCTCTACCAGGGCTCACATGGCAGGACCCTTATAATATCCCTAGAATTGACACACATTTTGCTCAAAAGGTCAAAATCAAATGACTCAACTATCAATGCCTTTGGCCTCATATTCATTTACTCTGTGTATGGTTCCATCATTGTCTGTCCTACATCTAGATACATGTACAGGTATTGTCAGTGTCAGCATGGAGTTGACTCTTTGTGTCAGTCTCCCATTGACATCAAACTTTGGTGACTGTTCCAAATTCATGCCCCAACGTTAAGGAACTAGTTTCTAAATATATAAGGGTATTGTGGTGTCGTGGATGAGTCAATGCACTGGAGATCACAAGGTATGGGGTTCAATTCCCTGTTACGACAATGATGTCCATTGGCAAGACATCAATCTACTTTTGCCACACTCGACCCAGGTGCAGCTAAGTAGGTACCTGGTAGGATTTCTTTTCCTTGAACAAGGTATGGGGTTCAATTCCCTGTTACGACACTGAACACACTGAGCGCTATGGTTGTCAGCACTAAAAGCCAGAATAATGATATCCAAAGCCCTTTGGAAACATATAGCAAAATAACCGTAAAAAGTGACAGATGTAGAGGGGAAGCCTGGTCTAATATGTTACCATACTGTAATTAAAATGGTAAAAGGTTTGAGTCTTGGCCGTGGCACCACCACTGTTGGCCAGACATCAACATTTGCCACTCTCCACCCAGTTGTAGTAAATGCCCAACACCACATCAAGATTCATTATCAGGTCTGCGAGATGTAGACTAACACTCCCTTGATACTATTCACTCACAATGATATCTTTATAGTCCTTGTGATGATTTTGTCATTCTTACTCAGTTCTTAATGTCTTCCTGTTTGACTTCTTGCCAAATCCAAGGTCAGCTATTAATGTGAACAGCATCATGTTGTATACATGAGTTGATTCATACTCATCATACATCAAACGTTTTGGAACGATGCAGAAAAGTCAAGGCCAGATACATATAACAATTAAATTATTCATATAACCCTTACCAAATTTTGACATTAGATTTGTCCTGATTAATGTTTCTTGAGAATTTGACAGATTAAAGCTTAGATCTAAAAGTATTCAACAAAGGCTCTATTTCAACCAGTTCACTTTTCATTCCTGAGTTATGAAAAACACAATAACATCAAATTTACAAGGGGTATGGATAATTTAGTTGTTAAAGTACCCTGCATCACATTGGTCGATTCATACACACCAATAACAGAACACTTTTGGAATGATGCAGTCACACAAATCTACATTCGCTTAGAAGACATTATAGCCTCCCCCCCCCCCCCATCCCTGAGTTGAGATAGGTAGATAAAATGCACTGTGTAATATCTCTTTGTCTGTGAGAGCCCTTTTAGTGCCATTCAGATGATTATAGAAATAATCATTTGCACTAACTTTAACACTCCTTATAACTACGATAAGCCAGCTACCCAGCTACTAAAATGTCTTCAGTGTGTTTTGAATTTGTTTTGAATTTTCTTACAATATAAAAACCTCTTGAGGCAAGGGACCTCTACTATCGTCCTTAATTCTTAAAGGCACACTGTCCAACTTGTAGCTACTTGCTCCCTCTATTTAGAAAACTTCCCCAATCGGTGCCTGTTGGTCCCCCATGATCCTCTTTTTATTATGTTAGTTGAGAGCTGAGTTAATGAGATAGCCACCTGTCAGTGACCTCACTGTGTGGTCTAATCCCTTCTGGCCCAGTAGTATTGATGGTCTTTAAAGTGGGTTTAAAACACGATGTATGGGCCCTAATGTTTCTATTAACTGAAAAAATAAGTCAATTTTGTACAACACTGGTAAAAAAAAGGCTTTGTCAGGACAGTTGCCAATTTGCACATCTTACAGATCAGATCGCTGACAGCGATCCTCTCTCACTTTGACTCACCAAAACCAGGTTATCCATTCAAAAACACAAGACCGGGGTAAAGAAGGAAACGGCCAGCTGGCACTTGGATACTGTCATGGAGAGGATCGTTGATAAAGGCCTTGACGATCCTTCATCGTCGAGCCCAGGATATGACAGGGATTGGTTTCTAGAGTAAGATCACCACACAAACTTCCCTTGCGACTCGTGCGACTCAAACCAACTGACCACATGATCAGGTAGTGTTGACTTTAGCCGTGAACTTTAGACAACGGCTCAATACTTCAGGGGCACACTACTATTATGATAATGATGAAGAATTTATGAAGATGGTTTTATGGAGATAATATGACAACTGCATCAAATGAGTGTCATTTTTATAACGGATATTGGGTTTGAACTTATAGGCTGGATTGCAGCTGGGTTCTATTGTAGGTTTACACTTAGGGTTAGGGTTAGGGTTAGTGTTAGGTCCAGGGTTGAAGTTAGGACTTTGGTTTGAGGGACAAACAAGATATACAGTAGGCTTACAGTTGCACCATGTGAGAGAAGGGGAGGATTGGGGAGTCCTGAAAAGGACCGACAACGGATAGTCAACCTGTTTGAAACGTCGAACCCCTCCTACTACCCATCCTCTTCAACAACAGGCGCCACTATAGTTCTCTTTAGAACTATAAGCTCAAGAAAGATTACCAACAATCCTTTTTCAGGACTACACAAATACACTCAAGAAAGAAAGATTACTGACAGTCTTTTTGATACTGTATAATATATCATGTTGGCACTATTGAAAGATGGAAACTCTTCAGAGGTCAAAGCCCTGACCTAGTTCACGTGGAGATATGTTTATCAATAATTCACCAAGCACAAGTCCTGGGGGGTGTTTCACAAAGATCCCAAGTCGAGCATAACTCTAAGTTGGACTTAAATATTATGGAGAGCCATTTGTAGCCTTAAATTAACTATATTAAAAAAATAAAAATTCAAGTATTTTAGACTTTTTATAAATTCTACATTAAGAACATGAAATCTCCTCGATAATAGAAAATATGAATGATTTGAATCAACATTTTTGCCTTGTAAAATAACTTTTACAAAATATTTTCAAAGATGCTAATGGCTTTCCATAATTTTTAAGTCCAACTTAGAGATAAGTCCAACTTAGGATCTTTGTGAAACACCCCCCAGCTCTGCTAACCCAACATGCAGACTCCAGGGCAAGAGTTCCTCAACGATCTGTCTTTTGGAAGAGGTGTTCCTGTTCCTCTTCCCATTCCCAGGTGGACAATTTATAAACAGTTCACAGAGAACACTACACCAGCTAAAATAACAACAAAAACACAATGTTATTTCTCACAGCCACTTACTTGCCCAAACTGGACTAAAGTCAGTATTTTATGTATCTAAACCCAGCAAATACTTTAAAAAAAAATTGTTGTTAACCCTTTGGACACAGAAACCTGTGGACCTGTTATTGAGTCTATGGGGTTGAGAGAACTCATTAGTCGATGGGTTTATGTGCGTAAACCTGCCTCTGGCCGCTGACATTTCCAGTGACATTCTCAAAAATCCATTTTTCTAATAAAAATTCTAAAGGAGCTCCTGTGCAAAAAAGGGTAATTTTTCATAATATCGGGAGCAGATGAAACTCTATTGGAAATCGATTGGAGCACCTTTTACTTGCATGGTGCATGAGAAGCTATCAAAACTGCAGCTGGCTATATGGCTATCACACTCAGTACAGATCAACACTTCATAAACTGTGTAGGTTAAAGGTAAAGACCAGTTCTGGAAACGCCCCCCTCTCAAAAAAATGAAATGGAAGCTCATATTACCAATAATGTGAAGAATATGTTTCGACTAATATGTGATGATACAAATCTTGCCGAGAAACTGCCTACTAATTGATATATTTAATAAATTGTTATATCTATCCGGACTGGATAGATATAGGATAGTCCCATATACATCTTTCTGTGCACAGTGCTTGTTACTTTACCAAGACTGGGCCAAATTTCTTATCATTTTGATGATTCCAGAACCTTGCAGTACACACCAATACTTATATGCTAGATGATTGACCTTTTCTGATCGATTCCACAACGTTTCTTTAACAATGCAATGGCATGACCAGCTAGAACTGGTCTATACCTTTAAAGATAAAGTATGTACATGTATTTAGACTGTGTTCAATATCATCTATATTTGTAACCTATAATTATTTTGTATAAGGCCTCTCAGGGTAACAGTCATGTTACTGATAGAGTTACCCTGTTTGAATAAAAACGAATAAATGAATAAATAAATAAAGGTCCTATTCTCAGAAATGTGAGAAATAATTCATGAGATTTATCATTCTTTTTTTTTAATACGGAGGAACATCACAGTAATACTACCTAAAAATGGATTGCTCTTGAATGCCTTCTCATTTGAAAGAGGACTAGAAATAACTTACATTTAGGATAATGACTCTGTAACATATAAATGGTTATAATTCAACAGCACTGTCAAAATACCCCTTAAAAGATACATCATTTCTGCAAAGTATTTAATGCTTGGATTTTGACTCCATAAAATGTTTGAGGGTGCCTTAAATATTTGGTCAACCTCCCTTAGGGGGAGGGAGACTCTTTCTCTTCCAGGAATAATTTAGTTCAATGTTAGATTTGGGGTCCTCGATTGAGGGAGGGTTCACTTTCTCTCAGCTGGGTAATGATGAAATTCAGCCGTTTGGGAAATATGCCAGAGTAAGCACTCCTTTCATTCTAATTAAATTTTCCGTTTGCAGATTTCCCTATGCACCACTCGTTTTTATGAATTTGGACAGGATGGTCATGGTTTGTTTTCCATTTCTCTGTCTCCTTTCTCGCCCTCCTTTTCTCAGTCACCGTCTCTACCTTATTATCTGAGCTTCCTCTCAGCTGGCCTCTCCGAGGCTTTAATCATATTCTTATCATATCCTCTCCATTACTCTCTCCCCTCTCTCTCTCTCTCTCTCTCTCTTCTCTCTCTCTCTATTTATCTATTTATCTATCTATATATCGATCTATCTATCTATCTCTCTCTCTCTCTTCTCTCTCTCTCTATTTATCTATTTATCTATATATATATATCGATCTATCTATCTATCTCTCTCTCTTTCTCTCTCTCTCTCTCTCTCTCTCTCTCTTCTTTCTCTCTCTATTTATCTATTTATATATATATATATATATATATATATATATAGAGAGAGAGAGAGAGAGAGAGAGAGAGAGAAAGAGAGAGAGAAAGAGAGAGAGATAGATAGATAGATATATATATCTATCTATCTATCTATCTCTCTCTCTTTCTCTCTCTCTCTCTCTCTCTCTTTCACTTCAATATTTGTATCTTAGGTTTTTTTTCTTCTTTGTCTCCGTCTGTCTTTCTTATTATCTGTCCCTCTGTCAGTCTATTTGCTGCCTGTCTATTTATGGATTCTCTCTCTCTCTCTCTCTCTCTCTCTGTCTTTCTCTTGATCTATCCACTTCTATTTGTATACTCATGAGTATTGCATCTTAAATGAAAACCGAAGTACCTCATACAGGTTAATTAATTAAGCATCAATGGCTTATTCAGTCATTCTATACAAATCTGAAGAACTTTCAATTCCTTGTTTTAGTTTCAAAGACACAAGTATGGTTGTGTGACCATAGTTTGTGCATGACCTTAGTTCGCTATGCAGCCTTTTCACACACGGTTAAAATTTATTGTATTTAGAGCTGATTAACTGAACAGCTTATTAAACAGCTTTAAAGTAAATTTTCCGTGTGAACGTCGTTTATACGATGTTCGGACAGATACAAAGTCGCGATTCATATGCCGTTCAAAGCAGGCTGCAGATAGAGAGCAAGACATTTTGGGTGTGAACGGATATACGTGTTTAAACTGTCTTTATTTATTTGGAGAGCAGATGTCATCAAAATTGTTATAAAAAGTGGTACCAAGTGATTGTATGATATTTGACCTAGCAAATTAAGCAATTATTTTATATTCAATTGATCGCTTTTTGTGATGAATCGGCTGTAAACTCATGTGCACAAATTAAGGTCTTGTTTTTTAATGACTTTTTTTAAAAGTTGCAGCGCATTCCGATCCGACATCAGATTTCTTTAGATAGGATATCCCCAGAATTTCCTAAATTTTCTAATTGTAGTGCAAAATCTTGCAGTCCATTTGGTAATAATTGAAATCAATAAAGTTGTGCAGAATATGAGAAATAATGGATAGAATATTACATATCCTAATATTTTTAAAATCTTCACAAACTTTGGTCACCAAATCATACAACAAAGAGGTAAGTATCATCTGTGTACAGTCAGAAGGGCATTTCATTTGTTTATAACGATTTGAGTTAAAGATAAAGACCATTTATGGTCATGCAATTGCATTGTGAAAGAAATGCTGTGGAATCGATCAGAAAAGGTTGATCATCTAGCATAGAAGTATTGGTGTGTGCTGCAAGGTTCTGGAATCATCAAAATGATAAGAAATTTAGCCCAGTCTTGGTAAAGTTACTAGCACTGTACACAGAAAGATGTTTATGGGACTATGTGACATGTGCGCGACACATGCGCAATATCAATCAGGTCCAAATAGATATAATATTTTACCAAATACACACTGTATATCAATTAGTAGGCGGTTTCTCGGCAAAATTTCTATCATTACGTATTAGTCAAAACATATTCTTTCACATGATTGGTAATAAGAGCTTCCATTTCATTTTTTGAGAGGGGGGCGTTTCCAAAACTGGTCTTTACCTTTAAGACCCTTCTGGCTCCAAACAGACGGTATGATAAAAGAGGGATTTCCCCCTTTCCTTTGTAGACTAATACAGTTTCAGAACTATGGAAGTATGTTCAATGGGACGTGATCGAAAGTGATGACATCACAAAGGATTCAAGGAAATAAACCTTGATGTCATGTGTTTCCATGAAATCTTCATGGTGTCCAGTCACTTCTAAGGTGAACCGATACCAGCTCAATCCACATTTATTCACCGGCAACAGTTTCTTCAAGTATCATTTCCTCAAGAGTTAGGGTTAGGGCTAGGGTTAGGAGGTCGTAATTGAGTTTGATTTGTAGGTTAGGTTTAGGGTCAGGGTTAGGGTTAGGCTTTGGCTTGTGGTAAGGGCCAGGGCAGGGTGAGGGTTAAAAGGTCGTAATTGAGTTTGAGTTTGAGTTTGAGCCTTAGGTTAGGGTTAGGAGGTCGTAATTGAGTTTGAGTTTGAGTTTGAGCCTTAGGTTAGGGTTAGGAGGTCGTAATTGAGTTTGAGTTTGAGCCTTAGGTTAGGGTTAGGAGGTCGTAATTGAGTTTGAGTTTGAGCCTTTTGTTAGGGTTAGGAGGTCGTAATTGAGTTTGAGTTTGAGCCTTAGGTTAGGGTTAGGAGGTCGTAATTGAGTTTGAGTTTGAGCCTTAGGTTAGGGTTAGGCTTGGGGTTGGGGTTTATGGATTAGGATTTAATAAGCTTGAGGTTAGGACCAGGGTAAGGGTTAGGGCTTAGGCTAGGTAAAGTGCTAGGTCCAGTGTTAACATTATGACTTCAGGTTTAATAGTTTGGAACTGACCACAACGTATATATTTTTGCCATAGAACCATTATAATGGGATAATAATGACACACAAGAAATTATTTATTCTACTTAAACTCATCATATTTACACAATAAATCACTTATCGTATACAGCAACATGTGGCTCTATATAGTCTTCCACAACTTAATAGGGGTATAATTAAATGCTTGTATTGACAGAGGCATAAATATGATCATAGTAATATGAATATGACCAGCTCTGCAGTATCATGCGTATGATCATCGTGTGGGAATTAGAATACCGTATACAATATCTGGGCTTGGAATCCTTTTCCATTACAATATCTAGGTGTTACAAATAATTAGAACGAATCTGATTGGAAAGAGACAACCCCTTCTGATGACTGTTTACAGTTAAGGATAATTCATTGTCATGGGAACTAGTCATTTCATTTTGAAGACTACGTTTTATTTTTCAGTATTTCGAACAGCGGAAAGTCCTAGTGTTTAAACATGGTTGTGAAGTATACTTAATACAGAAATTTTACTTCATAGAATTTACTTAAAACAGAGTATTAATGAATATTGAAATTTATTTCTAAAATGCCAAATCAGATTCAAAATAACTTTTGTCCTGCTTATACTTAGTAAGCTGCATACAATTTGTAGAGAAAGTGGTGACTTTAAACACTCTGAGCTAATGCCCTTCTTGCTCCAAGAGAAGGCATTATATCGTCGCTGTTTTCACGAAGTGACGGTAGTGAAAAAAAATTGCATTCACTTTGCGTTACGATTTTCCTCACTATACCGTCACTTCGTGAAAACAAGAACGATATTACATCCAGACAGCTAGTATTGGGGAAGATAGCTACAGTTCTTTGTTGCTCCGCTATCAATTCATCCAAAAGGTTCAATTTTTACCTTAAAGCCCCTCTAAAGTGTTGGGAGCCCCATAAGTTTGATGGCAAAATTTCATAATGTGAAACAGGATGTCATTTAAGACACATTTCTGCAAAGATTTTCAAAAACAAATGTGTTTGAAGTCGAATATTGATGAAAGAATGCAAAAAAAATAGGTTTTCTGCATGCAAATTAGGGGCTCCCAACACTTAAGAGAGGTTTTAACATAAATGGCCACACACCTATACAACATCTATAACAGATAAAATGTACCTGCGGACATTTAAAAACAAGGGATGGAGTTGCATAAACACTCATATCACTGGTGCCTCTGAATCAGGTATTGATGGTGCTCATGTGGCCATGATTAAACGATGACACCTTCTCTTGATCAACGACGGGATGGCAGCTGTGAAGGACCCCTTCAATTCCATTGTCAATGTCAACAGAACTTACATGACAAGGACTACTAGAGTTGGTTATGTGATGTTTGGTAGAGAACCTGATTAGGCATGTCGCACCCCACCCCAGGTCGCACCCCACCCCATACCCCCCACCTTCCCCCCCTCTTTCAATTTAGTCATCATAAAGGCCCCTCCTTAATGACACTGAGAAAGGAGTGTTATCAAAAATATTTATAGGAATAAGATGTCAAGTCATGGGAATACTTTCAAGGGGAGGGGATATTGGAATGGAGGCTAGCAGGACTACCGGTATTGCCAAAACTGATCAGCAAAGGTCAAAAACTTTTTTGATATCCAGTTTCAAAATGAGCAAATAAAGTGGACTTACAGATCCTTCTATCTGCCTCAAATCCTCCTTCTCTTTATTATGTGCCCCCCCCCCATCCCCTTCTATCTTTCTCTTCCACTTGCTTGTCTCTATCCCTCACCCCTTCCCCTAACACCCCTCTCTATCTCTCTTAGGGCGCGTTCATGCTTGATTTTGATGGCCAGAATCAGGCATCAGTTACGCGTTTAGTTTAAAACATGATTGCGTTCATGCTCACTTTTGTAGAATCACCGAAAAACGGCGATCACGATCGCCGATCGTAAACTCACAAAAAGATGCGTTTACAATTTGTAAACGCGTTTAAATGGGGTCAACGCACTGACCTCTAGTGGGTCTACGTAGCATGCGCACACAGGTTTGCGAATCCAGCTGAAGGCCACCCAAGGAGAATTGCCTGGAGAAGTGAGCATGAACAGTGCACCGTGGAACTGCGATTACGATGAGCGTTTACGATGAGCATTACAAATCGCTCATTCTGCCTTCAAAATCAAGCATGAACGCGCCCTTATTTCACTAGAGCTCTCTCTCCTTCTCTCTTATACCATGGACCTTCGAAGTACGTCCATGCTTATACACTCACCTCTCTCCCTCTTCCCCCCTCTCTACATGTACCTTCCTCTTACCCCTGTCTTCCTGTATCTCTCTCTCTCTCTCTTTCTTGTGTTCTTTTACCCTTCCTCTCTCCCTCCCCCCCCCCCCTTCCTCGTTCTTTCCCCTAAACCTTGCCTCACTGGATAACAATGAGATCAATTACTAGTTGTCTAGATTATGAAACCAGACATGGCCAAGGTTACCCAAGAATAATATTATAATCCTGTAACAAAACATGAGAATTATGATTCAGCTAAACAATGACAAAGCTAAATCAAATACAATATTTCTTTACCCCCCCCCCCCCCCCCTCCCCATGCCCCCAAAAATGAGGCATTTCATATCTATCTGAACATTAATTTATTTTATTTTATTTTTTTCAAACAAAAGTTCCTTTCAGAGCTCAGGTAAATGTACATAAATATCAATCTTTATTTGCATACTGATACTTTTACAAATTAATCATTTGAATTGGATTGAATTGAAACAGAATTTATTACAAAATCCTATGGAGTTTACAAAGAAAAATCACAAAAACAAAATATCTAACAAATCTACACATGTCAAAGTCATACAATAACAAAGCGTAATGACATTCAATCTGGTCTGCACTTTTGGTAACACGAGCATAAGGGAAGAGTAGACCGAACTCGAAGAGTCGCACAGAGGGTTATAGGATCAGATCTGCCCCCTGTTCCAGCACTTTATGAAAAACACTTACTTGCAAAAGTTAAAGTTATAATGACAGACAACACTCATCTTCTCAATGATTGTTTCAGGTTCAACCGTTCTGGAATAAGACTGTGCCCTCCCCGTACTCGCCTTTCACGTTCTTGTAATTCATTCATCCCTAATTCCATACATGTGTATAATTCAACTGTGACGCGATAAATGTATACATAAGGCTACCTACCTATCCTTATAATCGTATATTTCCTACTGGATTCGAAATATATTTCCTACTGGATTTGAAACTGCTATTGTTGATTTTGAAAGCTGTCCGTTTGATTGCACTTCAATAGCTGATATTGAAGTGCAATTAAACGGATAGCTGGAGACTGTGGATCGGGAGCTAGCGGATGGGGGGGGGGGGGGGGGGGGAGCTGACGGGAAATGAAATATCATATTATGAGACATTTTAATTTATGACGCATGTTATTTATTCATACGATTGTGCCAGTAAATTGTTAACTTGATTTCTTCAATCGTTAAGAGTTCATTTTACTGTAGAAGTGTTAATTGCGTAATTATGTCATGCATTTATAATTATGAAATCTAAATGTAAATGTATTTATTCCTGTTATTTTTCTGCAAATCCAAAACCATCTGTGGATCGGAAGCTAGCTAGCGGATGGGGGGGGGGGTGGTGGTGACGAGAAATACTATATTATATTATGAGACATTTTAATTTATGACGCATGTTAAATGTAGGCAATAGGAAATTGAGGGGCATATGCACACTATAAATAGTTATCCATATTTATGTACATAGTTTTCTATTGTTAATGTTATATTGTATTTTCTATCATTTGTATTTTCACTGTCAAAAAAGCCATTGGAAGCAACATTTCTATGTAATGTTTGCATGCATGGACCAATAAAATAATCTTGAATCTTGAATCTTGAATCTTGAATCTTAAGGGAGAAACAGAGAGAGAGAGAGGGTTAGAGAGAGAGAGGGAGGGAGGGAGGGAGAGAGAGGGGGAGGGAGGGGGAGAGAGAGAGAGAGAGAGAGATGGAGAGACAAGAAGAGACAGAAAGGAGAGGGGGGCAGTGCTATCGAGGCAGAGGTGTCACAGTCTAGAGAAGAGATTATAAATTACACGATACGTGAGCCAATAGATTAACTAAAAAAAGTACAAGGATATTGTGTAATCTCATGGATCTTTTAAAGGTGTGTATAACTTCATAATTCCTCCTGTATTCATTAATATAAGATAATCCGTCCTTTCCTGTTCAGTTAGAAAGGTGTATCTGAAAAAGGAACCTTTCAGGAGCCTTGCTTCTCTTCGAGATGCTAATTGGTTTATCTATTGTCTGACAATTTTACCCTTCATGAGTAACACAAGAGTTGCTCAAAATAGCTGAATTATTCTTAGTTTCTCAAAGGAAATGTTCATTTTCTTTTCTGAAGTAGACTTACAATCAAATACATGTTCAAGGTGAAAACATTATCAGAATGCAGAGGTGCAAAATGAAACATAAATCACCTTTGGTGTTTCCATCAATTCCATAACACCCTTTTTCCCCCATAACTTCTTTTTTCTTCATTTCCATTTTAACCCCTGTCACATGTTGAGATAGTAATGAAAGTAAACAATGTATTTCTAAATGACACCGATTAAGATTACGTTACTCTATGTAAAATGGTAGAATTAATAATGGCCACTTGTATAGCGCTCGTATTCATCAGGATGTAAACAGTTATGAACATGTGGGACTATGAACTTCAATAACTGGGCTTGATCCACTCCATTTCCTTCCTTTTCTCACACTGGTTCCCACTCAATTATTACGCAGTCTCTCAAAACAATTTCATCACATCTAATATCTGTATATTTTATAATGAGAATTAAATGGTTTTCATAGTGCTCAGCACAATTTAATGAGACTACGCTTAAACCATTTCCGTCTGTATTACATGCATTGACCACTCCTCGACCGGATCAAGGAGGAACTCCAATGACGGAATAGGGAAAATCTAGGGGATTTTCTTGAATCATACAACTATTTGTGTAGAAGTGTACTTGAGTTGCAATGTCAAGTGCTGCACTTGGTCATTTTTCATAATATTTGTCTGGTTTCTATATCCTTCTTCCTCTTTCAATTGTTTCCCATGTTCCCCCGACCTCCAACTTCCTCTATCCTCCTCTCTGCTTTCTTCCTCAATCTCTCTTTCTTCTCCATCTGTTCTTCCTCTTTCTTTCTTTTCTCCTCAGCATTAGGGTATTTCCCATTCTAATCCCATTCATATTCATTCTCTCTCTCTTTCTCTCTCTCCTCTCTTTCTCTCTCTATCTCTCTCTCTCTTCTCCTTTCCCTCACTCCCTCTCTTTCTCTGTCTGTCTATCTATCTCTACCCCCAATTGCCTCATCTTCTCTCAATTCCTTCCCCCTCCTCTCTCTCTCTCTCTCTCTCTCTCTCTCTCTCTTGTATCTCTTAAAATGTCTTCAATTATATATTTGTTCAACATCTACGATCCATTAGAGTTCTAGAAGTGATATTTTGTAAAGCACAAATTCCTTTTAATGTTTCCCTTCAAAACAATATAAAATGCTCACTGAATTCCCGGAAAAAGACATCAACATATAGTATCACCAATCGCAAAAAGAGAGCAACAGTTACAAATAAGCGAATAAGAGTTTCACGATTCTCTTCTTCGGCCTCGATCAGCTCATCCGCAAATTACTTTCTCGTGTCCGACCAGATTTTGATCAGATTCACACCACCAAATTCTACTCTCTGCTTCATTACAAATGGAAATGGATGATAGGGTGTCGTGCCATGGCATGCTCGATTAAGCTGCATTCAGACGACCCGAGTTCATCGTATAGCTAAGCTATATGAGAATTGTATACCTATACGATAAGAAAAATACATTTTTATTGTAGTCTGTACAAAGAAGTATTGTACAGTGAAACCTGTCAATAAAGACTACCCAAGGGAGACAAGAAAGTGGTCTTTAAGTACAGGTTCCTTTAGTACATGTTTTAATGAGAAACCATTTTCAAGGGAAACAATAAATGTGGTCTCTGTAGACAGGTGGTCACTAAAGCGGGTTTGACTGTATAATGAATTGTTATATAAAATAAACGCACGTTTTGGCATTGTTTCAAACAAAAGCTTGATAAAGAATCACCTTCCTGGTCTAGCCTGAAGATCGTATCATACAAAAGTTGTATATAACTGGGCGGAACTTATCTTGAGAAGGTACTGATGATTGGCTAGCTGTCTTGTCCATTGCCCTCTACAAAACTTGGTTCATTATACAACATTTGATATTTAGTCTAAACCCTCCTTTCCCTGTACGACGATTCTTTATACGACTTGTCTGAACATGCTACCAGAAGCCCTTATAAGCCATCTCCATCTCATATATTTCTATCGCTTCTTCAAAGAAGTTCACAGGATCTGTTTTTTCTCACCCTCGTCTCTTTTACATCTCCCGTTCAATTATAGCTGCGTCTTTCTCACGCAATCTCTCCCTCTCATCTCATCCCCCATTCCATCTTCCTCCCATGGATGCTAGCTGCAGGAGTAAATCTTCTGTGTCAAACTGTAGATTCATACACCGAAAATAGTAGAATTTAACCTAAATAAATAAGCTTTCTCCTTATAAAGGGGGATTAATTTTCTGCATAATATAATATCAACCACAGAGGGTGTTTTTATGAACTAGGATTTTTCAACATTGTAGGACTTCACAGATACATCTTGAAACATGTAGAGATTCAATGCAATAACCTTACAATCATTAGCCTTTTTAAAACAAAGCTCTTGGGATAAATAGGTTTCATTGAATTACTGGAATAGGCTAAAAACACAACCAAAATGATTGGATGTACACTGTAGAACGTCACATGTCTACATGTATCTGCAGTACTATGTAGAAAATGGCTTATAGTCAGTGTCTATTGGAGTCAAGAAACTATTAAATACAGGTAACAACTGAATTATTCATAGCTCTTGTAAATTCAATATTTTTCGTGTTTTTCGTGACTCAAGAATGAACGGTGGAATAATTGAATTAGGGCCTTTGTTGAATACTTGCTTATATAAACATAGGTCACATTCTCAAGATACATTAATCAGGACAAATCTATTTTTGCATGGGCCCTACTTAAGAAATGACAAACTCAGTGAGGGTATGAACAATTTAGTTGTTAACTGTAAGTTTACTAATACATTTAACTTCCAGGTACAATCCTAACTTAAAGGTATTACAAAGTTTTGGTATGGGGTCATGAATTTGGTTCAAATTAACATATTGGAAGCATATGCGTTCCTACAATATACATTGATCGTTGTCGCGGTTGAAATCGAGTCTAAAGTTATGAAATTATAAATAATAAACTCTTAATGTTGTATAGCCCCCTCTCAAGGTCAAGATATTAATTTAGCTATGAAACAATGTTTCTTGACTAAAATCGACCGATTAGCTATTCCTGTTCGGAAAATATATATCCCAACTACATATTCTGAGATTTTCATGGTCGCAGCTACCATTGTACGGCCATAGGCGCTATTTGAAATTTATCAAAATTTACCGGGAGCACCGGTAAATTTTTATATTCAATTTTTCTCGAAAACATAAGTGTTTTAGGGGCTAATTTTTTTAGTGCTTATAATACATCCACAGGGGCATCCAAATATATCAAAATTGTAAAGATTCACTATCCACCCAATTTTCAAAATTTTCCAAAACTTTGTATTACCTTTAAGGCCTGCCAGGCATAGCAACGTGTCCACCTGTTGGATTCTATCCACAGGGATGAGATATCACATTGTCTGCCGAGAGCCGATGAATTAACAGTCAGGAAAAAAAAACACCAATAAATTCAAAACTCAGCTGTAAGCTAAGCTAGTCTATTTATTTTATAAAACTGCAACCATATGCTGGTTTAAAATAGTTTGAATTTACCAGTTTTGGGGAAAAACAGTTTCACAAAACTGTCATAAATACCAGTTCGGTGACAGCTCATTGAAACGTGTGTACTAAATGTAAGATGCAATACAATGGGATGTCGGTGAACTTGTAGTTATGACGGTTACGTGAAATGATGCCCAGGGACCCGTTTCACAAAGCCATTTTTCAATGACAAATGACAAAAATCAGTGACAATTCTGCTGATAACCAATCAGAAGCAAGAATTTCACTAGCTTATAACAAAAATTGTCATTTGTCATTGATGACAAGTTTTGTGAAATGGGGTCCGGGTCTGTCTCTTTCATCTGTCTGTAACTATACCATCAAAATTTGTGCTTTTTATGGCAGTGCACAGTTTCCATACCATAAGCATGTGAAATACATGTGAGTTTCTTTCTTTGCCTTGCACATTTTGTAAGATTATTACTCATCATATGCAAAGCATGTCTCTCTAGATGCAGCTAGTGCTTTAAGTGAGCTGCTCTACAAACAAACATGATCAGACTTACCTGTGGGCGTACATTTAGCGTGATTGAAGATGGATGGATGATCAATACCGGTATATGAAAAGAGAACATGAGAAGAGAGAAAATAAATTAGTTTACATTCAGGATGGATAAAATACGACAATTTTCATTATGTAATCAAATTGAATGCATAAATCTTAAACTCTTAAACAACAAAGTATTTGAGATGTATTAAACAATAACTCAAATGCGTATTGTTTGTATGAGGTATTACAGAAGTGTTCTTGGTAAAGGAAATAAAAAGGATGATGAGCATCCCTAGGCGTTGTGGTGTAAGCTTGGGATCCAGCTAACATTGGAAGTTACAAACTGATTCAGCCAAGCACGCAGGTTCCAAACCGAGTCACGTCTTTCGGATGGTGATGTTCAAAGGTCGGTCCCCAGACGTAAATAATCATCTCTGATTGGTACACACTGTAAAAACCCAATACACACACCCCCCCCCCCCCCCTAAACAAAAAAATAGAACACACATATTTATATCAACAATTCTGCAAGTCTGTAATCTATATCAGTTCAGACATTCATCATTATTGTATTTATTCACATTTATTACGAGTATGTTTGTCTTTTCAATCTCATTTACTGTGAAGAAGAAAAAGGAAAAATCACAAATTAGTTTTTCAAAACTTATTCAATCAATTAAACCATGCCGAATCATATCAAAGCGGATCAATATCTGTTTGGAGTTTGTAATATATCTCTGAAATTCAGAGCAAGAAAACCTTGTAGGTGAGATGTAATGGGATAATTATTTCTGCATGATCGATCAAGGTTATTAATCCATAGAGTTTTCACACGCTGTCTATGTTATTACAAGATGAAGACTTACAAGCGTAAGCTCTAGGTGCCGGCAAATAAGATTAATTTGTCAATTAAGCGTCATCATCCGTGACTGGAATCTTCAAAGGTTTCACACCCACACCTGATTAATAGCAAGTAATCATTTATTTGGAAGGTTTCCAGGAAATATTCTTAGAAGCCATAAAGGACAAAAAGTTATTTCAATTGAAACCATATATTTATGTTGAGGATAAGTAATAGTAAGGTCATTGGAATTGTGCTATTCAAAGATTTGCCATGAAATGCTATACTTGCTGTCTTTTGAATTCCTCTCTTGCTATCAAATGTAACTAAAATACAGGAAAGACCCAAAATATGATAAATATATATTTAAAATAAGAGGCAGAAGAAGAGATTGAGAGAGAGGGATTGAGAGAGAGGGATAGAGAGAGGGATAGAGAGAGGGAGGGATAGAGAGAGAGAGATAGACAGAGAGATAGACAGAGCAGAAAGAGAGAGAGAGAGGGGGGGGGGGGGGGGGGCGGGTTGGGGGGGGGGGGGGTGACAGCTACTTCCATATGTCATTTCCCTTTTTGTATCCTGTTGCATATACACGTGAGCCTGCTTGCCTATCGTCGATCATAAATTCCATCAATTTGTAGCCTTGATTAGTCAATTAACATTGTAGCACATGTGATCATTTCATCATGCACCTAGTCTAAGCATTCTAAACTCCTATAACTAATTGAATGTTAAGCCTATGATAACTTGGGCTGGATTTCATGGGACATATAGCCTATATATATATAAATCTAATCGAGTACAAGGGTTAAAGGAATCCGGTAACTTTGTCTCAGATTATAAAACAAAATCCTGGATTTAGCTCATGCTGCAATGATAATTATAAACCTTTAGGTCAGTCAGGAACTCCATGACTTTTACATGCCGATCGCCTGTCTGATTATCAAGTTATTTATGATTGGAATTACAAATTTTGAAAACCGTTTGCTAAACGGTTTTCATAACACTACAGTCTATTGGGGAAAACGAGTATGGTAAAACCGGTCACTCAAAAAAAAAAAACTTTTTTGAGGCACTTCTTGATCATTTTGAAGCGCAATTTTTTTTAGGGTTTCAATATTACACCATATCACAGACACTGATAACACGTATGGCCGTGAATTTCAGGTTTAACATTGTTAAACGATCCCTTTAAGAAAAGAACACAAAAACAGCACATCTTTTGACATGTTCTCTAGAAAGTTCAATGTACTAATTTCAGCATTATCATAAAAGGGATAGCTCCTTCTAAACTTCTTTAACAAAGTGATTATTAAACAAAAGATAACTTGGTTAGAGTCTATGAAAAATGTAGGTTATATTAGCATTGTACTTAAAGCAGAGTTGAAGAGAAAACATAAAAACAACCAAAACTCTACACATCATTCAACAAGTTCTCTATGAAATAATTTACAGATTTCAGCGTTGGTTTAACAAATGCAGCACTTTTTCCTTACCATAGAGTTTCAATGCATCAGTGCATTTCCCTTCCCTTGACACTATGCATGCATTCTAAATGAGCAGTTACATATCTCATGATTATGGCCAAGATTTCCATTAAAATATGAATCTAAAATGAAATTCTCTTAGATCTAGGGGGAAATGGCAGTAACACTGCTCCCTCTCTCTTAACTTAATGCACATCACATACGCAAGTGCGGTTTCAAGGAGGTTTCTTTAAAATGCAATTGCAACTCCAAAACTTATCTTAACCTTTCCAGGGATTAGGTGAATAAGGGTTGTTAGCATACCATCTTCAGGGGAATATCATGTGCATTTCATACAGAAACAAAACGTGATGTGGATGTACTTTCAACAGTATGCCCCTATACAAATTTAAGTTCGTCGCGAACTCGTATTATGCTTGTGGTAAGCTTAATAAGATCGTTTTTTAGGCTTTAAGCTCGTAACACGCTTCCAGGACGCTAGTAACGATCTTACAAAATCTTCACGAGCTCGTGAACGAGTTCGTCACGAGCTCGTGGCGAACTCGCGGGTAAACTGGGCAGCTCGTGGCGAGCTCGTGGGTAAAAGGGCGAGCTCGTAGCGAGCTCGTGACGAGCTCGTTGGTAAAAGGGGGAGCTCGTGGCGAGTTTGTGGGTAAAAGGGGGAGCTCGTGGCGAGCTCGTGGGTAAAAGGGGGAGTTCGTGACGAGCTCGTTGGTAAAATGGGGAGCTCGTGGCGAGCTCGGGCGTAAACTGGGGAGCTCGGGGGTAAACTGGGGAGCTCGTGGCGAGCTCGTGGGTAAAAGGGGGAGCTCGTGGCGAGCTCGTGGGTAAAAGGGGGAGTTCGTGGCGAGCTCGGGTTAAACTGGGGAGCTCGTGGCGAACTCGGGGGTAAACTCGGGAGCTCGTGGCGACCTCAGGGTTAAACTGGTAAACCCAGCCCTCTAGGGTGGACACCAAAGTTTCATAATTTTTTTTAAAATATCTATTTGATTAAAAATTGAACAATTCAATGAATTTTACAATGTAGAAAGCCTTTCTTGTGAAAGATTAGAACGATTATAAATGAAGTTTTCTTAACAAAATTGTATTTTGTATTTTTCATATACGGTAACGCATGTTATGGGTGGACACCAAAGAATTTTTAGAATTTCAAACATGTGCTGTTTTTTTAACTATAACATTTTAAGCTTCATCTTTTTTAATTGATTTGATCCATGGAGTTCTTCCAAGAAATAAACTGGGAATTGTCAAAGTTGTTCATATAATGTGCATTCATCATGCAGAAGCACCAAATGGAACGCGTGTTGCATGGTGGACACCATGCATAACAACTGTTACAAGATGTGAAATATGGTGATTATGAAAAAACTTTGCCACGCAACCTAAGGTTATTAATGACATGAGCATAAATAGATTCAGCACTTACTACCAGACAATAATTGAACATCAGATAGTCATACAAATTTAGAGAATACTCATTACCAGGAACTAGGTTTTTTCATGTCATTTTGGTGTACGTCCAAAAAAGGGCAAAAAATGGGTTTCACCTTACATAAAAATTTAAACCCAGGGTTTTGAAACACAACGTTATTTAAGTTATCTCCACTACATATCTGCATTAAGACATGGACAAAATTATCACCATAGAATATACTCTTTTATTTTTATACTTGGATCTGAAATATCCATGGTGAAATCTCTCCAGTATCATAAAAATACACATATGCAATTACATTGAAAGTTCAGAAAATTTATGTTGAAATTGAAACAATAGCTTTTTCATGCTGAAGTAACCTGTCAAATTTCTTGTAAATTTAATTAAATTCTTTTGAAACTTTGAAACATTTATTTGCAGCATACCAGATTGGGAAGGGGGGTGCCATTTATTCTGACTGTATCATATATTTAACACCCTGAAATGTCACTATCAGGTATTACATAAGACCACACACCCAGTGCTTGATTCGAGGTCAACTCCCTGTTTCTATCTTGCTCTCTCCTTATGTACATAGGATCCCCCCTGCTTAGACACAAATCCCTATTCCTCTCTTCTCCCCTCTCTCACTTTCTTGTGTACTCTCTCTTGTGGAATTACCACTGGTAGCATTCCTGATAAGAATGAATTGATTTAGGCCCATTTGGTCAAGTCTTTTTCTATCTTGCTGTTGTGGAGAGCAGACATGGGTTTTGAATGGTATTGCAGCTCCTTTGTTTTAGGTAAGAGAAAAACTAATTTCTCACACCTTTTAACTAAATGTTCTATTGTGTATTTATAATAAGACTAGGCCAACAGTTAGGCCTTCCTCTCTTATACATTTATGAAAGAGAAGTGTAGAGTAATGATTAATGAGATAATGTATTCATTCTCTTTCTAGTGAGATATCTTTTCATATATTGGGAATTTTGTTTATCTATCTAGCACATAGTATATTCACTTCAATAAAGTAACATTAGATATCTATGTGATAAGGTTATATTCATGTTAACATTTCTGTATCTTGAATGACAAACCCTACCTTTTAGGCAACATGAGAGCACAAGAATGCATTTGGTCTGAATACTGAAAACTAGTTTGCTAGCGGATATAAAGAAGGGATTGTTCTAGAGATCCTATAGTGTACATGTATCATTACTTGGTACCCTGGGTTGGTGAATACACTGACAAAAAGGGGGGATGCTACATAGTTATTGTATGAATATCGCTTTATTAGTTTGGATCTTTGTAATATTATGAGTGATTAGAATGATGGATAAATAATTACCAAAATGGATAATAATATTTCTTCAAAGGCAGAGTATTATACAGTGTAATTACTCACATATTTAATTTCATTATACAGTGTAATTATATAATTTGGAAATCATTTATTCATTCATATTGTTGTGTGAAGTTGTGAACCCTGCATACAGGTAACATGCATTATACAGGGTTTGTATTGACTCTAATAAAGAGCTACTTGTTTTAAGTTACATTTTATGTTAAATCTTTTCTTTCTGTTCTTTGATATATTAGTGATTTAATTGATTGATATCCCAGAAGTAATGAGCTTTTAAATTGCCCTAAGAGTATCACTGTATTCTTCACCAGCTAGCCAACTGAATTGCCCTTGCATGGCCAGCCTGCAGATGTTACCAGGATATTGAAAGGCTGATAAGTTAGATAAATATATATACATATGCTTGCCAATAACAGGATCATCAAGTTCACCTCTATATGTAGACACAAATTTGTTCTCAATGCCAACCTGCTGTTAAGCACGCCATTATAAAGCATGCCGCCATTTTTTCCACGAGATTGTCGACGAACTCGCCGACGAGCTCGTTGACGAACTCATGACGAACTCGCCGACGAACTTGTTGACGAACTAGCCGACGAACTCGTTGACGAACTCGCCGACGAACTCGTTGACGAACTCGCCGACGAGCTCGCCAACGAGCTTATCGGCCAGCGACGAGCGTGTATATTTCGAGCACACCAACGAGCTCGCCAACGAGCACGCCAACGAGTTCGTAGCTAATTTGCATATTTGGAACGAAACGAGCTCGCGTGTAAGCGTACTGAAATTTGTATAGGGGTGCAACCATAACATGCAATTGTTATAGTAACGATGATGATGATGATAATATAAATTATATCATTAAGAAGTACAGGATGATGACAATTTTGATGATTTTCCGAGCTGGTCATGATGACGTTGATGAAGGTGATGGTGCTGCTCAGTGGCTGCCAAGCTCACAATCAATTGGGAAAAAATAATTTCCATTTTCGATTAAACTTAATAAAATTTGGAGTGGATTTTAAAAGATTATTATTTATATATTATTTATTTATTATGATAATGATGATCTTGATGATGGTGGTGATGGTGATGATGATGATATGACGATGATGAGGAGGATTTTAATGATAATGATGATGATACAGATGAGATAAAGCTGATTACTGATGTTAATCATGATCATAATGATGATGATGATAGTGATGATGATCATGGTAGTAAAGGTGATAGATGCAGTGGTAGCTCGTAGTAAAACTGACCCCCTTCCTCAGCACGCACCGTCCTAGATTCTTCGACGTCAATGACATTTTCTTTAAGAAGTCACAACAGCTACACCAAGTCAATTAACATAACAAAGCTCTACACCTGTCAGACATTCATCAATCTCTCAAATTGGTAACACTAATTACCTGAGTTGGCATCACCACTCGATTCTCTACGCATCTTCATCATCTGATTCTTAAGGCTTGTGCAGATATGACAAAGGTAAAACCCTAGCATTGTTTTTGTTATGATGACGTGAGGTGAAACATGCGTCATATTTTTGTATCTTATAATAAAGGCTCTGTTAATATGCGCAGGAACTTTATTGCTATTGCCCTTCACATACACTTGAAAAAGAAGCAACAGATTTTTTGCAGCAGTTTACCTCATCAAATCTGGGACCCGTTTCACAAAGCCTTTTTTCAATGACAAATGACTAAGATCAGTGACAAATCTGCTAATAACCAATCGGAAGCAAGGGTTTCAGTAGCTTAAAACAAAAACTGTCATTTGTTGCTGATGACAAGTTTTGTGAAACACCCCCCTGGAAGAGCCTTTACACCCCAAACCTGTCAATAAGCTATCAGGGTAAGATGTGAACATGTTGCGCAAGTTGCGCAAGATGTTGATCTCATTAGATGACATTTGATTGGATGATCTACATGACTTTCATCAGTACCATCGTCATCATCATCATCATCATCATCATCATCACCAACACCACCACCCATCATCATCATCACCATCTTCATCATCATCACCATCATCACTATCCCCATCATCACCACCATCATATTCATCATTTTGTTCAGGGTTAGGGTTATAGGGTTGGGAATGGTATTTTGTCTACAGCTGTGGTTTGGTATTCTGTTGTAAAATTGGCATGGAGCAATTGTCTTTGAAGCATAAGTCATATACCCCCCCCCCCCTCATTCTCTCTCTTTATTTGTGCATATCTTTGATTATTTTGTTTTTTGTTGTAAATATGAATGTGAATCAAATTGTATATCAAGTTGTATATCACATGTGATTTCACTTTGTATTGATATGCATGATGTACATGTATATATTCCATTTCATCCAGCTCTTGAGCTGCGACATGGGTGTCTTTTCAACTAGCAGCGGTAGATGTTAAGATATTGATCCTATTCATTTCACAGCCTCATTAGTCCGTCACCAATCATGGATATTCCACAAGCCTTTAACAGACTACGACCCATGACCTTGACTAATATAGCGCAAGCATCTAGGATGATTGACACTATTCACTGTTCAGACACAGAGACCTGGGAAAGCTATTCAGACTCAGCCCATCATCTCATCTCATCGTCTCGACTCATCAACAAAGAAGAGAGATGAATGTATGGTTCCACAGGTATCTGTGAGACACACAATGTCCATTTGGGGAATAGGATGGTATATAGGTAGCAGCATATTCGCATATTACCATGACAACCAAGCCCGGGTCCAATTGTTGCCTTCTGTTGATAAGACCTTGATGTAAATGTTTGCTGTTGAGCCTGCAGCTTTCAGGGCAAGATATGAATGTATTACTAAATGAGTAGGGGACTATCATACAGACAGCAGAGGAGAGAGGAGGAGCAGAAAGATGAAAGATGAAAGATGAAGGGGAAGAGAGGGAAAAGGGGGTAGGGAGAAAAAGGGAGAAAAAGGAAGAGAAGTAAGAGGAGGAAGAGGAGAAGGAGAAGGAGGAGAAGGAAGAGGAGGAGGAGAGTAAGAGGAGAAAGAGAAGGAAGAGGAGAAGAATAGTGAGGAGAAGAATAGTGAGGAGAAAGAAGAGAAAGAGAAGTAAGAAGAGGAAGAAGAGGAAAAGAAGTAAGAAGAGGAAAAAAAGTAAGAGAAGGAGGAGGAGGAGGAGAATGAAGAGGAGGAGGAGGAAGAGGAGGAAAAGACAGAGAAGGGGGAGGAATAGCAGCAGTAGTAGTAGTAGTAGTAGTAGTAGTAGTAGTAATATTAGTAGTAGTAGTAGTAGTAGTAGTAGTAGTAGTAGTAGTAGTAGTAGTAATATTAGTAGTAGTAGTAGTAGTAGTAGTAGTAGTAGTAGTAGTAGTAGTAATATTAGTAGTAGTAGTAGTAGTAGTAGTAGTAGTAGTAGTAGTAGTAGTAGTAGTAGTAGTAGTAGTAGAAGTCGTAGTATTAGAAGTAGTAGTAATAGGACTGGTATGCCTAGATTTCTCTCTATCACTATGTGTTGGATAAATTCATCTAAATAGTTCATCGTGGACCAGAAATGACCCGGCGGTACGGTGGCTGTCCAGACATCAGTAGATGATGCAGGTGGAATCCCTTCTGGCTCAAGGATATTTCTCACTTGTATTTTATTGATATGCAGATCAAGCAGCCAATCTCAAATACAGGCGGATACAGGAAACTTCATTATAAACTTTATAACAAGGCAATTATAGAAACAACAACAAAATCATGCAAAACAGTAGGGGGTTAATTTTAAACAAATTCCAAACAACAAAAGTAGAAGAGAAATCCAGGCCCCTGTTAAAAATAAAACCAGTTCTGGTCATGCGATTGCATTGTGAAAGAAACCTTGTGGAATCGATCAGAACAGGTTGAACCTCTAGCATATAAGCATTGGTGTGTACTGCAAGGTTCTGGAATCATCAAAATGATAAGAAATTTGGCCCAGTCTTGATAAAGTTACAAGCACTGAATACAGAAAGATGTTTATGGGACTACCCCCACACGTGCGTGACACGTGCGTTATGTCCATCAGGTCCAAATAGATATAACAATTTACCAAATATATCAACTAGTAGGCGGTTTCTCTGCAAAATTTGTATGATCACGTATTAGTCAAAACATATTCTTTCACATGATTGGTAATAAGAGCTTCTATTTCATTTTTTGAGAGGGGGGGGGGGGGGCATTTCCAAAACTGGTCTTTACCTTTAAACCAGACATACCAGGGACTTGAACAAGACATACGTGTACTCACACGTAGACGGAACATACTTTGGCCAGGTCTCAAATATGTTTGAGTGCTCTCATATGTAATAACACTTAACAATATAAGTCAAGGATAGTGATCGTGACAGCGATAGATTGGTATCATGTTAGGCCCAGATATAAACATCCTAACCCCCTTCACATCAAAGAGTATCCTGTACGCTGAACCCTATGAGAGAAAGTGGGTCAGGTTTTAGACTAGGAGACTGCACAAAGTAAAATACTATCATTAAAGCCCATCTGTACTAGTTTGGCTAGGAGGAATTAGACCTCCCAGGATGGTCACTGACAGGTGGCTGTCTCATTAACTCAGCTCTCGATTAACATAAGAAAAAGAGGATCATGGGGGACCAATGGTAACCGATTAGGCATTGGTTTCTATATAGAGGGAGCAAGTAACTACAAGTAGTACAGTGGGCCTTTAAATGAAACTCATGTATGTTTGGACACCTTATCAAGTTACTGTATGATAACTAGTTTTAAAGAATGCATTGATATTTTGAAGAGTTGTCAATAATCCATCAACATATTCAATCATTTGCAAGTAAGTTTTAATTACTAGTTAAATTCACAATGTAAACGTCCTAAGAATGCATACAATGTACATTTGTTTGAAGAGGTGTTAATTATCTCTCACAGTGTCATCACAACACCTAAATGTAGAGTGTATACATTACAAACACATCGTCTGTTACATTCCAGAAGGGCTTTCATTTGACTCCTGGGGGTGTTTCACAAAGATCCTAAGTTGAACTTATCTCTAAGTTGGACTTAACAATTATGGAATGCTGTTAGCATCTATGAAAATATTTTGTAAAAGTTATTTGAAAAGGCGAAAAATGTTGATTTAAATCATTCATATTTTATATTATCAAGGAAATTTCATGTTCTTGATGTGGAATTTATAAAATGTCTAAAATACTTGGATTTTCGTTTTTGAACTTATTTTATTTTAAGGTTTCTAATGGCTTTCCATAATATTTAAGTCCAACTTAGAGTTAGGTTTGATTTAGGATGTTTGTGAAACACCCCCCCCCCCCCCTGTACTTACTAGCTACAAACAGATGACATCATACAAATAATGATCACAGTGTGATACACAAAATGCATTGATCTGTTAACTATTCAATATAGCTGTGGAAACTAACCCTGGGGAAAATACAAACACAGACATGGGATATTCCTCAGCCATAGTCCCACTCGATCACACAGCCATCTTATTGGCAAGCTCTAGACCACTTATACCTTCCACGAGACCTGTTAACTAACATATTCAAATTCATTGATGTTTCTTTCCTGAGGACCTCGTGGCGACAAATTTTATGCATACATTTAAAAAAAGGGTTGTTCTTGACAATCTGGAGCTTGCCTGACATAGCAACAAATCAAGTATCAAGACTGGATTCCAAGTAAAATATTTATATATTAATAACAGATTAATGGAATGACCTGTTACTAGGTCCCCAGGAAAAAAAACATGCATACATTTTGATATGGTTGTAAACTTATTTACCACAATAGGTCATTCAATGTATCTACCTATTATTTGCTAGTTTATCTAAACTACGCCACCATCAAGAACTTAAAACGTCACATTCACGCATGCCCCACCCCAATACATCACCTTCCCAGGGTTCATGTGCGCAACAGCGCATCCGCCATCATCCTCTTTCTATTCTCGCTTGCCATCTACATCTACAGCTAAGTCACTACTCAAATTTGAGGATTTGTATGAATACTTTGCTTTTTCAAAAGCAACTTTCAAGAATTTATTTTGTTTTCCTGCATACACGACGCTAAGCAGTGTGAAGGATCCCTCGTCGTGATTGAGGGAGACAAGATGCAATTCATCCCGTACGATCAATATTCCCTTTCCATCAATTTGTTTCCATTTATGCTCTTGAGGGGCTACTAGGAGTAATTGCCAACATGAAACTAAGTATTTGGGACTGAGGGTAGAGTCTGGTAGGCTATCATTGGTTACACCAATCACGGTAGATGGGACTGGCCATCTCCCTCGGATTCAGGGGGTAATACAATCAAAGTTACAAGTTTGATAAAACCTAGAGATTTAAATCAATAATATGAAGGATTGTGTGATTTATCTGCTATCTTCTGCCCCTAACACCCCCACCTCCTCCACGACTAGCATTTAAAAACAAAAATTGGTAAATGGAGAATTTTTACATACAAGGCACTGTTGGATTTAGGGGCTATGACCGGCCTATGGCCCTCCTAACATCCTTTAAAAACCTAATTGGCAAACCTCACATAAGCAACCCCTCACAATGTGCCCTATTTCTTAATTTCCAACCTGAAATTCATTTTGAAATTGTGATGACTCGTATTTTTTGTTAGTACCCTAGAAAAGTGACAACCTAAAGCTTGAATATTTATTGAATATTAAAGGTAAAGACCAGTATTGGAAAGGCCCCAATTTCAAAAAATGAAATGGAAGCTCTCATTACCAATCATGTGAAAGAATATGTTTTGACTAATACATGATGATACAAAATTTGCCGGGAAACCGCCTACTAATTCATATATTTGGTAAATTTGTTTCTCTCATGGTCTGTGAGAGACATAGGGTAGTCCCATATACATCTTTCTGTGTATAGTGCTTGTAACTTTACGAAAAATGGGCCAAATTTCTTATCATTTTGATGATTCCAGAACCTTGCAGATGCTAGATGCTAGGTGATCAACCTTTTCTGATCGATTCCACAACGTTTCTTTCACCATGCAATCACATGACCATAACTGGTCTTTACCTTTAACATTCTATTTATAAGACAAAATTGTCTGTTCAAAGCAAGAAAGGAATCAACTTTGTGTTTCAGTATATTGTTTGTTTTACATACCAACAATGGTCATTTGATGAAAATTTTTACCTTTCTTATCTTTCTTTTTACCTTTCAGAAAAGAGTCATTAAACAAATATTGCTACAAGAAATCTTGCATGCTATATCCTGTAGTCCTTTAATTCTCCTACTACATAACACATACAGAATGACTTCAAAATTGAACGAATACAATTTGTTTAATGTTCAAAAAAAATAAATGTACATGCATGTTAACCAAATAACATATTCATCATACTAACATTAATATATCTTTCATCATACAGCAGGTCTTCATAATCCTTCATTGTTGCCTCAGGGTTTCATAACTTAAGGAGACCAGACATCTTCTGTTGCTATCGGTTACATAGGCTGAGATGGAAAGACAGGAAATCTTCAGGTTGAAGAGGACGATCGAGAGCCGAGAATGCCAGCTGATTTATCAACCGTAAACTTCCTAAAATATCGCATCTGGACAACAACAAAAGCCTTCGCATTTTATCCCCACGTATTTAGTTTCATCTTGCGGAGAACGGTGCTTCCAGACAGCGGTGCTCTGGACTTTGTAAACCCCAATCCTCTACTTCTGTACCCTTAAAGAGATTGGGTATCTTTGCCTCAGATTCTAAACGAAATCCTTGATTTAGCTCATGCTGCTATCATAATTATAAACCTGTAGGTCAGTCAGGAATCCCATGACTTTTACAAGCCGATCGCCTGTCTGATTATCAAGATATTTATCATTGGAATTAGAAATGTAAAAATACTGTTTGCCAAACTGTTATGAACAAGACTACAGTCTATTGGGGAAAATGAGTATGGTAAAACCAGTCACTCAAAGATTTCTACTTTTTCAAAGCACTTCATGGTCACTTTTGAAGCACAATTTTTTTGTTAGCGCTTCAATATTACACCATATCACAGACACTGATAACACGTAGGGCCATGCATCTCAGATTCGTAAAACTGGAAACATTGTTAAAAAATGCCTTTAAACATATCCTCTAAACTGCGTTTGCAAGATTGAAATTGATTTTATGTACATAGCGAGGGTTCCACACAGCTTTTATGGGGGTCACATTATGGGTATTGCGATAAAAATGGCATGTTTAGTACCAGCGACCAGGTCACTAATTGTTCAAATAATTATTGACAATTTTGTGTCATTCTGCAATGCACAGGTGACAGGGTGATTCGCCCTTGAGATTCATCAATGACAGACCATGAGGTAGAACAGAACTTGGGGGTGTTGCACAGTATACATAGTTACCTGCTTTGAGGGGCACCGTTAAAAATAACACTGATGGGGATATAGTTTTAACCGTGACCAAACAAAATTAGCAGTCTATATTTGGTTTATATCCCAAGAAATTTTAATTTGTAGGAAAATAAATATGAGTGTAATGAGTTTGCTAGGATTTTTTCAAAGATCTTGTATGGTGGGTAAGAAAAGGATATAGAGACGATCCTGTTTGTAATAATAATTACTAATGGCTTCTTATATACGTGTAGCTCAAATCTGTCACATTGTGACAATTCTGGCGCTCCAAAATTAGAAGTAGCACTCTGGCAAAATTAGGTACCCATTTACACCTGAGCGGAGAGTGGAAAATGTTGATAAATGTCTAGCCAAAGCACGGCTGTGCCAGGCGGGGATTCCAACCCTCAACTCTTAGATTGAGAGTCAAGTAAATGAACCACTATGCCACGACACCTCCACTGAGATCTTGACATCTTTATAGCGTGCCTTTAATTCTCTTTCCGTGCCATAAGAAAGCTTAGGCAAAAGACCACAGGAGATAAGGAAAAAACTATGACAGGATGAGGGGACAGCTGAAAATTTCTAGTTTGTAAAGCGTTAATGGATGCTCAATTTACAGAACCTATAAAGTACAGTGAGGTTTACGAGGGGTAAAGTACGAAAGCAGGAATCGTTGGGTGATAGCGAGTTGATTCTGTGCAGGTGTATTTCATATTTATCGTTCACACACAGGCTCTTGTGCCTGAACTAGAAGATGATATAATGCTCATGTACTTCATATTGGGGCGGCTGAGGTCATGTAGATAATACAGAGTAGATATCACAAGCTAGATAAATGTTTTAACCCTTTAAATGCCTAGACTGGCTTATGAAGGGTTTAACCTTTCATTTACCAACAGTGCCAATTTGCACAATCGCTCCATTGCCACAAGGAAGCATTGCTTAGTGCATCACAAAGGATTACAAAATTGTCCATTTCGTGTCTTGACAACCCTTATAACACCTATATATATTAGTCTTGCTCTAGAAGCAGTTTAGTCATCTAAAAGTATATCTATAACATGTTATAAGATGATGAAATGAATCCTAATCAAATGATTGGTTGAGAGTGACATGTGACCAAGCATTTATTTTGCCTAACACATAATTTTACTAATGACCGGTCATTAGCAAATACAGATCTAACACCCTTCTGGATTCAAATAAACAATATCTTCCATATTAAAAAACGATGGGAATAACATTTATTCAACAATATGGGAATGGAAAAAGTAGGTCGATTACCAAAATGTTCTCACGTCTCTCGACAACAAAAAGTGTCATTTCTACTTTGCTCGCCCGTTCCCATGCACTGACTGTCCATGTGAGCACGGGATGCACAGCTACATGAACAACGCACTGTCTTACAGTACAATGCATAGATTGGTCTACTTTTGGGTGCACTTCAACTCTACCGATCTCACCCGTAGTAAATGGAGCATTCAGACTTGGGTTATAAAGAGTTAGGTCAGAACGCCAGCGAGAGCCCGCAGACAACACCCTGCTAAAGTAGGACATGCGGATAAGAAATCAATTTCCTTTTCAAGAGTCTTTGAAAGGACATCTTCAAATACTGTCTTAAGATGGATGAGCGCTGACTGGTGGGGGGAGGGGTGGTGAGGGAAAGTGAAACATTAGCTTATCTAGGGCAAGCTGATGGCTTTTTTGTGTAAAAGTTTCCTAGGCAAATCTGACTTAGCTTCTGTACTTGAGGATAATATTACACGTTTCGCAGACATGCGTTTCGCAAAGTTGGTTACTTGCATGTCAAAAAATGCATAAATTGTCTGATATTTTTGCTCTTCGCGCTTCTTTTACACGTTTCTTGCCATTTACTCCCAAATTTAGGTTTTAAAATCTGTTTTTGAGAACACGATGTCTCACATTTTTCTCTCGATGCTTGTATTACAAGTTTTATAGGCCTTAACAACAAAGTTGGAGACTTGTTTGTCAAGAATAGATATTTGTCTCACACTTTTGTTATTCACAAATTGAAGGTTGGGATATTTTAATTCATCAAGTATTTTGTTACAGGCTTCTTGTAAGTAATGTGCCGCAGGATTCCATATCCTTAAACTGCTGGCGAACAGAGTAACAAGACAAAGCTCTGTACAGTAGTGCCGTGTTTGTGCCATCCACCTGGATCGACCAAATCATTCGATTTATAATATATACAATATTTTCCCCCGATAACATGAGAGTCGCATTAATCGCTTCATTCTTTTAATTAAATGTAATGTTAATTGTTATTGTATAATTGTGTTAAGTGGGGGCACGCTACAAGAGTCCTATCGTGCACCCCGGGGCAACGTGTCTGACACGGCGGGTTGTAGCAAATACTCCGAAGATCAAGATACACTAATCTTGATCAAAGGAGACACAAAGGAACGAACGAACGAACGAACGAACAGGCTTCATGTTCATAGTAATAACTTATATGAGCTGCATTTTCATTTTTATGTCCATTTCCACAAAATGGTAATGTGATTTACGACCTCCTGGCTCTGAGCAAACGATGCATGATTAACACAATACCATAACTAAATCTTTATGACACTGAATATGAAACCAATGTGCTCAGTGTTACATAATACACAGATCTTCTATCACATTGCATGCATAAAATATTATATACTTTAAGTAAATAAAATGAAGACATTGATGATATGATATTGGTTAATTTTACGAACATATTTAAGTTGACTAAGCTCGATAAAAGTCTAGCAGATTTTATTGCATATTGACCAAGGGATGAACTCTGATATCAAGGATTTATTAGAGCAAGCACTGTGCAACAGATCATCAGGATGAACAGCCATTAAGTTGCAGAGTGCAATGACGCTTCCTGAAAGCACTAATCATTTTTTACGCTTCCTTTTGATTTTTCAGGGTTACCTGAATACGATGACCTTATCTTCCTCTTAAAGCGGCACTGCACTACTTGTAGCTACTCGCACCCTCTATATAGCAAACAATGCCAAAGGGGTACCCGTCGGTCCCCCATGATCCTTTTTTTTCTTATTTTAATTGAGAGCTGATTTGATGAGATAACCACCTGTCAATGACCGCACATGGAGGTCTAATCCCTCCTGGCCAAACTAGTGCAGACAGGCTTTAAAGGCCTTGAACAATACACTGTACGGTAAAGGTAAGAGCCGTAAGGATGTGGGATTTCACTCTGATCATATTCAGAAGTGAATGCACATGAGGAAAATCCAGCAGCCACCCCTCCCCCCTCCCCACTCCCTTAAAAAAATGACATAAAATTCATATTTACCAGGATTTCTTCTCTGTCAAAATTTGTCTTTTTCATCTTTCCATCCACTCATTATGTTTGAAAATAAACAACAGGACCTTTAAAGGCACTCAAATGCAAAGTCCATTGCGTCAGTCAGGCTACAGCGAGTCTCTTGTTTTCAAACACCCTGCCAATCCCATCACATTCTCATCTAACACGTCCCCTCTCGCCTTCCTAGCTCTCCTTCATCAATATGCAGATATATGGCCCAGACCGAACATGATGGCAGATTTGTTGCTCTGACGGAGGGCACTGTTTGCCGGCTGAGCGACATCAGTCACCGCTTGGAACATTTCACAGAGGGTCATCTTTCACCAAACTGAAAATTTGCAATCCCCGCGAGACCCCACGATAAAAAAGAGGGAAACAGAGAAAAATGGATGCAACGCGATCAGAGTCGTCATTATTCGTAATTTGGCTCCATTCTGAATCTGATTCCGCTGCCCACTCCTCCATCAGAGAACATACGGCATCATGATTGCCAATATGACGCCCCCCGGGTAATCCAATGCCACTTTATTTGGATACTCGTTCTGAGAAGCCCGCAACGCTCCTTCAAATGTCAGGGCGTAATAAACACGATCGGGTGAAAATTGTATTTCTACCATGTTCATTCCTTGTGCAACATGTGGAAGAAACCATATGTTGCACCTCAGGGTTATCAACTCTCTTAGGCATGTAAACAAATCAAGCATTTCATCTGCTTCAGAGCAGAAAGGACGTTACCTTACATCTTCCAACATAGAGTTAACGCTCTTCTGTTTCCCAACATACAATCTTCTATGGCTGTCTAAGTTTTGGTTGATTTCCAGAAGATGTTAAGAGCACCATGAAGAGTCAAAGGTAAAAAAAGGTTCTCTGCTCTATCCACATCTACCTTAGATCAATCGTACATCAATTATTTCAGCATCACCGACAGTATCGACAGACTTTGTGAGGGTTTTGAGCAAATTGCTTGCTCGCTTAGAAACTCACCAGTCTATAAGATGTACCCTGAGTTCAGAAAAACAAAACTTTGAGTTTATTTGACTCAGTTTGTTGTTTCTTAGCTTACCTGACATTCACACATTTTAGACATATTGATACATTTTCAAATAATGAATTTGGTTGATGTCGTTAATATCATGATCATAACATAATTGCCGCCACCTGCTGTCGCTGGGAGGGGGATAGCTGACTGACTCTCCCCTCTGATGTTTGTAAGAAAACAATTTATT
>NW_022145598.1:1357085-1404585 GCF_000002235.5 Strongylocentrotus purpuratus | reverse complement strand
AGGTGTAGTAGTATTAGATGTAGAAGTAGTAGATGTAGAAGTAGTAGATGTAGCAGTAGTAGATGTAGTAGTAGTAGATGTAGAAGTAGTAGATGTAGAAGTAGTAGATGTAGAAGTAGTAGATGTAGAAGTAGTAGATGTAGAAGTAGTAGATGTAGAAGTAGTAGATTTAGAAGTATTAGATGTAGAAGTAGTAAATGTAGAAGTAGTAGATGTAGAAGTAGTAGATGTAGAAGTAGTAGATGTAGATGTAGAAGTAGTAGATGTAGTAATAGTAGATGTAGAAGTAGTAGATGTAGAAGTAGTAGATGTAGAAGTAGTAGATGTAGAAGTAGTAGATGTAGAAGTAGTAGATGTAGCAGTAGTAGATGTAGAAGTAGTAAATGTAGAAGTAATAGATGTAGAAGTAGTAGACGTAGAAGTAGATGTAGAAGTAGTAGATGTAGAAGTGGTAGAGTAGAAGTAGTAGACGTAGAAGTAGTAGATGTAGAAGTAGTAGATGTAGTAGTAGAAGATGTAGAAGTAGTAGATGTAGTAGATGTAGAAGTAGTAGATGTAGTAGTAGAAGATGTAGAAGTAGTAGATGTAGTAGTAGTAGATGTAGAAGTAGTAGACGTAGAAGTAGATGTAGAAGTAGTAGACGTAGAAGTAGATGTAGAAGTAGTAGATGTAGATGTAGAAGTAGTAGATGTAGTAATAGTAGATGTAGAAGTAGTAGATGTAGAAGTAGTAGATGTAGAAGTAGTAGATGTAGTAGTAGTAGATGTAGAAGTAGTAGACGTAGAAGTAGATGTAGAAGTAGTAGACGTAGAAGTAGTAGATGTAGAAGTAGTAGATGTAGTAGTAGAAGATGTAGAAGTAGTAGATGTAGTAGATGTAGAAGTAGTAGATGTAGTAGTAGAAGATGTAGAAGTAGTAGATGTAGTAGTAGTAGATGTAGAAGTAGTAGACGTAGAAGTAGATGTAGAAGTAGTAGACGTAGAAGTAGATGTAGAAGTAGTAGATGTAGATGTAGAAGTAGTAGATGTAGTAATAGTAGATGTAGAAGTAGTAGATGTAGAAGTAGTAGATGTAGAAGTAGTAGATGTAGAAGTAGTAGATGTAGAAGTAGTAGATGTAGCAGTAGTAGATGTAGAAGTAGTAGATGTAGAAGTAATAGATGTAGAAGTAGTAGACGTAGAAGTAGATGTAGCAGTAGTAGATGTAGAAGTAGTAGATGTAGAAGTGGTAGAGTAGAAGTAGTAGACGTAGAAGTAGTAGATGTAGAAGTAGTAGATGTAGTAGTAGAAGATGTAGAAGTAGTAGATGTAGTAGATGTAGAAGTAGTAGATGTAGTAGTAGAAGATGTAGAAGTAGTAGATGTAGTAGTAGTAGATGTAGAAGTAGTAGACGTAGAAGTAGATGTAGAAGTAGTAGACGTAGAAGTAGATGTAGAAGTAGTAGATGTAGATGTAGAAGTAGTAGATGTAGTAATAGTAGATGTAGAAGTAGTAGATGTAGAAGTAGTAGATGTAGCAGTAGTAGATGTAGAAGTAGTAGATGTAGAAGTAGTAGATGTAGTAGTAGTAGATGTAGAAGTAGTAGATGTAGAAGTAGTAGATGTAGAAATAGTAGATGTAGAAGTAGTAGATGTAGAAGTAGTAGGTGTAGAAGTAGTAGATGTAGTAGTAGAAGATGTAGAAGTAGTATATGCGGAGGTAGTAGTTGCAGATGCAGTTGACATAGAAGTGGTAGATGTAATAGATGTAAAAGCAGGACAAAGATGATGTGAGGGAGAGAATTAGAAAATAATAAAGAGGGAGACAGAGAGAGAGAGTTAGATGTAGATGCAGAAGATGTAGATAATCAAATGATCCCTTCTCGTCTTCAATAAAATGCTTGTAGTGGATATATTTGCTCTTTTTCCTTAAAACACTGAACTCCCTTTTTTCATTTTCTTGACTAAGATAGAGTGTTCATTGATAGATAATTCCTTCCATCCTACATCCTGGAGAGAAAGAATAGGAAACTCTTTTCTACACATGCACATCCCTGCAACTCCTATAAGCCGGGAAGGAGTTACCACTCCCAAAGACACTTGGCAAAACCATGTCATTACCATGGCAACTGCAAGTGTGACGATCCCTTTCCTATTTGCTTATATTCGACCCACTTCTAGAAGGTTTTCAATACCTGATCAATTTGTAAATGAATGCTTTGCTTTTCTCTACTGTAATGCATTGCTCTGTTTATCCTGTTGCTTTCCGCCTGTATGTTCGTCAATCAATATTTCCATATCCCTACATCTCAGTCTCTTTATTTTTCTCCTCTCTCTCTCTCTCTCTCTCTCTCTCCCTCTAATCTCTCTCTCTCTGTCTTTTTCTCTCTTTCCCTTTAATCTCTCTCTCTTTTTTCTCTCCCTCTCCCTCTCTGACTCTCTCTTTCTCCCTTTCTCTTTCTCACTTTCTCTCTCTCTCTTTCTCTCTCTCTATCTCCTCTCTCTCTCTCTCCTCTCCTCTCTCTCTCTGTGTCTCCCTCCAACTCCCTCTCCATTTCCCTCTTTGTGTCTCCATATCTCTCTACGAGATCATCTCTCTCCTATTTCTCTTTCCCTCAATTACTCGTTTCCTCTATCTGGCTCTCTGTTTCATTATAAATCTGTCCCTTTCCTTCTCTCCCTCGCTTTCTGTCTGTACTGTTTTTGCTCAAAGCATGCAATATTAATGTTTTCTCTATTTCTTCTATCTTGTCTTCTGCCACTCTTATACTCTCAATTTTATTCCCTGTTTCTCATCCTAAATATTCACACACACATACTTAGATAAGTCCATGCCAAGCTCCCTCATTAATCCTTTTGTCAATCTTTCGGCCCGTCTATATTGTCTATCTGTGTTATAAACCAATTTCTTAGCTGCGTTTGACTAATACTGCCTCTTTATTTCCATAAACCCTTGGGGGAGGGGGGGGGACTATCCAAACCCATTCCTCACAATAAAGAAGTTCACATCTCATAGCAGAGAACCAGAGCAGACTCCATATATAGCTTTTAAAAACACCAAACCATCCACACCATCAAATTTCTAACACATTCTAATTTCTTCTCAATCTTTGGAACACGCCAGCGCTGACTTTCAAGCATGTTCTAGGTCAGACATCGCCTTTAGGCATAGGTTCTCGTGCTAACCAATTGTCAGTTATTGCTCGATGCTTTCAACCAATTTCATTCGCTTGATTGGCATTTTAAGTATGTGCCTTTCTTCTTTTCGTTTCTTTTCAGGAATGATTATCTTCCTATTGGGATGGGTGTGCATTTCGTGTCACTATCATGGTTAAAATGTAGATGGACATTTTCTTCACATGAACTAAAAACAATGACTTTATCGAGTGAGTGCCAACCGATGTCACAGTCTGCTTTAAACCATTATTGCTTCTCTTCTTTCTCACATCTTTTTTCTGCCTTTTCTGCAAAAAAGAGAGATAGGGGGGGGGGGGGAGTGGGTGTACACATAACACATAATATCTTCTGTTTCTTTCAAAAGTTAAGAGAAATAGAAGTAATATATCCTCGCATGAACCTGCAAGAGCTCTCAATCGAGTTACATACCAACCAATAAGTTATTATACAAGTCGCTTCTAGCAAATATTTCTTTCCTGATTTGCATTTCGAGCACTTGTCAAACTTCTTTCATTTCACACTTTTACCATACACACATCTTATCTTACATTCCACTCATATCAAGATCCATTTTCCAGGTGAATACCCTCAATTTCAAATGAACTATCAGAAAATGAAGTAACTCACCATCTGAGTTTCCTGTAGGGTACTAAATTGTGTACACAAAAAAACTTCATGACATGAAAATTGTGGATGACGGCCATTTCCACTTCAAGAAACTTTTGCACATGGCACAACTTTCATACTGACTTGACTTGAGTGACGATCACCGTTTCAAAATGTTGCAATTTTTGACCTATTCTATGAAATATAAAATTTTTCCCATGATATACATATAGGCCTGATACAATTGTATCAAGAAAATATCATCTGTTAGGAGCCAGAAAATCATTAACTTATTTACTTTCACAAGATTTAACGTAGAGTTAACTAAAAACAGAGGGAAAGGAGTTCTTTAGCGCACATTTAAATGAAAAAAGTAGCCCCGCACATCATGACTGCATTGCCAATTGCAGTGTCCTGCATCATTAGTGATCTCAACTTTCAAAAAAATGTATTTGCCTTATTCCTCATTGAAGTTGCTTCCAACTTTCACTGATTTCTCGGCATCCGCTCGAGTCGACTTTGTTTGCAGGAATATTATCCCTCTTAGGAATAATCTTTATTTTCTTCTCATCCCATAAGAGTTCCTTTACGCTCATGTTTGTAAACTCAATGAGGATGTGGGCTTTACAATCAATTATACTTTACATTCACTTCCATTTGTAGAATGTTTATAATTCAACAACTTTGCGGTGAAACTCAAATCTAGAATGCTTCGTCACGTTTAGGACGCATCAATTGTAAGAGCCATTAGCCTTGATAGGCACTCCAAGCTTTCTCCTTATTCAGATTTCTTTGTACCAGTAGTTTGTTATTTCATTTGTTTTCATTCATTCTTTCATCAGATGTTGACTGAGATGCCCCCTCCTCTCTCAATAGTTGAATCTACAACACAACTCTGAAAACGAGCTAAGTTCATTTGTTGGGTTGGTTTATTTGTTTTACCTGACTGCTAAGAAAACATGGAAGTGTAACTAAGCTATTCAAACCAGACAAATTTTGATTATAATGTGTACATCTGAAAGTTACCATAAATGAGGACCCCCCCCCCCCCACCCCCAAAAATTGTTCACTGAATTAGGTAAAGTATTTACTTAATTCAAAGTGCTCGGGAATGGGTTATGCATGTATATGAATGCGATATTACTAATGATTTGGTATTTAGTTTCTACAGAATTGTGTTTTATAAAGTTTTATCATGTGAATGACCATAAAATATTAGATAATACATCATGAAGAATGCAATGTTTTCTTCCAACTCATCCTGTTTCTTATATTTCCTACTTTCTCAACAATGTACTTTAATGTTTATACTATACTCCACATCAATCTCATTTCATCTTTCTCTATCTATCCCCCCTCCCCTCCCCCTCCCCCTCCCTCCCTCTCTCTCTCTTTCATTTTCTCTATTCACTTTTCTTTATCTTGCCTTTTTAAATTTCAATCTTCAAATTCTAATTGTGTCCGTTTTTAGACTACTATCTTTTTTACACAGCCACTTCGCCTGCAGCATCTACGCATTTTAGGTTTGCACAACAAAATATTTAGTGCTAATCGTTGTGTTATCTACTCTGAAAATTTCTCCTTGTTGTTTCTTGCTTTAAGGAAGATCTTAAAGGGGAAGTCCACCCTGAAATTAAGTTAGTTTTAATAGGAGTAGAAAAATGAGAGAAACAAGTCAGTGAAAGTTTGAGCAAATTCCGATTAAAAATAAGGAAGTTAGGATTTTTGAAGTTGTGTTCAATCAAACACAAATTGGCAACTCTATGACGTATCATGCGAGCTCAACTTCCATTTGCTCAGTACTAAAAAAATCTAAAATTTTCATTTTCCCTCAAGAAAAATTTCAACCATACATGCACCCTAAATATAATAATTGCAAATATGTTTCTATACTCCCCCTGCAAGGAACAAATATATATTCCGTCATCAATAACGAAGAAAACATGATTTTATGGAATATTATGCACAAAGCAAATGAAGGAGAGCTCGTATAATAAGTCACAGAGTTGCCAATTTGTATTTGATTGATCACAACTTCAATAATTCATAACTTTCTTATTTTCATTCAGAATTTGCTCAAACTTTCACTCACCTGATTTTCTTATTATTCTGCCTCTATCGAATTTTCAGTGTTTTACATGTACATGCGATGTATTTTATGGCAGCATGCGAAATCAAGATGAAATAAAATGGGAATATTTTCCTCCATTGCGCAACAAACATGTACATGTTCAAATGCAGGATCAAGACAAAAAAACGATTATTCATTTTGGCATCTCACCTCGATATGAGAGCACCTCTTCTCAAAACTCTCTCTTAAAAGTAGATAGTATAACATAGAATGTGCATGGAAGGTCAAAACAGCAAAGTGCAATATCTTGGGTTTTTTCTGAAATATTTCATTCAAACATCCAGTATTACTTTACTATACAATCAGTCACAAGAACTGCATACAAACACAGGTCAGTTTATAACTTTTGAGCTGCCACTCTTCTCACATAAAGCTTATAAGTATTTCAATAATACTTCATGAAGAATAGAGTAGGCAGTGATTATTTCTATTCATTGTGTGAAATGCAGTTTTTTCGTTAGAAGTAAGAGAAACATCTCGTTGACTGTGTTACATGTTCCTATGCAGCAAATTGGTGCTACGTCCGCGCTAGTTTGCCGTATCGCGTTGGTGTGGAAGCGACTCTTCTCGACTTGATACTTGAAGGGCTACATCAATGACTCGAACTTCCTCTATATCGAGACAGCTTGAAGTCTGGAGGGTCCAGATGGAAACAAAAGCTGAAGGTCCGCAAACAATTATTGAATAACCATCGATGAGTACAGTCAAGGGGGTGTCCTAGAGTGCCGGCGACATGGCAACTTCAAATTTGCGCAAGGGCAGATAAAATGAAATTCTCATCCTATGACCTGGCCTACTTTTAAAATATGTTTACTGAAACATGAGGATTTTGTTGGAATATCTATTTGAAATTGTCTGCAATATCAGATGTTTTTCTGTGAATAGAATAGATTTTATTTTACAATAATGAATTTTAAGTAGAGTGATATTCCATTATAATTTATCCCAAATCAAACAGAGAAAGGCATCATATGCGAAGTATTATTACAAATATAAATTATATATCAGGAGACTGAACACTTGAAATAAGTTATGATGAGTGCTGCAAATATTCAATCCTTTTCTGCACAGAAGTTAAAAATCTTTACTTTTGTGCATGCTCGTCAATAAGGCCTAAGCATGTCCTGTAGTACAATCACAGAAATTGAGCAAAATGGGTATTTAGAGGTTTAGAATACAATTAACTAGTTGAATATCGTACTTAATTACAAGTATTTGAAATTTCAAATTGTTGATTTTGTTTATTCCTTGACAGTACTTTATTATCTTTTAAATTTTCTATATTATATTGAATGTTCAATGAAACTACATCGAGGGTGGTCGTCTCGACAAATCCTCATGGTTTTTTATGGCCACCCAATTCTAATAATGCTCTATCTTATGTTGTTATCTGATGTATCGCATAGTATATTTATCATTTTACCTTATTTTGTACTCTTGATCGATTTGTACTCTTATTCTGTCATGATTGTATTCTGTTTTGTATATTTGATTGGAATTGAATAAACTGAACTTGAACTTGAATAAAGCATGTAAGCCCAAAACAAGTTGAGCTGGCATCTATGGCAATATCACATTGGGGTAAAATTGTATCCAACAGGTTACTGAGAGAATAAAATGAAAAACTGTAAAAAGCTGTGACACTATCGTAACCCTTTAAATTGGCAACAGGTACCAAATACAAGCTGCCTAGAGCTGTCCTTCATAGACATGGCTTCAAATGCATGCTGCACATGGAGAGCATGGTTGACATGTCTTATCAGCATTATGGCATATTTAAGTTAACAGGTGTCTCAGGGTGAGGTGATCATACATGGGAAAATCAGTCAAACCACCATGTAAATTGGCAACAGTCCAATAAGTTATCTGACATTCATATTTAAAAATGCGTCTTTGGAGCACAGTTGATATGTTGATAGTATAACAGCATCTTCACTATTACATGCGTTTAAAAATTCAGGCAACTAAACCTTTTTAAATCAGTGAAACCACCTTTACATGTGAATTGGCAACCCTCACCAATTAAGTTACTTCTCAAACAGCTATGCAAAAATGCCTCTTTGGAGCACATTTGAAATATTTTATCAGCCTGAGGATTAAAATTTGATTTTGATTTTGATTTTACCGGTACATCAAGCCTAGTATGCAAGAGGTTAACAATTACTTGTTTCTTTAATTTGAATCAATCGTAAAAAATGATATCTGTATCATCTTCAACATGTACATTGGTATAAGTTGCTAAACAAGTAATCTTTCTTCTTTATAAATGTAATGCTTCCTGGGAGTAGATGGCAGGTTCAAATCCCGCTGGTTCCAAGATTTATTCTGACTTGTTTTTCAATTACAGATCGATCAATCGATCTTATTTACTGGGTGCAAGCCACAGATATGTTTAAACTATTAAGTAATCTTCATACACCGGCATGGTTCAAATCACACTCAAAACATCATGGAAACACAGTTCATATATGTTTTTTTATAAATGTTATCAGCACAGTATCACCTCAAAATGTACTTGTTTCTTTTCTACCTTTAAATATCCATGTTTAACAATCAGATTGGCAACAATCACGAAACAACTTATCTCTCATGGCTCATCTCATGAAAGAGCAACCTGGAAGCACAGTTGATAGGTTTTTTTTATCTAGTTTATCAGCACAGTTTCACATTAATGTTACTTGTTTCTTTCCTAGCTGTAAAAAATCAGTGATTCCACCTTTAAAATGCAAATTGGCAACACTTACCAGACAAGCTAGCTCTCATGCCTAGCTAGACAAGGCTCAAATCACACACAAAGAAAGGCATCCTGGATGGAAGCAGGGTTGATATGTTTTATCAGTATCATGGCATCTTCAGCTCCATATTGTGTGGGCAGCTGGAATGACATTTGCGATAATATCTAGATAGATAGATAGACATCCAGAATCATTGCAGATCATTGCAGATCCATTAGCAATGTCCCAGCAACATTTCGTTCGTCTAACTCTCTCTCTCTAACTCTCTCTCTCTCCCCCCCCCCCCCTCTCTCTCTCTCTCCCTCTCTAACCCTCTCTCTCTCTCTAACCCTCTCTCTCTCTCTAACCCTCTAACTCTCTCTCTCTCTCTCTCTCTCTAACTCTCTCTCTCCCTTTCTCTCTCTCTCTCTCTCTCTCTTTCTCTCTCTCTCTCTCTCTCTAACTCTATCTCTACCAATTTTGCTGGTGTCTATATTCTCCTTTTGTCTCACTCTTTCTATCTCTCTCCAATCATCTACCTTTGAATAAGTGTGTCTATTACTCTTTCTCTAACAGCTGTCTATTTGTTTAATCCCATTTGATCTTCCCCCATCTCTCTCTCTCTCTCTCTCTCTCTCTCTCCCTCTTTCCCTCTCTCCTCTTCTTCCCTCTTACTCTCCTCTCGTTTCTTTCTCTTTCTCTCCCAGACACATCATACATTCAAACTCTTCACTTCTTGTGCTCTCTAGAATCAATCATTTGATTTCACTTCTCTATTCCTTCACGTCTCTCTCTCCCTCCATCCTTCACCTCTACCCCTTTCTCTCTCAATCTCTCTCAATCTCTTTCTCTCTCTATCCCTCTCTCTCATTTTGTCTATCTTTCTGCTAATATCTCTACATTTTAACCACAGCGGTTCCCCTGGGCATCTTACCGAGGATCCCAATAACTCAAAGAAAGGAATTGTTTGTTTTTTTATCATTCAATACCTCCAATACTCTCTTCCATCATCCAACTTCTATAGTATTCTCTTATTTTCTATTCCAACCTGTTTATCTGGGTCTTTGTCAACATCTATATGTATATCTCTCCCTCTCTATCCTTCATGCCCCCCCCCCCCCTCTCTCTCTCTCTCTCTCTTTCTCCATCTATCTAACCGATTCTTTCACACTGTCTATGACTTCATCTCTCTTTCTCTATAGGGACTTGGAGTGATGAATTTCATATAATCAGTTTATTGACAAACTGGAGAGTATGCATAATTTTCAGCTGTCACAACCGCACTGCCAGTAAAACGGGCTCGCTATTTCCTGCCATCGACTACTACAACATGCACTTTGCATAAATGCATAGAAGGTCCTTGACTGAAAACTGTCGCCAGATCAGGCAAGTTATGTTTTCTTTACAGCACATAGTCTCACATTAAATTTGGGTTTATTCAGTTTCAGTTATTCATACACAAATATTCACATGTTGATCATCGTCAGTTTATATTATTATTATTTATACATTTGCTGGCAAGAATGTCATGGAGGTGTCCAGAGATAATAGGCGGTGTCACACAGAGGCCAAAAATCCGGATTTTAGTTATCCACTAATTGCTGTCTGTCATCAAAATCTTCTAACGAAGCAAGAAAATTCTCCCTTGAAAGGATTTTTCAATGGATTTTTTAAGGGATTTTTCTGTGTGACACCGCTTATTGTGTGCAGCAAAGGGGGGGGGGGGGGGGGGGGGGGGGGGGGGGGGTGGGGAGAAATATCCTCTGTTTGTCTTAACTGTCCTTTGATGGCCCTTCCACTCTTCCTTCCTTTGTTCTTCCCCTTCAAAGATCAAAAAATGAAATGTTGAGATGGGTTCATATCTTGCTTAGATGACAAGTCAGTCACGAGCTAGCTACACCTCAAGTACCATTCTGTGCCTGGGAGAAGAGTGCAAATCATTTGTCGGAAGTCGGAAGTCAGGAGGGGGGAGGGGGAGGGGGGGCGTCAACTCTTTTAAAACCATATCAGTGAACACCCTTCTGGCTCTCAGCACATACAATCTCACAGTGAAAAAAAACACGGGGGCTTGGGGCGAAATAGCCCCCGAAATGCCCAAAAGAGCCCCCGAAAATCAGAAAAGATCTCCTTAAATTTGCATAGAGTTCAATGCAAAACAAATTTTAGAATGTTATTTTCATGCAGGTAAGCTTGAAAAGTAGCCCCCGAAAAATGAATATTATTTTTTCCCTGCAATCTTAAATCGGGATCGAATACAGTTGGTCTTTCTTGGTAGGGTACCTTCATTTTCAGGTTATCATGAATCAAAGTTCCAGTGGAAAACCCTGTGCCAAGGAAAATATATTTGTTTATGGATAGATCGTTGCTTTGGCTGAAATAAGTACTTCATTTCTCCATTACATATATTTGGTTACTGGTTTTGCGAGTACAGGTATTCGCTTATGTACACAAGCAACATCCATTTGCAAAACCAGCAATATCTAAAAAGATTGATGTCAAATTCAACCGTATGATACAACTACAAAAAATTGCAAATCGCACATAACACATACTCTCCATGGAGTCCTCCCGGGGGGCGTTTCACAAAACTTGTCATCAGTGACAAATGACAGTTTTTGTTATAAGCTACTGAAATCCTTGTTTCTGATTGGTTATCAGCAGATTTGTCACTGATTTTTGTTATTTGTCATTGAAAAAAGGCTTTGTGAAACGCCCCCTAGGATTATCTTGGGCTTAGTACTCTAATGCTAAGTTGCCCTTTTCAAAACATACCGCCATATCTTCTAATTTCATTTCATGATCACTTTCAACTGGTTGGAACCTGAATATTCTGGTTTGAACCTGAATAGTCTGGCTGAGTATCGAGGTCATCAACCTAGTCATCAAAGCACCGAGTACATCAACATAGCAAGCACTAGATCTATCCTCTAATGATAGTGACCTTTCCATTGCATGATGTTGTTGTCTGATGCAGAATATTGAATAACTACAGGAAATATTCAAGCAGACCTTGGCTGAAGAGATAAAACGCAAAACTACAATACAGAGCATCTTTGTGTTTGATTTAGTACACATATTTATAATTAAACTAGACACACTACCAGGTCAGTGCTCTGTCGCTTATAATAATTAACCATCTGATAATAAACAGAGAACTTAAATCAGGGTACTATCTGTTTGAGACCAGAAGGGTGTAACTCTGTGTAAAATGATACGACTTAAAGGGACTTGGTAAGATTGTTCAGATGAGAGATAGTGGTGCTAAGGTAGTGACTTCAATGCTAGATGTACAATTAAAGATGATCTGAAAATTTGAGTGAAAACGGACCATTATTCATGGAAAATTGGGAAAAACTGATCTGATCGATTTCTTAATTCTCCCAAGTATATTATTACAATTTAATTACATTCTAGGTGAATGTAAATTGACACAAACCAATAAAATGGCTCTACATTCCATTCCAAGCATTTAAGTGTTGACAGAATTTTTTATAGCCTGTTTTATGTCTTTTTTTCATGGAAAAACGGTTGGGAAAATTCAAAAATGGTTGGGAGAATTTACTGTTAATCACTGTTAGAGGGTGACATACATCGACGCCTTCAATGAAAACCATAGATATCTTCGTGGTTTGAGGATTTTTTTCAGAGGGTTAGTACAGTACAATGTCTGATATACACTCTCATCCTCAGCATTATCTTATATATATATATATATATATATATCTCGCTTTGTCTCTCGTTCTCTCTCCCTCTCTCCCTTTCTCTCTTTCTCTCCCTCTCTGTCTGTCTCTATCTCACACTTTTCCTGGGTCTCCCGTGGTGTCTGCACTATTATCCTCCCTACCTCTCTTCTATATTTCCCTCCAGCCCTATGATGATTGTGGAATAGAATGTTAAGCGAATTTTATGAATTGTATTAATTTGTATATATATATGTGTACACTGATTTTTTAATTCATTCACTGCGTGATATGTCTTAATACATTTTATGTTTGTATAAATATTTATGTTTTTACAATGTACAAAGTTCTGCAATTCAACCATCTGGCTGCAAATTAATTTTTAATAAAACCATTACCATTACCATTACCAATATGGTAAGTAACATTTTATACAAAAATAAAGCAATTTTTCATCAACCTTCAACAATGCTACCAAGTCACTTTAAATCAGGGTACTATCTGTTTGGGACCAGAAGGGCGTAACTCTGTGTAAAATGATATGACTTAATGCCGTCTGGCTCCAGAATCTCGAGATAGTGAAGACGCGATTTGTTACTTCGGGATTATTTCCCAAATCAGAAATAGCAGGCTATTTGGCAATCTGCTGATGAAGACGTGCCTATTGTGGCATGAAAAGGCACATCGGGAACGCAAAATACATAATAGTTGCTATAATGTTATGGCTTTGTGATATCCACCAGTAAATATCTCGACTACCTTGATTACCAAAATAAAAATGATATTTACTTTTGGATAGGCCCTATGTCAAATTCCTATTTTATATTCACTGGTGGGCCTTTTTGTATTCCGAACATATTTTGTATGCCGTTTCATTTTGCTAAAAATGCTGACCTTATAGGGCAGAGAAATCATTGTCTGAAATGGGGAGGGGGCAAAAGGAGGGGTACCTTAAATTTTGAAGTGCCCTTAAGGTAATTTTGATTTAGGAAAGCAAACAAAATTGTCATTTATCGAGGGCCCTTACAAAAGTACCATTTGGTCAATACCTCTAAATTTTAGAAGTGCCTATTTGCCATCGGTTATTTTATAAAAGATCTTTTTAACTCAATATACATGTACAGTCTGAAAGAAAGAAAATCCTATTAAAGTTGTCTGATGGAGAAAAGTGGGAAAATGGGATCACAGTCATAAATTTTCATTTCATTAATCATTAAATTTGCAATACCAAACGACCAAATTATACTGTGGTCTCTCCTCTGTGTTTCAAAGAAAGAAATAATATCTGGCCAACAGCACTACATGTGTATCTCCAGTAAAAAAAAAACTATATAAACGTCAGCAGCTTTATTCATTTCCTTCACTTAATCACCTTGTTTCCAATCTTGGAGTGATGAGACAATTCTCATTAAATTGTTTAAAAAGCACTGAATCTATTTGACTCCCACTGGTGATGGATGGGACAAACATTTCCCTGAATCTGGCATTAGATTTGTGCTGCTTAATATGTCCTCAATGCCAGACACAGCCATTATACACACGCCCACCTACAAATCAATGCCCTTCCCTCCTGTGCCATACGATATACAAAGCACTATTCAACTCCCAGAGTCAGAGATAATAAAAGACGACATATCGTTTACATTTGGAGTGGGAGGAGGAACAGGAGTGTAGGGAATCCTACGGGACTGATTTCACCTGTGAGTCGGTGACGCATCACCTCTCGTTGTCGGCGGTGACGGGCGCGCCGTATCACAAATAATTAAGATTCCACGTTGACATTCAGTACTTAATACATAGAGTAATCTGCTTATGATAGGAGCGGTGAATGATGCGCTCAGGTTGGTAGGCATTTATATGATCTCAGGCAGTTGACACATGTTCTATGCATACCGTTTGGTTGATAGATGACTGGGTGAATACATACATATATGATGTGATGCTGCCAGATGGAAAGAGAATTTAAAGTCAGGTCATGGCACCAATCCAGAGTAATTATCCTTACAACTAAATTGTTTAACTTATTTGCTAAATGATTTAGGGGGCTGTCTGTATGCATGTTTGTGTCATTGTGATCATTTAAGTTTTTAAAGCCCCACTGTCCTACTTGTAGCTACTTGCTCCCTCTATATAGAAAACTTCCCCAATCGGTGCCTGTTGGTCCCCCATGATCCTCTTTTTCTTATGTTAGTTGAGAGCTGAGTTAATGAGATAGCCACCTGTCAGTGACCTTGCTGTGTGGTCTAATCCCCTCTGGCCCAGTAGTATTGACGGTCTTTAAGTGTATTGAGTCACTTCTCTACCTGGGTGACTGAATTTTCAATTTCAAATGTTTCAAGAACTTCTTTCCTTTGGGTATCAAGATGAACTATTTTAAAAACAACAAAAGATAAATAATTTTTGTTAAGAACCCCAGTAAACATTTGATGCATCTGTTGTTTAACAATTCCATTACTTTTAATTGCACTGGCTTAAACGTTTTCATTACCAATTATTAATAGTTTATGGTTACACTTTGATGTACCTCAACGGCAGACTATTTCCTGAGACAGGAATCAAACTATAATCGATGAAGAGGAAAGAGGCAGCTGTTTGGGGGAAAATCCAGCCATAATTTCCAGGCTTTCTCAAATAAAAAGACCATCAGTCTCGAGCTTCTTTCCACAAATTGTCATCCTCATTTGTGCTTGAAATCAATAAACGGACATCTTTAGATTCCCCCTAAGGCGGAAAAAACAACTTTACCAAATATATCTAGGAGTCTTAGGAGAGAGTTCTGTTTCCACTGATCAATTTTTTTTTAAATTGGGATCATGCCTATAAATATTCTCTTAATTATTGATACTTTGTTCGTAAATTGCAAGATCCTTTTTATTCTAGCAGTTTGAGGGGGAGGAATAAACCTTTACAAGCCCTCCCCCTCTTGTTTGCTAACTTCCCTCAAATGTCACATCTCTCTCCCCCCCCCCCCCCTCCCACTGGTCATGACAAGAAATCTCAGTCCATACACAGATAGGAACATATGGGAATACATTATCTGCTGACACACAAAAGCATGTCAAATCTTACATCAAATTCTAAATACTCCTTTAAAAGAACTCCAATGTCTACAAGTGGGCTTTTAAAAATCATGATTTTCAGGGGTTCAAACAATCCTACTCAACTAAATATATTCAATCCAGCATGCGATGCCTCTCAGCCATGGAAACATGCCCTCAATCTACGAGCGCCTCATCAGGAAGACGTTTCTCAGACCATTTCAGAAGCTGGATGCACCCAAGCAAAAACAAAATATTCCACAGAGGATTTCACGCTCAATTACACCGCTCAGAAACTAAGTTAAAACAAGTGACCTGGAAATCAAACCGGCAATGGATGGATGGGGTAGGCAAAAAAATGGGATAAAAATCTATATTTTTTCGAGGTTTTCTAGAAATCTTTGAATTCACTTCCTTTGTAAATGAATTTAGTAAACAAGGGGGAAGTGATTTGGTATTTATCATAACTAGCTTGTTTTGCTGTTGTTGGGAATTGTTATATGTTTTTTTCCGTAGGCTTTTGACATTGTAGTATTAAAACATGGATCAGCTTTGCCAAGAGAATTCAATTCAATTCAATTCAATTTTGGTTTTATTACAAATATACCAAATAAAAAGTCCAAAGACTAACAATAATTGGCTTACAATGTATCATATAAAAATGCATTAAAAACAGTAGATTTAAAAATTCAGTAATAAGTTAAAGTACATTGCTCACATTGTATCATATAAAAATGCATTAAAAACCGTTCATTTAAAAATTCAGTAATAACTTAGAGTATGGAGGAAAAAAAAAAAAAAAAGGGGAGAATGGCGTCCAATCTGCGTGAGATATTATCTGTTCAGAACGAGAAGGGTGTAATTCATATATGAGTTAATGCCCTTCTGGCTCCAAACCGACATTATGATCAAATTGTTTGTTCATTTCTGTGTAAATTTGTGTATGTTATTTCAATAATGCTCATTTCATTAATACTTCTTTTTTTTTTTAATGAGTATTCAATGAATGAGAAATTAAACCCAATCCGAAATTTACCTAGAATTGTTATTATTTTAATTTAACTTTCTTCTTTCTGCTAGTAGTCTCTTTGAACAGATAAAAGGCAATACATCTACTGGATACTACAGAGCAAATTAGAGAGGAGTTTCCTATTCATAACTTTCCTTTTTTTTTTATTGGATATTGCTCAAAAGTTCACTAATTTGTTACTCCTTTTATCCCCTTTGAGATGGATATTTTGTGGCATTGAGTTTATAGACTTTGTACCAGATGCTTTTAGTGTCATGGTAATTAAATATACTTGCATTTTAATGCTCTTCTTGCTTTCATAAATTGATTTCATGTTAATACTCAGACTACAGGACTGGGGCAGATCCAGGAATTTCTTTTAAGGGGGGGGGGGGGCAAAATTCGAAAACAAATATCTAAAAAGCAAAAGGGAAGTTTATCTTGTTTTACAAGCGACTTTGGGACAAAGATTTGAGAGGAAGGATCAGCACACAGCAATCACATTTTAAATGTGCTTTTTGGAAAGGGATATACAGAAAATGAGCACATTCTTGAGACTGTGAACTTACAACTGTTATAAAGGTTGAGTTTTAAAAAGGGGGGCATTCATTAACGGTTGTGCCTCCTCAATCCATCAAAGCTACATAGTGACAAGAAAACAGTGGGTGGAGTCTGTGTCTAAGTGGACCATCATTCAAACAAACAGCAACCTTTAATTGGTTTCTGTTTGTAGAATACACATGTCCTACTGATGCCTAAGATCAGGCCCTATTCATTACAACCTTTTAACAAACATTTCTTGTCTTGTCATCCAATTTACCTCATCTCACCTTATTTGCATAAAATCCTTTCTATTTGCCCCCCTCATCCGTCTATTTGCCCCCCTCATCCATCTATCCTGTTACAGTACAATCCAGTGTGGCTAGTGGCGTAGTGAGTATTTAGTTTGCACACACAAACCCTTGTCGGTCGCTGTGCGTAACGGTGTTTGCACTGTGAGACTATTCTGATGGCACACTGCATAAGCTCTGTACTTTAGCTTCTCCGGACACAGCCAGAAACGGAATGACAGAGCTAGGCTCTGCTCAAGGCTTTAGAAATTGAGGTGAAGTATCAAATTAAAGTCTGTACCTGCAGACTAGGCGAGTGTAATGCCATTATGGCAGGGGAGGGGGTGTCACTGGTCTTATTCAGAGGATGATCATGTATTTGGGCCCAGTTTCATAACTTTTTATCAATAATTAAATGCTAAAATCCTATGACAAACTCATTCTCAGCCAATCAAATGCCATGCTTTCAGTAGATTAAAACAGTTATTTTAACTTGATATTGATAACAAATTTTATGAAACAGTGCCTTGATGCTATTAGCTGATTGATATAGGAGAGATGGTGGAAAGGGGATTTACATCTTTTTATTTCGACCTTTCTTCTCCCCTCCGTTTTATTCTCTCCTGCATTGTCTTTTATTCTTTCATTGTCCTTTCTTTTTCTCTCTATTTAGAGATAAACTTGAGTTCTGGTAAAAAAAAAGAAAATTAATTCTCACAGAATCAAACGAAACTTACACTGAATGTTCAAGATTACAAATAAATGACATGTGCCAAACAATTTTGGAAGAAAATGTATACTGGCTGAGTAATGAGCATAGAAAGACAAGAAAATCAAGGTAGTACTAGCCCCGACACCATGTGTGTTGTCCCATATATAGCTTTCTGTGTACAGTGCTTGTTACTTTACCAAGACTCGGTCAAATTTATTATGATTTTGATGACTCCAGAACCGTGCAGTGCACACCAATACTTACATGCTACATGATCAACTGTTTCTGATCCTTTCCACACCTTTTCTTTCACAATGCAATCGCATTACCAGTACTAAAGTTTATCTTCAAGCATGTGACACCCCCCCCCCTTTTGTAGCTACGCCACTGTCAATGCCTACTATGTCAACTAGAAAGATTGATTAATGTATTCATCTGCCATTCATCAAACGACCATCACTTTAAGCGAGGGGGGGGGGGGGATTCTCTGACATTAACTTGAGACACGATCTGTAAATTGTTCGCTCTCTCCGACTCTTGTAACAATATTTGAAGAGTCAGTTATCCATTTTAGTGAGTGCTTTTCAATGGGACGTGAATATCATGGCATAATTTTCTCAGCATTTGTCATTTGTCTTCACCTATGGTATCCTTCAAATGAAAACTGATCTGTTAAGTTCTCTTACTTTCTCCAATTGCAAATAAACATATTCATAATAATATAGGGCAAATGTACATTATACCCTAGATTTGAAGCGCATTGAATACTATATCATCATTTCAATGAGCACATTTTCTATTGTCTTCTTTTTGTGTGTGCTGTAATGATAAATCAATCCATATTGATAGGGAGAGAAAATGTTTGGATTTTTTTCTCACTTACCTGTTAGAGAAATCCAAAGTAGTGGCACAAGATGAGAATGAAACGGCATATGAAAAGAGAGAGAAAAAAATACAAATATTAATTTAATTTACCACCTGCTACAAATAGCTAGAATGCACTTCAGCCAATTTGAAACTTAAACAAAATCTCACAAATTGTAAACAGTGCCATTAATTGCAGAAAGGAGAAGGAGTAAAATGCAAGGAAAAAAAGAAGAAGGAGGAGGAGGAGAAGGAGAAGGAGAAGGAGAAGGAGAAGGAGAAGGAGAAGAAGGAGAAGGAGAAGGAGAAGGAGAAGAAAAAGGAGGAGGAGGAGAAGAAGAAGAAGGAGGAGAAGGAGAAGGAGAAGGAGAAGAAGAAGAAGATGAAGAAGATAAGAAGAAGAAGAAGAAGAAGAAGATAAGAAGAAGCAGATGAAGAAGAAGAAGGAGAAGAAGAAGATGAAGAAGAAGAAGAAGAAGAAGAAGAAGAAGAAGAAGAAGAAGAAGAAGAAGAAGAAGAAGAAGAAGAAGAAGAAGAAGAAGAAGAAGAAGAAAAGAAGAAGAAGAAGAAAGAAGAAGAAGAAGAAGAAGAAGAAGAAGAAGAAGAAGAAGAAGAAGATGAAGAAGAAGAGAAGAAGAAGAAGAAGAAGAAGAAGAAGAAGAAGAAGATGAAGAAGAAGAAGATAAGAAGAAGAAGAAGAAGATAAGAAGAAGAAGAAGAAGAAGAAGAAGAAAAGAAGAAAGAAGAAGAAGAAGAAGAAGAAGAAAAAGAAGAAGAAGAAGAAGAAGATGAAGAAGAAGAAGAAGAAGAAGAAGAAGAAGAAGAAAAAGAAGAAGAAGAAGAAGAAGAAGAAGAAGAAGAAGAAGAAGAAGAAGAAGAAGAAGAAGAAGAAAGAAGAAGAAGAAGAAGAAGAGAAGAAGAAGAAGAAGATAAGAAGAAGAAGATAAGAAGAAGAAGAAGAAGAAGAAGAAGAAGAAGAAGAAGAAAGAAGAAGAAGAAGAAGAAGAAGAAGAAGATAAGAAGAAGCAGATGAAGAAGAAGAAGAAGAAGAAGAAGAAGAAGAGAGAAGATGAAGAAGAAGAAGAAGAAGGAGATGAAGAAGAAGAAGAAGAAGAAGAAAGTAATAATATTTAAATATCTAAGTTTTCATAAAGAAATTTTAACCAGTAATCATAATAATACCATCAACAACAATAACAGTAATAACAATTATAATTGTATTTTTTTTATTCAGAGCTTTTACAGTATACTAATCACAGTCAGCAGTGCATGATACACAATACTGAATATGATTCACTTCTGAACTTGATGTATGTATGTGAGCATGAAGTACATCAAACAAGTACATTATCCACAAATTCAGCTCAATTATCCCCTGGGTAAGAAAGCCGATTTAACCTTCTGCTAACAAGTGCGTATTACATCACCAGAGCACAAGTAATGATATCCCTGAGTTAAATCCCTAATTAATTGTGACACTACTCATAATCAAGTTACCCAATGTAATTAATGGCTTTGCCAGTTACCTTACATCTTTACAACCCTGCAGCTCTCTCTCTCTCTCTCTCTCTCTCTCTCTGAAATGATTTTGTTGGTCTATCTTTCTCACTCTCTATTTATACTGTTGTATCAACGGTCTCATCTCAATATTTTCCTCTCTCCCTAAGTAATTTTTTCTTCTGATAGCCCTCCCTCTCCCACCCCCTCAACTTCTCTCTTCTCTTTCTCTCACTCTTTCCTTCTTTCTCACTTGCTCTCCATCCCCTCTTTCTTTTGTTCAGTCAATCTGTCTATCTCTTTGTCTCTCTCTCTCTTATGTTGAATAAAACAAAGCAATAAATTGGCAAAATACACTACATCATCATTACAGTCCTGTGTACAATGCCCTCTTGCCCTCATCTTCACACCCCCCCCCCCCCATGTTACAAAGAGACCTCCAATAACAATATTCTCGGCAAAAAATTAGCGCCCTTAATCCAATTCATTAACTCGCCCTGACCTGGCGCAAATGACAGCTATCTGGCGAAAATGACCGAAATTGCAATTAGGAAGGAGAGGGATCATATCATGCTAACAGGCTTCTCCTTCAGTGAGAGATGAGACATGAGAGATCTGATACAGGTACGCTGATGACAAGATGAGCTACGTTTCATCTCGAGTATTAATTCTGATGCCACGGTGCTTCCGATATGCAAAAATTCATGCTATTACAAATATTTTCACAGAAAAAAAATATTTCCCATTACACATATTTTGCTCTTGTTCCTTTCTTGATTTGTACAGTAAATGCTTGCTTCTTATCATACATTGGCTCTTTGTACAGGGACTATCATTCCAAACTTAAAGGGCACATACAGGTAGATACTGTGAGGAGTGGATCAGTAGCATGTAGCCCCCCCCCCCCCCCTCTCCAAGACACATTATGAAATAAAAGAAACGAGAGAGAGAGAGAGAGAGAAAAGAGAGAGAGAAAGAGAGAGAGAGAGAGAGAGGGGGGGGGGGGAGAGAAGAGAGAAAGGAAAACATGAACAAAAGATACAAAAACTCAATAATCCGTATTGGTGGCCTTGTAAATCTGCATTTGATGGTGCCCCTCCTCCAAGATACTAGCGCCCCCACAAGAGGTGGACCCCAGCTATGCCACAGGGTTTGACCATATGGGGGGGGGGGGGGAGGGGTCCCTCTTTCACATGTCTCTCAATCCAACATTGTATTGCCACAAATAAAAGCTATCTCTCCAGGGCACAGCATGTGAGAGAGAGAGAGAGAAGATCTAAATGTTCTGATAAGTCCATACGCATCCCTGATATCAATGCATCTGGGGCGTATCTCAGCACCTTATCATCACAGAATTAAATACGCTTGCTACCGGAGTCAAACGGATGCTCAGACAAGTGATAGAGATGAATGATCTGGTTTGCTTTCATACCAGCGGCATAGAGTAAAGGAGCTGTGTCGTCCCTCCCCCCCCCCCCCCCTCCTCCAGTATGCTGCCTGGATCCATGTTATACCACTGTTTCCCACCAATACACCATGCAAACCTTCAAAGAGTGTAGAACTATTCATATACATGAAGTGAGGAAACGACATGAACGGCCATTTTATTTGGCAATACAAATCACTGAATTGATTAAACACCAATGTAAAATACAAGAAGGCTTATAAACAGTTCATACAAAAGGAATGAACTAAAGCAAACCGAACTGAACTGGTGATCAGACAAGCGACAACAAAAAACGTACTGCTTTCCTATAACACCAATAATGTATTACAAGAGATTCAGATGGTTCATTCACATTTGAGGGATTGCTTCACCGCCAGATATGAGGAGTGAGGGTGACTGGTTTGGATTCCACACCAATCAAAATATTTCCTGATATAAAACCAATTTTTGTCACCTGTCTGATAACAATTTCACACATTTTATTCCCAGTTGATCCTTCCATATGAATGAGTATTAGTAGCCCAGATTCTTTCCGTTATTATATCACTTATTTTTCCTTCAATCGCCTTTGTCCCACTCCCCTACACGTGTCTCACAAAGAGTGTGATGTCTCCATTAATCCCCGAACTTAGAAATATAAGACCTTGATTTCTCTTCTTTTTTTTTCTTTTTTTTTTGGGGGGGGGGAGGAGCTACTACTCTAGTAAACTTAAAACTTAATATGTAATAATAGTAATAATAACAATAATGCAGACATTTGTAATACGAAACATATCCATCCCGATAGTGCTGAAGGCATCCTAATCTGTTAGATAAAATATGATTTTAGCTTCACAAACTTTTTCGATCTATACTGTAGCCCAACTCATATCTCAGGCTCTGCATCCAACAGGTTACACCCCTTACAAAAGGAGCCATTTTTTAAGAAATTTGTCTCAACAAAGGGGTCTAGTTATTGAGGAAGGTGGTCTTTCTGGCCTGTAGAGGGTCACCCCCCCCCCCCCCCCCACCGAACCCCCATTTATGTGTCAAGCCATATGAATAGATGTGGATCTGCTTGGCTACAGAGTTGCAAGGCAAGTGAATAGAAGCTTGCGATACTTTGTATTCATTTATTACACATCATGTAATGATACTTTCACAAATCTGAACCACTTGTGAAATTTGTGAATGTTTCTTGCTCCCAAAATATTTCTGACTTACAGGAGTTGGTAAATGAAATACTTCCAAACTCTGCAATATTTCTATAAATGCATTCTATTAGTCATGATGAACATCATATGATTTCAAATCTCAATTGTTCTAGTGTGACAGTGACAGGCAGAAGGAACATGAGTAGATAACCTTGATTCAAACTGGCAACCTCTAAAACTCTAAACATTCAAAAAGGATGAACGTCTCTTTCCGCAACTTCCTGCATCATTCATTCTCTTCAGCGAGAAGACATGGGGGATGGACAAGAAGAAGACAGAAAAATGGTAATTGACATTTTCTTGAATAGGTACTTGCAAACTTCCATTTTCTAGTCATTCGTTGAGAGGAATGATGTCCCTCCACGGCACGCGTCAGAAACTTAATAACAAGGCACGCTTTAATCGAGTTAAACCCTACATAACCATATTATTCACACTTGTGCTGTATAGGGAACCTTTTTTTCTCCTCTTCTTCTTCTTTTCTTCCGGAGAAAAAGAAGCTCGGACAGTTGAGAGAAAAACAGGGTGGTTTACAAGGAATGACCTGTTCTCGTTGCGAGAAAAGTCACGCTATCGATCGCGACGTAAAGCGTGAAAATTTTGGCATGGATTGATTAGTGAGGAGAGCTCCTGATAACATGAAAAGGTGTTGGGTTATCGATGAGTGCAGTACGTTCTCTTCAGCTTCCTATCTTTTCTATCTCTCTCATCTATCTATCCTCCTTCTATGTTTCTCTATGACAGCCCACCCCCTTCGCTCTCTCTCTTTTTCTCTTTCTCAATCATCTATCCTCCTATGTTTCTCTATGCCTGCCCACCCCCTTCTCTCTCTCTCTCTCTATCTATCTCTCTCTCTATCCCTCTCTCATTCATCTATCCTCCTATGTTTCTCTATGCCCGCCCACTCCCTTCTCTCTCTCTCTCTATCTATCCCTCTCTCATTCATCTATCCTCCTATGTTTCTCTATGCTCGTCTATCCTCATATGTTTCTCTATGCCCGCCCACTCCCTTCTCTCTCTCTCTCTCTCTCTCTCTATCTCTCTCTCTCTCTCGTCATCCCTTTTCCTCTCTCCTTCTTCCTCTCTGTTACTTTCTATAAATCTCCTATTTATAGACTCTTTCATTTTCTATCTCCCCTTTCTTTCTTTCCCCTTATGTTCTACCTCTGTCTCTCAAACATTATATCCATTCTCCTATTTATCTCTCTCTTTCTCTCTCTCTCTCTCTTTCTCTCTCTCTCTCTCTGTCTCTCTCTCTCTCTCTCTCTCTTTCTCTCTCTCTCTCTACCCCCCCCCCCCCATTGTACTCTGTCTTCATGCCTGCCCCCCCTTCTTCTCCCTCCTCTTCCTTCTCTCTACTCTTCTCTTCTTCTCTCAGCTCATGTTCCTTTTCTCTCCGTCCACTCGAAGCAACTATAATTCTATTAAACCTAACAATCAATGTCCTTGTCGAATGCCATGATTTCTATGCGCCCACATTACACACGTCAGGCCATTGAAAGTTTCACTCTATAGGCTATACATCCGTAGCAATAGCGGCTCCGTGTACTGGAAAATCTGATGTAACGACACTGAAAATCAGATGTCCTGAAATCTTGTGTCCTGAAATCTTGTGTCCTGAAACCTTGTGTACTGAAACCTTGTGTACTGAAAATCTGATGAACTTGCCAATCTTGACCAGGTTCATATTAACCTACCGGATCAGGACAAAATGCCTACAATTTAGAGTTAGACAAATCTAGCAAAGCCTTTAGCAAACTTGTGCACATGTTTGTTGTATTACCATCTTGAAATGTTTGCTACAAAGTTATCAAAGTGTAACTTTAAGGCATTTTAAGTCATTGAATTTATAAACATACTAGTTAGTTTAAGACAAACAAATCAATCTAAATTGTGCACACATACATTCTTGTGTTTTATTACAATATAGCATTAGAAGCCAGATAACTGTCAACATGAAAGTAAGTATTAGAAATAATAAACTTATGGGAAGTTCAAAAACAATTTTAGCCTGAAATACTGGTAATTTTCTTTCCATCTATGTTGCATACACTGTACAAGTACAGGTGTAAATTCCGTCCAATTCAATCTTTACAGATATAAATATGCTATGAATTACAATCTCCTGCTAGTGGTGTCAACTTTGCAATCCCAATATACATCTCCTGAATTCATCATGTTTCCTCCACAAGTAAAGTGATGTGTTGATGAATAACAAGAAATTAGAATTCTTGTACATGACTTCATTCAAAGTGCATAAAACGACACAAACAAGCCATCAATCTTGTCTCCCAATTTCAACCAAATTCATTTTCACGCTCGAACCTCGAGGGCCGAAAGCTCAGATCTTAATCAGGATGATTGTATGGTAGCTTGGAAAGACAGACAGCGTATTCGTTCACAAGGAAAATAAAACTTTGTCTCAATAGGATACTGTTGCTTGGGTGATACAAATCAAAGTCCTGCTGTCCATAATGTGCGGTTCCCATACAGAAGAGACAGTTAGTGGGACTATACGAAGGACATTGTAATGAGCAGACTTCTGGAGGTGCATACTTGCACCAATGTGGTGGTAATGCTTGTAATATAATACCAATACCAATAATACTAATTAACATAAAAGGTACTAATGTTTACTATTGTTTATATGAATGCAGCAGCTCAATCCTGATGTTATTTTGCTATTTCTCTACAAAATTCAAGGAATTTTCATGATTATTGTGTGTGAAGGGAGGGGGGGGGGGGGGGCTTACCAAAACTATAAGGGACTCGAGTTCTTCCTCTCTTCATACCACAAAGTACTAAACTCCATCTCCCTGTTCATTACACAGTAAAGCCTTACAAACTATCCAAAACAACTGTGTGACCCATGCCCTTTGGCCCTTGACCTCTGTCTGACCACCTGCCTAGGACTAGTCATTCTCAGGTCCATTGTCAAAGGTCCAGGCCCAATGCAGAGTCTCCCAACTTCATCCAATTAGTTCTCTTCATGGGGTCCAGTCAGTTAGTCTAAGAGTAAATGCCCTTTCTAGGAACAATTTACAAAGCTAAACAAGAGGAAGAGAAAATACTGATTTTGGTTGTTGAATTTGAATCTATTGATTCCATCAAGGATCATAACATTTGGTTCTCAATTAATACTGAGAAATTTTTCCAAAATAAGATAGGCCTAGGTCTAAGTTTTTCCTTTGTTAAAATTGAATGCAACTTAATTTGAACACCAAGGCCCCCGTCTTACAAAGAGTTACGATTGATTCCATTGCAAGTTTGCAAGTCTCCTATCTCTTATGTACATAGTTGCGATAGAAATCAACTCTTTGTAAGACAGGGCCCTGGCTTAAAGGTAATACAAAGTTCTGTGAAATGTTGAAAAATGGGTGGATAGTGATTCTTTAAAATTTTGATATATTTTGATGCCCCTGTGGATGTATTAAAGTACTAGAAATTTTAGCCTCTAAAACACTTCTGCTTTCGAGAAAAATTGAAAATAAAGATTTACTGGTGCTCCCGGTAAATTTTGATAAATTTCAAAAAGCTCCTACGGCCGTACAATGGTAGCTGCGACCATGAAAATCTCAGAATATGTAGTTGTGGTATATAATTTACGAACGGGAATAGCTTATCGGTCGATTTTAGTCAATAAACATTGTTTTATAGCTTAATTAATATCTTGACCTGAGAGGGAGCTATTCAACATAAAGTGTTTATTATTTACAATTTCATAACTTTAGAGTTGATTTCGACCGCGACAACGATCACTGAATATTATGGGATCGCATATGCTTCCAATATGTTAATTTGAACCAAATTCATGACCCCATCCAAAAACTTTGTATTACCTTTAAATAAAGTGGTATATATGGCCTAACGAGTCTGAAAATATGCCCAGATATTTTGATAGCTCTATACATGATGTAGACTACCAGGCCTGAGATGAGACCGAGAGATCAACTGAGACATTATTTTCTTCTTCACTATTTTGAGGGGGATGCAGCCAGACCAGCTAGAGCACTCGATCCTCCCCCTCATACGTCTGTTCATTATTCAGATTATCTTTCGATACATAGTGCGTACATGGAAGGAAATGGCAAAATATTAACCTGCACGTCTTCCATGGATCATTGCTTCTGATGGAAATGATTTCACGTCATACAAGTCTCAAAATAATTTTTCTATTTTCGCTGATATAATTATGTCGGCCCACATGCATGTCTGATTGCAGAAAGTTGCAGACCCCAAATCAAAATTCAGCAATTCAAAATATGAGATATTCAATTCAGCAATAGTTACAAGGCAGATAAAATGTCTATGAAATCCAATGCAACTGCCCTGGGTAACCAAAATGGAATCTACAAGTTGGTGGTTTATAATTGCATGTATATATTCTACACACGCATTAGCTCCGTTTACACTCCAAGCTAAAAACAGTCATTAGGCCTGTTTTTATCAGCTCGAGATTGCCAAATATCCTGCTATTCAAACTATCCCGATCGCAAATTATCCAGTTAATTTGCGTCTTTATCAGCCCGAAGTTGCAATTAGTGGGATATATTTGCTCGAGATAATCATCCCAAGATATCTTGGGCTAGTTTGCTAAATATCGCTCTATTTGTCCAGTGCATCCCCACCAGCCCGAAGACTTGCACTATGCGCAAACTATGCTGAGCAATATATCTTGAGCTCGAGTTTCAAGTTTCGAGGTCAAGTCTTGAGATGATGAACAGCCTTTTCACACACAGCTAAAATTCATCGTATCCAGAGATGATTAGTATAAACATGTTTAACACAACAGTTTTGAACATGTTTATAGAAAATGTTCTCAGTGTGAACATCGTTTATACGATGTTGGGATAGATACGAAGTCGCGATGCATACGCCCCTAAAAGCAGGCTGCGGATACGAAGTTCGTATCTAGTGAGCTTGACATTTTGTGTGTGAAAGGTTATTCCTGTTTAAACGTGTTTCAGACGTGTTTAAACTGGATGGAGCGTGCACTTTGATTGATATGGCATGACCTTCAATGCGCAATGGCACTACTGCGCATTTTACGAGCAGTAGTTAATCACAAAACGATTAACGATCGCAACGAAATTTCTGTGTGTGAAAGGCTCGTGATTAGTTTAAACACGTTTCAAACACGTTTATACTAATCATGTTTATAGAATTTTAGCTGTGTGTGAAAAGGCTGAAAGACGCGATTTGTGACTTAGGGATTATTTCCCAAATCAGAAATAGCGGGCTATTTGGCAATCTGGAGCTGATATAAACAGACCCATCTCACAATCCAGAGTTCTGTTAGAAGTTGATAAGCAACTAACTACCCATAAACACAACAAAAACCCAAATTGAAAAACCCACCTCTGGAATGGGTTTTTCGTTTAAGTGGTGCATTCACACAAACTCACAAAAACACACAGAGGTACTACCAAACTCTGATGGTTTCTTAGGGGATTTCTGGTAGTGTGAATGGCAATCAAAATAACTGATGGTTTTTCAAACTGATTTCTGAGCTGTGTAAATAGGGCCTATTTACCTGAGTGCAGGTGTAATTGATACATATTTGTTTGGATACAGGTTGGTGGTGAGAATATTATCACCATGTCTCTGCATCCATTTCAATGTTAAAGGCTATCTGTAGAATCTGCATAAAAATTGAGCAGATACAGATATGTTGTATGCTGCAAACAGCTATCAATGCAGATGTTTTTTTGTATTTTTCCCTAAAAGAAAAATACAATCGAACAGTTCAAGAAATATAGGATGGTTTAAAATCATTATAGAAATGACAATAACAAGGCAGCTGTTTTTAGCCTCTTTGATTGAAAAAGAATGAAGTCACAATATCTCTATGGGTGCGTTTATTGGGTCTTGCCACTAGATATGTACATATCATACCCCACTATCATACCCCACTATCGAACCCCACTATACGAAAGTGATTTGCTGGATGTCGCATTTATCGTCTCTTCACGATTCAAAATGAAGGCCTTGTGTCTGTGCAGCTGTTTTGACCCGGGGAAGCAGACAGTTTCTTGGAGGTCAACTACACACACATGCTTGTACATAACACATGGCACGCGCTAGCCTCCGAACCGGAAATTAAACTGGGTGGTCCGATTTGTATGTGGGGTTCAAAACAGCTTTGCGTTTATCATCTCTCAGAAACTTGATTCTGGCTGTATGTCACATACAAAACACACCTTTTTGCGTCTTTAGATATGCACATATCTTAAGCCCTTTAAAAAAGGCTTTGCGTTTATCACCTTCTAAATTTGCCTGAAAGACGTTTGAGAAACCTGATTCTAGCCAAAAATTTGGTCAATAAATGCAACCTTAAACTCCTGTTTCTGTAAGTAATGAAAATATTGTAACTACTACTCTAAATTCTAATCTTCTCATTACTGGTACATTGAGTACATACAGATTTGCCAATATCTCACACTAACATTTCTGAATTTCACAGTCGATATGCTATCAAAATGAAGTGAATTCTTTAATTGGCTTTCAGTGAAAGAGTGCAAAATATGACGATTTCTAATCATCTAATTCTAATTTAGTGCTAAACCTGTCATTCATATCATTATCCTCAGGAAACAAAAAATGATGATTGAATTCATTGTTTCCCTATCGTCTTGATGGAGCATAGATGACACAAATATTCTAACAGATTAGACGTAGAATGGAGGTTTTAGATTTGTTTGTATTTATTACCTGACTGTTAAGAAAGCATGGATATACTTGTAAGTAAGCAACCAGGGGAACCATGGCTTTAAGTTCTCTCCAAGGAACTTGATAATTAATGCCTCACAGAAGGGCACTAGCGCATTGACTTGGTTTCGAACCCAGGACCTCCCAGTTATGAGACCACTGCTCTACCTACCACTGAGCCATCGCGCCTCCTCATTCTCATGGCTACTAAAACCCAGCCACATTATCCCCCTCACATATACCTTTAAAGATTTGAGCGTACATCGTATCTATCACTGTACATACAGAGTTACTAGAGTAGACAATATTTACAATAACAACAAACATATGCTAACTTAATTATGTAGCAATATGGATGCAGACACTGCGGCTACGTATACCCTCACTGCTGTATAGCCCTGCTTAGCCCACACTAATCTGTCTCTATATGCAGTATAATAGAAGAGAACTATACTTCTCAATTGTATTGGAGAGATATTGAATAAAATTCTACGAGCACTGTCTGTTATCATTAATATTTGTTTGAAATCAAATGATCATATATTGATTTTGCACTCCTATGACAGCTAATTCATTCTTTTTTAATAGAACAGCTTTTCAATGGATTTTTAACCTGAAATTTGTCAATTTGACTAGAATTAAATAATCCTTAAGATTGTAGATTCAAAATAATAGCAGTATCCAAACTGTAATACATCAGAGAATCAAATTTACAAGAACCCTAACCGGTGCACTACAAGTTTCTTTTGTGTAATCTTACTAGAATTAACATAGTTATGACATACATACATGCAGTTTTTGAGCCTCAAGTAGCGCCTGGCTGGAATGCTCCCCAGGGAGTGGAGATTGTGCACACAGTGTGTGCGGGCAAGTACTGAATCCAATGACCGGGGTAATAGTATATTTGTAAAGCGCTTAGAGACATTTGTAGTAAGCACTATATATAAAAGCTAAATATTATTATTATTATTATTTCCGGATTTGTAGAAAATTAATCTAGACTCCATGTATTTTTAAAGAGAATATGTTAATGGTTAATTTCAGAAGAAGAAAAAGATAACACTCGAAAAATCATCCAGATATGTCAAATTATTCCAAGCTCTTCCTGCATGCAGGCCCTGCTATCATTATTACACTAGCAATGGCCAAGCAAATATGTACACCCGGGTGGAGAGTGGCAAATGTGGATTAAAGATAAACTCCAGTACTGGTAAAAAAAAAAAAAATAGTTCTCACAGAATCAAACGAAACTTACACTGAATGTTCAAGATTACAAATAAATGACATGTGCCAAACAATTTTAGAAGAAAATGTATACTGGCTGAGTAATGAGCATAGAAAGACAAGGAAATCAAGGTAGTACTAGCCCCGACACCATGTGTGTTGTCCCATATATAGCTTTCTATGTGAGTGCTTGTTACTTTACCAAGACTCGGTCAAATTATTATGATTTTGATGACTCCAGAACCTTGCAGTGCACACCAATATGCATTACCAGTACTAAAGTTTATCTTTAATGTCTTGCTACAGGACATTCGTGCCAAGCTTGGATTCAAACCCTCAAACCTTGGATTGAGAGTCAAGTGAATGAGCCATTATACCATGACAGCTCTAAAGATACATTTCACACTTTTAAACTGTGGTTCAATAGTTCTTCACTTGAAGACAGGTGTATATACACAAAAGCGGAAATTTGGGCAAATTACCATGAGGAAATGGCTCACAAGTTGCTTGGATCTCGTATGAAATCACAAGAAGCTACAGAACAGGAGAACAGGTGAAATTACAAAAGAGAAGAGTTATTGACAGTTTGAGTTGTTTTTCCATTCATTTCTAGACAACCAAACTTGACTGAGGTGTGGAACTTCCAAAACAGCAGGAAAAACAAGATCAATGGCTATCAGAAAAAAAATCCTCTGTCTTTTGCTCCACATTGGCTCCTTTCAAAGCATTAGATAGGAATTGACTCTCAACATGGCATGGATGAAAGTTTGCGTGAACGAAAGCAGGAAATCAGAAAAACATATTAGTGCAAGTTCAAGGGAAATTTAATAAAGAATCAGATAATTATGAATTTTTGCGCTCAACATATTTGACTGTCTCTTTTGTTTCACTTTCATCATTTCACATTAACATTTTCTGTTCAATATCTGAGGAACTAATCTTTAACATTCTGTTAATTATGAACTATGAACTATTAAATTTCCTTGACAGGGAATTTCCTATAGACTAGTTGTAAAGTTTGATCTCATGACCCCCACCCCCCCCCCCCCCCTCCACCCCCTTTCAAAATGCTCTGCTGTCGCCCCTGAACCTACATGTAGACATGTGCTACACATTCACCTAGCAAAACTCTTTGCACTTTTGAGCAATGTTTAACAGCGGTAGATACTGTCATTTATCATGATAGGCCACATTCATTACTTATCAGGACTTGAGCGCACGATCGAGTAGCATAAGTCCATACACATTCTGTTAAGTTAATTGCCTTCTAGCTTCTTGACAATGGTTGATAGCTCATCATTAAACTCATCCGTCATCACGGTGATACTGTACTTTTCCTTCATGATTGGGCTAACATTTTTATTTGATACTGGAGTACAAGGAATCTTATTTGACTGAAATACCTTTCTGCATAAAACTTAAATATGTCTTAATTCAAAATCTCACCCTGTAAACTCATTCTGTTTCATTTCAAATGTTCAAACCGTGCATCTTATCTCAATATAGGCCTATCATATTTCTCTATATTTTTTCTATCCCTCTGTGCCTCATAATATAGTTCACTAGATCAATGGCGCATAACAAATGCTGTATTTATTATTATTATTATATTGTATATACATAAGGCCCGTCTTCACTATCTCGAGATTGCCAAATATCCAGCTATTTGAACTATCCCGATCGCAAACTATCCAGCTAATTTGCGTCTTCATTAGACCTAAGTATCAATTAGCTGGATAGTTGGTAGGGATAATATCCCAAGTTATCTCGATCTAGTTTGCAAAATATCCCATTATTTCCGAACTAGCGGGATAGTTTGCGACCGTCTGCATTAGACCTAAGTACGGAGTCAAATATCCCGATCCCATCATGCACAACGATTTCCGGTTTTCTGTGTTTACTAGTTGTACTAGCGCGCGCACATGCGATCTATACCGCTCAACCGGAAATCGTTGTGCATGATGGGATCGAGATATTTGAATCCGTACTTCGGTCTAATGCAGACGGTCGCAAACTATCCCACTAGTTCGAAAATAGTGGGATATTTTGCAAACTAGACCGAGATATCTTCGGATATTATCTGGATAGTTTGCGATCGGGATAGTTCAAATAGCTGGATATTTGGCAATCTCGAGATAGTGAAGACACGCCTTCAGAGGTGGTGTGGTCTAGCAAATCCGTGGTGGAGCACTAGCATACTCTGGCAAGACAAATATCCATGACCACCAGTCACACTTCACCCAGGTGAGATAAAAACATAGACCGGTATAGGTATCAACTAGAAGAAATTCCTAGAATGCCCCTACACATTACCAGGCCAGCATGGCTAAGGCTGAATCACTGTGCATATGCCTGTATGTATATGATGATGCAATACATGTATAAGACCAGAATATCAAAATAAATGAAGTTTAAATCAAATTAATAATTTTTCTCATCAAATCTGGATTGCCTACCTCCGGGTCTTCAGCAGTGCAGGCATTCATAATCTGAAGCTTGCGGTATATTCCTAAAGGTCATCGACATCATCACACTCCTGGCTCAGAGGTCGTTAAAATCCTGAAAAGTCGCGAGAGGTCATCCAGGGTATATACAATGAATCAAATTAAGCATTGAATTCCAGCAACAATGATTACTATTTAAAGTGATAATCAACACCCTTGATTAAATTCCTTCCTTGGTCTCTTACTGCAGCATTCCCTTTTCTCCTTCTTCTTTTTCTTGTTCTGGTAGATCATTAAATATCCAGGTAGGTCGTGCAAGGTCACTCAGGGTATTATTAATGACATAAAGTTACAGAATTCCAGCAATGATCACTACTCAAGGAGATAATGAACAGACACTCTGATTAAACTCCACTATCAGGTTTCCAACTGGAGCATTCTCTTCTCCTGTAGATCAGTAAATATTTTGAGGTCATGAGAGGTCATGAAAGGTCATGCAAGGTCACTAAGATAATCCACCGATCAGATTAACAACATCATGCCTTACTCCTTCTCTGATTTCAAGGTTAAGTTGGTCTCTCACTATTTTTTGTCACAGACAATAGTGTTGCACTTATTCATGTAAGTGCCTATAGGCCTACACCTACTTGAAAGAAGTATATAACAGTCCTGGTAGGTCATGTGAGGTCATCCAAGGTCAAGTGAGGTCATCCAGGACTACACTCCAAATCAAATAATATAATCCACTTTTCATTATTCAAATTCAAGTTGTTCTCTCTCCAATTTTTTTTTTTACCGAAGAACCCTTCTTGATCTACTCCTCAAAGGGAATGTGTAACTGTCCTGAAAGGTCACAAAAGGTCATTCACAGTAGAAATCTCATTAAATGATAGTATCCACAAAGTCAGAAGTACTGATCACCGAGTAACAAAAACAGAGACTGCAGCACATCAAGCAGCTGACTGACTCCACAATCCCCTGGCTACATTTCAATGAAGTGCTGCAAAAAACAAACTCATACGAAACAGGAGTATATATTCCACTTGTGAGCGAGCTCTCCCTGGGTAGGCTATTTTACATAAAAATGCAATCTGAGGGGTCGATAGAGGTCGTCAGGGGTCATCAAAAATAGCTACTGGGAGAAGTTCAACAAGCTGATTAGAAGTACAGAGAGTCTCTGGGAAGTTTAAAGTGACAAATCTGCTCAGCTGCGGAAGAAAACAAACCGCAAACGTTTCGCCGAAACTGTGTATGGGTAGGTACAGATGAAAATGAACTGCAGTGGCAGAAATGATTAGCTGAGGTCATCTGAGATCATGTTTCAGGTCATTTGAGGTCAGGCTGTATGTTCTTATCAATATCACTCTCTTTTTCTTCCTGAAGTTGAAGTACACATATTAAACATGCAAACATGTATGTGCAACTTATTGTAAAATAGTAGATTTGTTGGCTGTATAGATGTTTTTAACTCCAGATGTTAATGTATACATTAAGTAGATACTTGAAATAAATAAAGTTCAAAGTTTACCAAAGGTCAATCAAGGTCAAATATACATACACAAAGGTTGAAAAATAAGATAAAAAGGAGCATTCAAAATATCTTTCCATAATGGCACCAGTAAATTCAAGTATTAGACCAATCACCTGTATGAACTAATTTCAAGGATAACTCATCTTGCATGAATGAATGTCAGGTAGAGCTCACACAAGGTCAGAGGTCACCTTTTAGAGATAATCCATATACTTAATCCACGTTTCAAGGCCACCACTTTCCCTAATGATGGACATGCAGGTATATGCTCACACTACCACTATCCACATCTGAAATATCCATTTCTAATTTCAGTTGAGCAACATAGGCACACATCAGGGTCACCAAAAGGTCGCTAATACTGCAGTCCAGTCCAACAAGTCGCTCAAGGAGCTCTGACGATATTTTCCCAAGAAGATATTAAATTGTTATAATGCAACATGCAAACACTCGCCCTGAGAGACTGCCGACAAGGGATGACGTGAAGCAGTGGATAATTGAATACAATCACTATCCAGGCCAGAACATGCTTTAATTGATTAATGGAAGCTGCCTCCGGTACTTACAAAAGAACAATGTTAACCATTAGAACTGCAGCATGTACTAATGTGAGCGAGGCTTGAAGTAACCTAGAGGAGAGGGGCAGATGTATGCTGTGGATGCAATTACAGATATCATTGGCTATGACATTTCTACCGCTCATATACCGCAAAACAGACAGACCTGCATGAATCGCACCTATGCGTGCTGGTCGAACGAAACCTGATAAAAAGCAAATTAGAGGCAATGCCCCAGAAAAAGGATCATGCCACTCACCGCTTTATTACACAGAGAACCCATACACAACAAAACAAAAGGGTAGGTAAGAATAGTTCCTGAAGGTCGAATGGGGAGCGAAACAGTTACATGCAACAGGTAAGGTGACGCTCCTTGCAAGCAACTCTCAAGAAATGTCGACATCCATCAATTCCAGTTGCGTTGAAATAAAAGCTCTGCATTATGAGAAGATCATCGCAAAGTTTCCTTGAGCTTGTGGTGAATAAAGTATTGATTCTGAGATGGAGTCTCTGGTACGTAGACTTCTTCTTAGAATGCTCATTCAGACATGAACATTAAAGAGAGCAGGTAGGTAGGAAGAAGAAGGAAACTCTATTTCTCATTGCCCCGTACACATCACCTGCTTGCATCGTTCTCCTTAATGTGTAGCATGGGATAATCCGCGCAGAGATGCTGCACGCATGCAGGAGGCAAACTAATTCTCCAGCGAGACGAGACGAGAGAGAGAGAGGAAGGCGCATCCAAAGAAGCCTGGCAGACGGAGGATGGCTTACACTTGCATAGCGTGTGATGAGCCAAGGGGCAAGAGAGAGAAAGGGTGAGAGGGAAGGATACTGAGAGAGAGAGAGAGAGAGAGAGAGAGAGAGACAGAGAGACAGAGAGAGAGACAGACAGAGAGACAGACAGAGAAAGAGAGACAGACAGACAGAGAGGGCAATAGTCTGTCTGAAATTCACTGAAGAGGTAGGAAGCAACTCAAGAGAGAAGAGAAGAAAAACATGAGAGCATGATGAAAGAGAGAAAGAATGAGAGAGGAAGAGACAGAGAGGGAGACAACAGGAATTAAAGAGAAGGGAAGAGGGGGAAGAGAGAGATGAGAGTGGATAGAGACAGAGAGTGGTTGCAAGAGAAAAAGTATGGGAGAAAGTCAAGAGGGGAGTAATATACAACAAGAGACATGAGAGGTGCAGGGAGAGAAGGTGGGAGAGAAAAGGTGAGAGAAAGAGGGAGAGATATAATATGAAGACACATTAAAAAGAGATAAAAGAGAAACAGAGAGAGCAGGTATTACAGACCAAGAGAGTTGTCTTAGATGAGTGGAAAGATAATGTTTAAGAGAGAGAGAGAGGAAAGGCAGAGATAGGGGAGAGAGAGAGAAAGATAGATGAGAGGGAGAGAGAGAGAGAGAGAAAGATAGATGAGAGGGAGAGAGAGAGAGAGAGAGAAAGATAGATGAGAGAGAGAGAGAGAGAGAGAGAGAGAAGAGAGATGATGACTTAGAGATGATGGGGAGAGAGCAACAGGCAGGGATACAGATGGAGATCCACAAGTTGCTATGGCAACGGTCAATTTCAAGTTTTGATCCAAAAAGCATAAAAGCTCTATCTTGAGGCTATACCATGCATAAGCTCCGTTCGTGCCCTTCATAAACGCCAGATACTCTCTTTACTCATCAAGACATGTTCATATATGAACAAGCCTAAACCTTCTTTATGTTGTTAGGCATATTACTTACCCAGGCCAGAAGAGATAGGGTGTAACTATCTCTTTTGAAGAGCACAATAACAGCAAGTGTCCAAAGCTGAAATCCAGATATGTATCATTTCATAGGTCCAGACTTTGTATCCTTCTGTAAGGTATAAAGTCACAACATGTTCAGTCTTTCTCTCTTCTCGTAAGAAAACAAAGGTGACTTTATGTGCAGATTCCACAGGTTAGCAGTTGTAGACGAATAACAATATGCATCTATTCCACGTATGTTCCACAACTGTTCATTTGAGCTATAAATCTAACACAAGTCTGCAGAGAATTGTATCATAATGTTTTGTAAAGGCTTGAAAAGTCACAACGGAGGGCAAGGAATAGAAGAGGGATTCCATTCATGCTATTAAAGCATATTAATAATCACAACACGGCATGCATGAGAGGGTCTTATTGATATTTAGTACGACATGGGTCATTACGTCTTCAGCTTGCCAATTTACTGTAACGACCCCCGCGAGTCGATCGGTGATTGAACTCCATATCAGCGAGACCGGGCTTGTGACAGCCGATCGAACGAAGAAAGTAGGCACTTACAGATCCTTGGACTGACAGAGAGCAAAAATGAACTGGTGACTGCATGAGACAACTCTACTATCAAACAAATATTGTGATAAGGAATGGTTTGGGAGCTAATGAATGTCTGCCATTAGCTTTTAAGTACACATATAGAGGAACTGTAGGAGGGGGTGACAATCAAGAGACATAGACTCTGAGGGGGAGTCCACAAGACACTGCAAACATGGTGAGGAAGGGTTTAGCAGAACCCTAGCAACTTACAAACAAGAACCTCTTCCTATGTGCTGCTCTTCTCAAGCTCTCTCTCTCTCTCTCCCTTCCCCCTCTCTCTCTCTCTCTCTCTCTCTCTCTCTCTCTCTCTCCCTCTCTCTCCCTTCCTCTCCCTCTCTCTCCCTCTCTCTCTCTCCCTTCCTCTCTCTCTCACTCTTTCACTCTCTCTCTCTCTCTCACTCTCTTTCTTTATATATATACATATCTCCCTCAGGTTGCTTCAACTTGTACCAAACTTCACAAACCCAAGCAACATACTCTCTCTTTTCCTACCACTCTCATTTCTTACCACTCTCTATCTTTCTCTCTCCACTTCTCTCTCTTTCCCTCTGTCCAGCATCAGGTTTCCTTGACTTGCGCCAAAGATCATCGACTCAAGCTACAGCGATCATCCGCATGCTCAATCGGGCGTCGCACGACGTGAAACATCAGCGAATACTCGATGAGGCCGGGAACCGAATCACAGCTGAGCGAGCGCATTCTGATCACGACTGACGGCAAACAGCCAGACACTCTTGACCTTATACATAATCTAGAAAGATCCTTTTCCACGGCTCTGTTTTCATATCGCGCGTCTACATTATTCGTGAAAGGGAAACAAAATGCAGAGTTGAGTGCAGAGCATGGACTACCATTACCGATTCTACCTAATAAAATGATCATACATATATGTATAGAATTTGTATTCACAAGGAAAGTTGTCAACAGGAATTCAGTTACAACCTGATGAGCTTCAATGCAAGCTCACGTATCATCCGTTGAGACTGAGCTACATGTAGAAGGGCTTTAACTCATATACAACTTTAACACCCTTCTGGCTTTAAACAGATAATATGATCTGATCACATCAAGAAGAGTCAAGAAGAGTGGAAAATGAAACGGGATCTTTGAAGGCAAGTGCAGTCAGTGTCTTGTCTACGATTGACGATTCAGGCTCGTATGACCATACATACACATGAACTCGTTGACAACTTACATTGTACATGTCAAAATACCCTGCCCTACAAAATCAGACCTGCCAACCTCTGGAGTTCAAAAACTGTTTTCCTTAAATCCCCAAAGTTGTATTTTACTGACAAAAGTTGTATTTTACTGACAAAAGTTGTATTTTTAACTAGATGGAACTTCGACTGCGCGCAGTTGAAAATGATGCCTCCGTCATAGAAAACCAAAACAGAAGAAATTTTTCAAATTCAAGTTCAATTGTAATCCATTAACAGGTTCTCAGAATATTGTGATTACAAGCAATTTCTCATATACATATATGACCCTTTGATCTTTGACCTCATGACCCGAAAATCTACCCAGTTCATTGGCTCTGCAAGATGTCCTGAGTTAAATAGTAATCCATCTGTTAGTTCTAATCAGAATGCGTTCACAAGTTATTTTTGCATACATAATGAGCCCATGACCTTTGACCTCATGACCCATGAATCTACTCAGTTCATTGGCTCTGCAAGATACATACATGATCAAAGTTTGGCAGGAATCCATCAGTCTGTTCTAATGAGAATGCGATCACAAGCTATTTTTGCATACATAATGAGCCCTGTGACCTGTGACCTTTGACCTTGTGACCCCAAAATCTACTCAGTTCATCAGCTCTGCAAGATACATACATGACCAAAGTTTGGCAGGAATCCATCAATCGGTTCTTCAGATAACGAGATCACAAGCTGTTTTTGCATACATGAGCCCTATGACCTTTGACCTTTGACCTTTGACCTCGTGACCCCAAAATCAAATCAGTTCATCGGCTCTGCAAGATACATACATGGCCAAAATTGGGCAGGAATCCAACAATCGGTTCTTCAGATAACGCGATTATGAGAACTGGACGTACGGACGTACGGACTGACAACCCGAAAACATAATGCCTCCGGCTACTTCGTAACGGAGGCATAAAAATAAACACAGAGTTTTGCGCGGAATCAATGCCTCTTACAGTTCCTACGTACAGGAAGAATTTTGTTATGGATCATTGGTTGAATATGCATTATTTCGTCACGACTGGTGTATTCCATGAACCAATAAACATCCCCAAATTGCCGATTTGAGATGCTTGTAGGATACTTTACAGGACAGAATGGGCATTTTGCCATTGAAAATGACACACACACACAAATAAAAAAACAATTAAAAAAATTATTTAAAAAAATAAAATTTTGTTGTTTTGGGGGAAAATCATATTTTATTGAGGAAAATCGTACTGTCGTATTTGCTTCAAAAAATTGTACAAAATACGACTAAAGCGTACTGGTTGGCAGGTCTGCAAAATGCAGGATTGGATATTAATAAATTATGTACCTCTGTATCAATCCTTACTCTTCCACATACATGTACATATACTTGCATGTACCAAAAATTAACTTCAAAAGAGTCTTTTAAAAAAGTCTTCAAATATTTTTAGAATCAATGAAGCATTTTATTTTAGATTAGGATCTTCTGTATGTATCTTCTTCTGGAAGTAGTAGTAGTAGTAGTAGTAGTAGTAGTAGTAGTAGTAGTAGTAGTAATAGTAGTAGTAGTAGTAGTAATAGAAGTAGTAGTAGTAGTAGTAGTAGTAGTAGTAGTAGTAGTAGTAGTAGTAGTAGTAGTAGTAGTAGTAATAGTAGTAGTAGTAGTAGTAGTAGTAGTAGTAGTAGTAGTAGTAGTAGTAATAGTAGTAGTAGTAGTAGTAGTAGTAGTAGTAGTAGTAGTAGTAGTAGTAGTAGTGGTGGTGGTGGTGGTGGTGGTGGTGGTGGTGGTGGTGGTGGTGTTAGTGGTGGTGGTGGTGGTGGTGGTGGTGGTGGTGGTGGTGGTGGGGGTGGTGGTGGTGGTGGTGGTGGTGGTGGTGGCGGCGGCAGCAGTAGTAGTAGTAGTAGTAGTAGTAGTAGTAGTAGTAGTAGTAGTAATAATAGCAGTTGTGGTAGTTATAGTTGTAGTAGTAGTAGTAGTAGTAGAGGTAGAAGTAGAAGCAGTAGTAGTAGCAGTAGCAGTAGTAGTGGTAGCAGAAGTGGTAGTAATAGTCCGTAGTAAAATTATTATACAGTCAAACCTGTCTATGGCGACCACCCAAGGGAAACACAGGTTCCTTTTTCAATGAGAAACCTTTTAAAGGTAAACAACAAATGTGGTCTTTGTAGACAGGTGGTCACTTTTAAAAAACAGGTTTGACTGAACATGTAGAGCTTAATTCAAATTTTTCTGAGGACTGTTTTATTATTCATGGACCTGTACATACAATAAAGTACAGTCTATGATTTCAGATCATGGCTCACAATCATACATGTATGTTTTCTGGAGGAGGACCGGCTGTCATCGGTTCAATAACTTTTTGACTGTACATGCCCAGCCGGCCAAGCTATAATTTAAATACCAGCTTGCATGCTCTCATATCAAATCACCACTGCTCATGCACCAAAGGGGGTGAGCTAGGGGGAGTACCTAAAAAATGACCTTGCCATTGGCCCACCTACTTATACCTACTCTGCAAGGATGAAATATAAGCCTTGATCCTCAAGATATGCAGCATCCTCTGAATAACAGATTGGAGTACACATCAATGAGTACGTTCAAGCGACACTTTTTCACCCTAGAAACACTGTTTTCAAAGTCGTTTAGTTTAAAACACGGTTGCGTTCAAGCGATTTCAAGCATTTTTTCCTCGGGTATAAAAATCAACGTGTTTAAAAACGCAAACCTAAAACGCAAACATGAAACGCTGAAAAAGATGCTTTTTGGGGTCACTAAAAATCACTTCAACAAACAGAGATCTCAATCATGATTCTATGATGTCATTATCGTGGCCTGCTTCCGGTTTGAGCAAAACAGCAGCCGACAGTCGACTGTACACACTTCAGAAAGTGCCCACCGAAGTTGACCTATCACTACGAAAATGACAGACAAAGAAAGCGGACAAAATATACAGTTCCTCAGGTAGACAAAGGAACTTCCCTTCACTGCTATTATGTAAAAATGTGTAGAACAGGTGTCACATGCAGATCACCTGTTCTACACATTTTTACATAATAGCAGTGGAGGGATGTTCCTTTGTCTACCTGAGGAACTGTATGTTTTGTCCGCTTTCTTTGTCTGTTATGTTCATAGTGTATACTTCCTGGGTCAAACTCCGCAGTGTGATGGGCATGGCTGGGCTGAAATGAGCGAGAATCAGCGTTGATGAAAAATCGCTTGAACGATCTCCTGCACGATCTCCTGCAGAAGCCATGTTTTGATTTGTGATTCATGTTTATGATTTTAGCTGTAAAAAATCGCTTGGACGCACCCTATATTTACATCAGACACCCATTAAATTGGAGGGAAGCTGATTCCAGGATGATAACTGTTTACAATAATTGCATGAATATATTATTTATTTGCAATTATAACAAAAAATAAAGTTGAGTTCTTTTGATGTGATTGCATTGTGAGAGAAAACACTGGTGCAAAATAAAATGACATTATAGGTGATGTACATGTCCATGTATAAATTGGGTACCGTAAACCCCAAAACACTTTCATCAGATTTGCTTGCTTTTGGAGTCGAGAGGTTTAATTACGTGACTGGAAATACAAAGTTCATGGGTTTGAAAGCGGCTCTGTCACTTATGTCCTTGGGCAAGGCATTGCTTGTCTCCACCCAGGTGACCCCAGGTGTTAATTGGGTACCCAGGTAAGATGCAAAACGTTGTTGTGGTTGGATTAACGTGTGAGCACCTGTAAAAATGTTATTAGCTGGAATGCTCCCCAGGGGGTGGAGAATGTGCACTTTAATGTGCAGAATATTAATTGATTAATAATTACACTAAAAGGGCCTTTAATCATTGCATGCACTATTTTTTCCAAGTCTCCCTCCCTCTCTCTCTCTCTCTCTCTCTGCCTTTCTGTCTGCCTGTCTCTCTCTGTCTCTCTCTGTCTCTCTCTCTCTCTCTCTACCTCTCTTGCTTGACCTACATGTATATGTAGATTGAACAATATGTTTTCCCCTTCCACAATCCAGATCCTCTTTGCCTTTCAACTCTGTGCTAAAATATCAAGCTCTTAGCAGCCTTGCCAGCAAACCACTGTCAAAATAATTTTCACCTACAGATGGCAGCAGATGTTTAAACAAAAGTATTTGTTGGCTGTTGGGTAATATAGGAGAACGCCTTCGAAACTTGAATGAAATATGATTATCAAATTGTTTCCTAGAACAAAATACTTGAGGCCTAGTCAACGTTACATTTGGCTTAATTTCCAAAACTAAAGTTAACATTTTTCTTGGACAATTTTACTTACCTAACATCTCAAACAGTAAAACCTCATAATTTTGTGCGCTCTTTTCCCCATGAACAGTGATGGTTCTTTAACTCTTTGAAAAATTATTCTTATCTTTACATACATACATGTATATCTTCATTTCAAATGGACGATTTTTCAGTCTAATAGTGCAAAAATAAACAGAAAATATCAGAGTTGCCAAATTGCAGAAAATCTTAAAGGTAATACAAAGTTCAGGGAAATTTTGAAAATTGGCTGGAGAGTGATTCTTTACAATTTTTATATATTTGGATGCCCCTGTGGATGTATTATAAACACTAGAAAATGTAGCCCCTAAAACACTTCTGCTTTCGAGAAAAATTGAATATACAAATTTACCGGTGCTCCCTGTGAATTCTGATAATTGATTGATTGATTTTATTCGTCAAGTATAGTACATTTCAAATGGCGCTTACGGCCACACAATGGTAGCTGCGACCATGAACTTGAATCTCAAAATATGTAGTTGTGATATATAATTTCTAAATGGGAATAGCAAATTGGTCAATTTTAGTCAAGAAACATTGAATATATTGTTTTATGGCTTAATTAATATCTTGACCTCGAGAGGGAGCTATACAACATAAAGAGTTTATTATTTAAAATATCATAACTTTAGACTGGATTTCAACCGTGACAACGATCACTGAATATTGTAGGATCGCATATGCTTCCGATATGTTCATTTAAACAAAATTCATGACCCCATACCAAAACTTTGTATTACCTTTAATGATGAATTCACTTCTTCAAAAGTCTCTAAACAAAGTGTGAGTGATTAAACACCAGGCAAAATTTCAACAAAAAGTTCTTCTACCAAGGCTCTTTGATGATATCTCAAAAAGACAATTAAAGCTCATCACTCATCTCCATTACAGAGGGCGCCGCCTCCATCATCAACGTAAAAGATACATCCTCACACAGGTGGCCCTCTCAACTCTGGGTATTGTCTCTTTCTCTTTACTTTTCTATTCTTTGTTATTCTACACTCCAGCGGAGGATAATACTGATTAAAGACCATGCAATATTTATTACGATAAAGCGTTTAGCCAGAGGCGATGAGACTGCTAGTTGAAAAGACAAAATGGGCTTCATACATTACCTCGACCTAGAATTCATGCAATCAATAATATTTGTGTCTTCTATATCTCCCTCCCTTTCATCGATGATGAAAGCCATTAGAAAAGTCTGTAGGGCCTGACTGGTTACAATATTCAGCGATGATGCAATCGTTTGGGGCTAAGTTTTTAACCACAAAATTGATGAAATCAACATCTATTGAGAGCCTCATGATATTTTGTGTCGTTTTTTAATGTTTTTTTTCTTCAATAATAATACTTGAAAGCCTATTCAGCAAGAGTACAATAGTTTTTATGTTTTTCTTTGCCATCATTTAACAATATACTCATGGATGGGATCTGTCTTCTTCTTTTTTCTCTATTTTTATTTTTGTCATCTCTCCCCTTTCCTGTTATCTATTATTATGTACCATCTGTGAAATTAAAAGCATTCAATCCTTTCCAATTATTCTGTAAACTTCAAGATGACCAAAAATATTTCAGTACCCAACTTTAGCCAAGAGAATAGGAAATATATATCAAAGGATTTGGTAGTGTTTTTCTTGCATTTTATTTTCACATTTTGAATAGAAATGTGTCATTTTAAAAATCAATCAGAGAGAAGAGTGTACAAAAATGATTTTACCAAAAGTTATGGTTTGATTCCCAACCCTGACGAAACATCAATCGGTTTGAAAGATTTTCATGTGATAACATCGGAGGATTAATTTGGTGAATTAATTGTCATATTGTCTTACCTGATGAAATGATAATCCATGCAGCAAGGACCACAAGGACATAAAAGGGGAAAAAGGAAGAGAGAAACAAAAAGTTAAATAAAGGATACAACCTAAAATGGACATTCTTTTGATATGTTATTCATTTTATCAATGAGTATTAGTGTTTCATTTTCATATGTTCACTGTTCATACTATCACCATATTCAGTAAAATGACGTTATTATCTTCATCATCATCATCATCATCATCATGATCCCCATTATCTACATCATCATCATCATTATCATCATCATCATCATCATCATCATCATCATCATCATCATCATCATCATCATCATCATCATCATCATCTTCATCATCCTCCCCATTATCTACATCATCATCATCATCATCATCATCATCACCATCACCATCACCATCATCATCATCATCATCATCATCATCATCATCATCATTTTCATCATCCTCCCCATTATCTACATCATCATCATCATCATCATCATCATCATCCCCATTATCTACACCATCACCATCATCATCATTATCATCATCATCATCATCATCATCATCATCATCATCATCTTCATCATCATCCCCATTATCTACATCATCATCATCATCATCATCATCATCATCACCATCATCATCCTCATTATCATCACCATCATCATCACCATCATCATCATTATCATCATTATCATCATCATTATCATCACCATCATCGTCCTCATCATCATCATCATCATCACCATCATCATCATCACCATCACCACCATCTAGAACATCACCATCATCATCACCACCATCTAGAACATCACCATCATCATCATCATCATCATCATCATCATCATCATCACCACCATCTAGAACATCACCATCATCATCATCTAGAACATCATCAACACCATTGCAAGCTCGTTTCTCATTACCCAGAGTGAAAGTTTGCTCCCAATTTCATCCTCACGTAAATCCCTACCAACATGATCAATCCCATCATCATCTTTCTTCCATCATCTTCTTGCCTTTCACCCCTCCAGCGCTCGTCCTCCAGGCTCCAAGCCCCCCCCCCCCCCCCCCCCACCTGCATCCAATCATCAGCTTCCCAAACTCCATCACTAGCCTCTGGGTCAAATCATGTGCTCACACTCACACAGTAATTAAAATGTAATTACAACTCACCGGTTCATTTAAAGACCCATTAGGAGAAATATAAACAAAGATTTCCACGATACACAGCTGATTGACCCAACGGGAGTCTACGAATCCTCTTTAAAATACTGTACAAAAACATTAATTTCCTCTCTAACAAAGGGCCACAATTTTTCATAAAGTAACAGCAGTTTAGGTCAATTAGTTTCCATCCACATTACAAAATTATACCGATCTTGCAGCAAGTATAACCAAATAGTGAGAAAACTTCCAAAGACTCAAGTTAAGGATTAATATTCAGGGATTTCAAAAGAATTTTGAAATTGCATTACAAACTTATCTGCTATCTTCAAAGAGCAAACTTCACCAACCCACCACCCCCCCCCCCCCCCAAAAAAAAAAAAAAAAAAAAAAAAAACTAGAAATCACTCATCCCTTTTTTAACAAGGCTGGCATGAAAACAGCCTTTACTCATCGCAAAAGGGCAATTCCCCTCCCACCTTGCCAGGCCATTTACGATGAGGGCCAGTTTAAATATTATTTACATGCCATAGTGGCAGTTACCATGGCGACCCCTCCATTTGGTATTGACCGAGCATTGATTGAATAACCTGAGAAGCACTCTTGCTCCTACCCATCCAGCTCCCTTAGTTGACTGGTGGGATCGTGGAGGTCCGCTACACCTGTTCCAAAGTGCAAATACCGTTTCTCAGGCTGCTATTGGGTGTGGAGAATATACCAGAATAAAATACCCACTTGGCTTTAGAGGGAACGCCCCTAGATACCTGGACCTGCCCCTAGATACCTGTTCCAGTTTTCCTGTTATTGTTCGTCTTTTATCCTCTAGCTGGGATGATATGATTGATTTTAACCCCGTTTCTTGTTTATTATCAATTTTCAATTTCGTCTGGGTATACTGCTCATTCATTCCTCTGCTTGTAAATCTTATTCTGGTATTCTTTTTCCTTTCTTTGCTTCCCTCGAAATTTCCTATCTTGTACTTTTTATTTTGTACTATATGTTTTGTATACTTATCCCAAATTCCAGTCTCCAGTCTTAATATAAAATGTAAGAAAGACATCCCTCACATTCTGAAGAGAAATCATCTATAAAAAGCACAGACATTTCTTGTCAATCTATAGCAGAATTACAAAGATTGAATATATAAGCTGATTTGATGAATATACCAATGAAAATGAACAGGTGTCGGAATACAAAAAACAAAAAACTTTTAAAAATTTCTCCCAAAAAATGAAATTTCGATTTTAATTTGCAAGTTTTTTTAATAATTTAATCAGAGTTATTTTCGATGTTTCCATCTCTAACTCCTCCTTTTCTCTCTTCCCTAAATGTATTCCTAGGTATACAGACCCTCGTACCGTT